>NC_087217.1:62052225-62187225 GCF_015104395.2 Macrobrachium nipponense | reverse complement strand
CTCTACCTTTTTTAAAAATCTTTTAGCTTTTCCTCTACCTTTTTTATAATCTTTAGCTTTCCTCTACCTTTTTAAAAATCTTTTTGCTTCCTCACCCTTTTTAAATCTTTTTACCTTTCCCTACCGTTTTTAAAAATCTTTTAGCTTTCCTCTACCTTTTTAAAAATTAAAATTCTTTTAGCTTTTCCTCTGCCTTTTTTAAAATCCTTTTAGCTTTCCCTCCTTTTTAAAAACCTTTTTTCCTTTAGCTTTCCTCTACCTTTTTTAACAAATCCTTTAGCTTTCCTCCGACCTTTTTTAAAATCTTTTAGCCTTTCCTACCTTTTTTTAAAATCTTTTTGCTTTCCCTACCTTTTTTAAAATCCTTTTAGCTTTCCCTCTACCTTTTTTTAAAAATCTTTTTGCTTTCTCTACCTTTTTTAAAAATCTTTTAGCTTTCCTATACCTTTTTTAAATCTTTTAGCTTTCCTCTACCTTTTTAAATCTTTTTGCTTTCCTCTACCTTTTTTTAAAATCTTTTTTACTTTCCTTACCTTTTTTAAAACTTTTAGCTTTTCCTCTACCTTTTAAAAATCTTTTTGCTTTCCTCTTAACCTTTTTTAAAAATCTTTAGCTTCCTCTACCTTTTTTATAATCTTTTTTAGGCTTTCCTCTAACTAAAATCTTTTTGCTTTCCCTCCTTTTTAAAATCCTTTTTAAAATCCTTTTTAAAACTTTTCCTTTCCTACCTTTTTAAAATCTTTTAGCTTTCCTCTGCCTTTTTTAAAAATCTTTTAGCTTTCCTTCTCTGGCCCTAAAATCTTTTTTAGCTTTCCTCTACTTTTTTAAAATCTTTTTCGGTTTCCTCTAACCTTTTTGAAATCTTTTAGGTTTTTTAGCTTTTCCTTCCTCCTTCCTTTTTTTAAAATCTTTTAGCTTTCCTCTATTGTTTTTAAAAATCTTTTGTTTTACTTACCTTTTTAAAAATCTTTAAGCTTTCCTCACCTTTTTAAAATCTTTTTGCTTTCCTCTACCTTTTTTAAAATCTTTTTACTTTCCTCTACCGTTTTTAAAATCTTTTTAGCTTTCCTCGAACTTTTTTAAAAATCTTTTTGCCTTTCCTCTACCTTTTTTAAAATTTTCTTTCCTAAAATCTTTTTTAAAATTTTTAAAGCTTTTCCCTCTACCTTTTTTTAAAAAATCATTTTTGCTTTCCTCTCCTTTTTAAAATCATTTTAGCTTTTCCTCTAACTTTTTTACAATCTTTTAGCTTTCCTCTACCTTTTTAATAATCTTTTGCTTTCCCTACCTTTTTAAAATCGTTTTACTTTCCTCTACCGTTTTTAAAATCTTTTAGCTTTCCTCTACCTTTTTAAAAATCTTTTTGCTTTCCTACTACTTTTAAAAATCTTTTAGCTGTCCTACCTTTTTTTATGAGCTTTTAGCTCTCCTCTGCTTGTTTTTTTAAAAATCTTTTGCTTTCCTCTACCTTTTTAAAATCTTTTTTACTTTCCTCTACCGTTTTAAAATTCTTTTAGTTTCCTCTACATTTTAAAAATCTTTTAGCTTTCCTCGCCTTTTTAAAATCTTTGTAGCTTTCCTATACCTTTTTTTAAAATCTTTTCACGATTTCCTCGACATTTTTAAAATCTTTTAGCTTGTCCTCCTACCTTTTTAAAATCTTTCGCTTCATCTACCTTTTTTTAAAATTCTTTTCGCTTCTCTACCTTTTTAAAATCTTTTGGTTCTCACCTTTTTTTAAAATCTTTTCGCCTTTCTATACTTTTTTAAAATCTTTTAGCGTTCTTCTACCTTTTTTAAATCTTTTAGCTGTCCTCTACCTTTTTTAAAATCTTTTAGTTTCCTCTACCTTTTTATCAAATCTTTTTGCTTTCCTCTACTTTTGTAAAATGTTTTTAGCTTCCTCTACCTTTTTAAAAATCGTTTTAGGTTTCCTCTACCTTTTTTAAATCTTTAGATTTCCTCTACCTTTTTTTAAAATACTTTTAGCTTCCTATAACTTTTAAAATCTTTTTGCTTTCCTCTACCTTTTTAAAATTCTTTTAGGTTTCCTCTACCTTTTTAAAATCTTTTACTGTTTCCTCTACTTTTTAAATCTTTTAGCTTTCCTTACCTTTTTTAGAAATCTTTTTGCTTTCCTCTACCTTTTTTAAAATCCCCTTTTAGCTTTCCTTTATTTTTTTTTAAATTAAAATCATTTTAGCTTTCCTCTAACTTTGTCAAAAATATTTTGCTTTCCCGACCTTTTTTAAAATCATTTGCTTTCCTCTACACTTTTAAAATCTTGAACCCTTTCCTCTACCTTTTGTAAATTTAAAAGCATTTATCTTTCCTTCTACCTTTTAAAAAATCTTTTAGCTTTCCTCTACCTTTTTAAATTTAAAATAATTTAGCTTTCCTTACCTTTTTAAAAATTTTTTGCTTTTTTCCTCTACTTTTTTAAAATCTTTTTTGTTTTTCCTCTACCTTTTCTAAAATCTTTTAGCTTTCCTCTGCCTTTTTTAAATCTTTAGCTTTCCTCTACCTTTTTAAAATACTTTTCGCTTTCCTCATACCTTTTTAAAATCTTTTAGTTTTCCTCTACCTTTTTAAAAATCTTTTCGCTTTCCTCTTACCTTTTTTAAAATCTTTTCGCTTCCTCTACCTTGTAAAATCTCAGTTAGCGTTTCCTCTACCTTTTTTAAAATTCTTTTTGCTGCTCTACCTTTTTAAAATCTTTTAGCGTGCCTCTACCTTTTTAAAAATCTTTTAGCTTTCTCTACCTTTTTAAAATCCTTTAGCTTTCCTTACCTTTTATAAAATCTTTGCTTTCCTCCCTTTTTAAAATCCTTTTAGCGTTTACTCACCTTTTTTAAAACGTTTAGGTTTCACTCTACCTTTTTTGAATCTTTAGCTTTCCTCTACCTTTTTTAAAATCTTTTAGCTTTCTTACCTTTTTTAAAATCTTTTGCTTTCCTCTACCTTTTTAAACTTTTAGGGTTTCCTCTCCCTTTTTTAAAATCTTTTACGTTTCCTTACTTTTTAAATCTTTTAGCTTTCCTCTACCTTTTAGAAATCCTTTTTGCTTTCCTCTCACCTTTTTAAAATCTTTAGACTTTCTTTATTTTTTTTTAAATTAAAATTATTTAGCTTTCCTCTACCCTTCCTTTAAAAATCTTTTTTGCTTGTTTTCCGTCGACCTTTTTTAAAATCATTTTGCTTTCCTCTACCTTTTTAAAAATCTTTAACCTTTCCTCTACCTTTTTTAAATTTAAAATCATTTATCTTTCCTCTACCTTTTTAAAAATCTTTTAGCTTTCCTCTACCTTTTTTAAATTTAAAATAATTTAGCTTTCCTCTACCTTTTTAAAAATTTTTTGCTTTCCTCTACCTTTTTTAAAATCTTTTTGTTTTCCTCTACCTTTTCTAAAATCTTTTAGCTTTCCTCTACCTTTTTTTAAATTTAAAATCATTTAGCTTTCCTCTACCTTTTTTTTAAATCTTTTTGCTTTCCTCTACCTTTTCTAAAATCTTTTAGCTTTCCTCTACCTTTTTAAATTTTTTTAAAATCATTTAGCTTTTCCCTCTACCTTTTTTAAAATCTTTTAGCTTTCCTCTACCTTTTGTTTTAAAATCATTGCTTTCCTCTGCCTTTTTTTAAATCTTTTTGCTTTCCTCTGCCTTTTTTAAAATCTTTTTGCTTTCCTCCACCTTTTTTTAAATCTTTTTGCTTTCCTCTACCTTTTTTAAAATCATTTAGCTTTCCTCTACCTTTTTTTTAAATCTTTTTGCTTTCCTCTACCTTTTTTAAAATCATTTAGCTTTCCTCTACCTTTTTTTTAAATCTTTTTGCTTTCCTCTACCTTTTTTAAAATCTTTTTGCTTTCCTCCACCTTTTTTAAAATCTTTTAGCTTTCCTCTACCTTTTAAAAAATCTTTTAGCTTTCCTCTACCTTTTTAAAAATCTTTTTGCTTTCCTATACCTTTTTAAAAATCATTTTGCTTTCCTCTACCTTTTTAAAAATCTTTTAGCTTTCCTCTACCCTTTTTAAATTTAAAATCATTTAGCTTTCTTCTACCTTTTTAAAATTCTTTTAGCTTTCCTCTACCTTTTTTAAAATCATTTTGCTTTCCTCTACCTTTTTTAAAATCATTTTGCTTTCCTCTACCTTTTTAAAAATCTTTTAGCTTTCCTCTACCTTTTTTAAAATCTTTTAGCTTTCCTCTACCTTTTTTAAAAATGCTTTCCTGCTTTACCGCTACCTTTTAAAATCTTTAGTCTTTCCTCTACCTTTTTTAAAATCTTTTAGCTTTCCTCTACCTTTCTTAAAATCTTTTAGCTTTCCTCTACCCTTTTAAAATGTTTTTTGCTTTCCTCTACCTTTTTAAAATCTTTTAGCTTTCCTCTACCCTTTTAAAAATCTTTTAGCTTTCCTCTACCTTTTTTAAAATCTTTTAGCTTTCCTTTGCCTTTTTAAAAATCTTTTAGCTTTCCTCTACCTTTTTTAAAGTCTTTTAGCTTTCCGCTACCTTTTTAAAATCTTTTTTGCTTTCCTCTATCTTTTTAAAAATCTTTTAGCTTTCCACTACCTTTTTTAAAATATTTTAGCTTTCCTCTACCTTTTTTAAAATCGTTTAGGTTTCCTCTACCCTTTTTAAAATCTTTTTGCTTTCCTCTACCTTTTTAAAATCTTTTAGGTTTCCTCTACCTTTTTAAAAATCTTTTAGCTTTCCTCTGCCTTTTTTAAAATCTTTTAGCTTTCCTCTACCTTTTTAAAAATCTTTTTGCTTTCCTCTACCTTTTTTAAAATCTTTTAGCTTTCCTCTACTTTTTATAAAATCGTTTAGCTTTCTCTACCTTTTTTTTAAACTCTTTTGCTTTCATCTACCTTTTTTCAAAATTCTTTAGCTTTCCTCTGCCTTTTTTGAAAATCGTTTGGCTTTCCTCTACCTTTTTTAAAAACTTTTTAGCTTTCCTCTACCTTTTTTAAAATCTTTTAGCTTTCCTCTGCCTTTTTTAAAATCTTTTAGCTTTCCTCTGTCTTTTTTAAAATCGTTTACCTTTCCTCTACCTTTTTTAAAACCTTTTAGCTTTTCTCTACGTTTTTAAAAATCTTTTAGCTTTTCTCTGCCTTTTTTAAAGTCGTTTAGCTTTCCTCTACCTTATTTAAAATCTTTTATCTTTCCTCTACCTTTTATAAAATCTTTTAGCTTTCCTCTGCCTTTTTTAAAATCGTTTAGCTTTCCTCTACCTTTTTTAAAATCTTTTAGCTTTCCTCTACCTTTTTTAAAATCTTTTGCTTTCCTCTACCTTTTTTAAAATCTTTTAGGTTTCCTCTACCTTTTTTAAAATCTCTTAGCTTTCCTCTACCTTTTTTATAATCTTTTTGCTTTCCTCTACCTTTTTTAAAATCTTTTTGTTTTCCTCTACCTTTTTTAAAATCTTTTAGCTTTCCTCTGCCTTTTTTAAAATCGTTTAGCTTTCCTCTACCTTTTTTAAAACGTTTTAGCTCTCCACTATCTTTTTTAAAATCTTTTTGCTTTCCTCTGCCTTTTTTAAAATCGTTTAGCTTCCTCTGTCTTTTTAAATCTTTAGCTTTCTCTACCCTTTTGTAAAATCTTTTTGCTTCCTCTGACTTATTTTAAAATCTTTTATGGTTGCTTACCTTTTTAACATCTCGTTGCTTTCTCTACCTTTTTATCATCTTTTTTGCTTTCCTATACTTTTTTTTAAAAAAATCTTTTAGGTTTTCTCTACCCTTTTTTAAAAAACAAATCTCTTTGGCTTTCCCTCTTACCTTTTTTTTATTTTAATTCCTTTTGCCTTTCCTCCTAACCTTTGTTTTTTTAAACTCTTTTTGTTTTCCTTTCCATACCTTTTTTAAAAAAAATCTTTTTTAGCTTTTTTCCCTTCTAGCCTTTTTTAAAAATATTTTTTAGCTTTTCCTCTAACCTTTTTAAAAATCCTTTTAGCTTTCCCCTTTCCTGCCTTTTTTTGAAAAATCTTTTTGCCGTTCCTCTTTTACCTTTTTTAAAAAAATTTCTTTTTTTTAAGCTTTCCTCCTACCTTTTTTATAAATCTTTTTTGCTTTTTTCCTCCTACCTTTTTTTAAAAAAAATTCCTTTTTTAAGGGGGCTTTCCCTTCTTACCTTTTTAAAAAAATCTTTTTTTGCTTTTCCTTTTCCTACCCCTTTTTTAAAAAATCCTTTTTTTAAGCTTTCCACTCTACCTTTTTTAAAAATTTCTTTTAGCTTTTCCCTCTACCTTTTTTTTAAAAATCTTTTAGCTTTCCACTACCTCTTTTTTGAAAATTTGCTCCTCTACCTTTTTTAAATCTTTTAGCTTTCCTCTACTTTTTAAAAATAAAAATTTTTTCTTTGCCTCTACCTTTTTTTGAAAATCTTTTTGTAGCTTTGTTTCCTCTACCTTTTTAAAAAAATCTTTGCTTTCCTCTACCTTTTTTAAAATCTTTTAGCTTTCCTCTACCATTTTTTAAAATCATTTTGCTTTCCTCTACCTTTTTTAAAATCTTTTTGCTTTCCTCTACCTATTTTTAAAAATCTTTTAGCTTTCCTCTACCTTTTTAAAATTTTCTTCTTTCCTCTACCTTTTTTAAAAATCTTTTAGCTTCTCTACCTTTTTGTTTTAGAATCGTTTAGCTTTTTTCTCCTACCTTTTAAAATCTTTTAGCTTTCCTCTACCTTTTTTAAAAAGTATTTTTCCTCATTTTCTTCTCTCCTCTACCTGACTAATTCATGCCTTAGTTTTGTTTACAGTGTGTAATGATGAATTTGTCCTGTTACATGTTCAGGTATCTCCTTTTGTTTTTCACTTTGCCGCCTGCCCTCTTCGAGTGATGCCTTTAAACTCTTATTTTTCCTTAGCCTCATTATATATAATAATAATAATAATAATAATAATAATAATAATAATAATGACAACAACAACAACAACAACAACAACAACAACAACAACAACAACAGTAATAATAATAATTATAATAATAGAGTCAAGCACCATATGCAAAGAACCATTACGCCAAGCATTGTTTGAAAGATTTCATCACAAATTAGTGGACTTGGCGTGCTTCCTTCAAATGAATTTTTTCTTCCTTTGAATCATCATTATCATCATTATAATACTGGCAAATTCTGTCAAGAGATGAAAAATAATGAAAAGTCATGATGACTGGTCTATACTATTCCAGGATTCGAACCCAGTCTCGATTCTCAATACGAGGTCACTAGACCAGTCATGATGACTTTTCATTATTTTCCATCTATTGACAGAATTTGCCAGTATTATAATGATGATAATGATGATAAAAACAATGATTCAAAGGAAGAAAAAATTGACATGGAAGAAGCATGACACGTCCACTAATTTGTGATGAAATCTTTCAATGGAGGCTCCTTTTTTCTAACTCCTCATTCTTTGGGCAAGACCTTGCCCACCGAGACCTCTGGACGCTTTGACCCTTTCCAAGTTCCTCGCTCGACGAGTGGTTTTCGCGCTCGGCTGCCAATCTGGTGGTCCGAAGTTCGAATCTCGGGTCGGCCAACGCGGAATCAGAGAAATTTATTTCTGGTGATAGAAATTCATTTCTCGATTTAGTGTGGTTCGGATCCCACAATAAGCTGTAGGTCCCGTTGCTAGGTGACCAGTTGGTTCCTAGCCACGTTAAAAAATATCTAATCCTTCGGGCCAGCCCTAGGAGAGCTGTTAATCAGCTCAGTGGTCTGGTAAAACTAAGGCTAACTTTTTTTACCCTTTCTATCATGTCGTGACGTTTGCTTTTTAGTTACCAGGTTCGTCTAGCACCAATATTCACTCGTTCTAGTCTGTTTTTAAGGGATTTTCTTAAGTGTTAACTTTATGGACAATCTTTGAAATACGTAAATTTTGCGCAGATATTAATGATAATTCAATCTCTCTCGTATACGTTCATACGTCCACCGCGGAAATGTCTACCGTAGTGATTATCAAGAGTTAAAATCTATATTTTCTTCGATGCAGTTCGTGCTTCGTGATACAAAGATAGCACACCCTGCTCCCAGTTCCTCCTTATCTTCGTGTCTTTTAATGGTAACGATGTCTACACGAGTGTCCACACCAAACAAAGTGAAGTGATGAAGTGGCAGCGCGATCGGTGACAGTGGCACAGAGTGATAGAGTGATCATTTGTGGTAATTAGCGGTATTTTATGTCATGAAATATATCATAACTTGGTACAGGGCTCGCGTTCAATTTTTTCTAGCTTTGCGCATGTGCAGTAGGCTCTGCATGACGTCATGTACCTTACTCATTTTAGGTAAAACTGAACAACTGGAGCGGCAGACAACGCAGGGCAGAGAGCGAATGTTTCAAATCATGCAAATAAATCTTCCCTGGAAAACCCAACTTGGAATTATCTTGTCAATAATTGTTCAAAAATTCAACTTCAAAAGCATTGCCGCCAGTTGGGATTGACCAAAATTGGCAGGCTAAGGAAAAGTTAGTGGATATGATTAGGGACTAGCACTATTCAGCTCGGAACAACGAAGCTTCGTCCGACACTGAACCAAACCAGTCAATGGATCCCTTTGCAAAAATCCACCTCGAACTGCAAAGCATCAAGGAGGAAATGGCTATTCAGGACTGTCTAATAGGAGAACTTTATATATCACTGAAAACAGCAAACGTTACTATAAATCGCTTAAATGACAGAATCTCTACACTGTACTGGAAGACCAGACAAGAGAAAATGAAGCAACCAGTTTTGCGCCTGCATCCTTCGAAAAGACACTTTGGATAAGGAGACGAGAATTTGTCTGAAATGCGTCTTACAGATTTGGGGGAAGACTGTACGGTAAGGGCTATAAAAGATACCAGTATGGACGTCACAAGATGCTACGCCAACGAAGAACTAGAATGACTCCATCGAGATGCAAGATATGATATACTACGTATACTGTGGTAATAATGATCGTCGGGAAAGTGAAAACATCAATGCCATCTTAGATAATCTGGGAGATTTAATTTCTGATATGAAAAGTAAAAATGTAGGCATTGAACTATTTGCCTGCGAACTAGTGCCAGGATTGATAGCCTTATCTGATAATAAAATAGGAGCATTCAATGAAAAAATCGATCAGTGGTCCACAGCTAACGGAATACCGAGATTCAAATCAAATTGGGTACCGGAGACGTGGATGGCATGTGTTATATATAATGTGACTGATGGGAATGAAAACGGGACCTTAAACAGATATGGATTTATAAGACTATTATCTGTCATTCGTCGGCAATGTCAATTCATGGAATTGAATGAACCCGATAAGACAAACATCATTGGTCAGAAAGGCAATGATCTTACTGCTATGCTTGCAGATAATAACCTGAATACTAATCAAAGATTTTTAAAACAGGAATTCCCGGGCCAGTATAAAAATCTAGAAGCATATTTAACGCTGGACGCAGACAAGGAATTGAAGGAAAACAGAGGAACAGCAACTACCAAAGGACCCGGTTTGACCAAGGAAGTCGATATAACAGAATCCACAAAATACATACTTCCATGAAAGAACCCCCCCCCCCCCCCCTCTCAAGAACTTTGGACCATCCACCCGCACAAAACAACGCTTGGCGAAATGGTTGTTTTCATTACGGAGAACATACCCATCGACAGTCCAGTTGCTGATACGACCAACAAATTAGATGTAATCATTGTTCCTAGATACGCTCACAAAAGCCATCTGTGCGATGAATACAGTGACTATTAGGCTGGAGGCCAAGAAGGAAAATTGCCAGCCAGAAGAAAACTCTTAGCGATTAAGTATTTGTCATGTCATTTCAGTGATTCGAACTCATGTTAAATGAAAATGATGATGTATTGTGTATAGTGAGACGTGGCAAGACTCAAAAAAGTTAAGTATATCTTAGTTTAACCAGACCAGTAAGCTGATTAACAGCTCTCCTAGGGCTGGCCCGAAGGATTAGATATTTTTACGTGGCGAGGAACCAATTGGTCACCTAGCAACGCGACGGGACCTACAGCTTATTGTTGGATCCGAACCACACTATATCGAGAGGTGAATTTCTATCACCAGAAATAAATTCCTCTGATTCCGCGTTGGCCGAGCCGGTATTCGAACTTCGGACCACCGGATTGGCAGCCGAGAGCGAAAACCACTCGTCCAGCGAGGAACTGTGGCTGACTCTGTGGCAAGACTCAACAATAGATGCTAAGCATATTGGCTTTCCAGTTTTACTCTCATAATATATGATACAGGGAGAGGCGGGTGATCACGTATATTTGGTAAGAATAATTTAAATGTTACCAATATTAATACCCATATTAAAAAATACTCATAGTAGCACGAGTCTTCAAATGGAGAAACAAATCCACAGTTATGTAAATGTACATATATTTAAATTTCAAACAACATTTAGTACATGTATATATACATATGTAGTATGTTTGTATGTATTATATGTATTGACAGATATGATTATATTATATAATATATATATATATATATATATATATATATATATATATATATGTGTGTGTGTGTGTGTGTGTGTGTGTGTGTGTGTGTGTGTATAAATTAAGATATTTCTTATATAACCTCCTTTTAAATTTTTCTTTTTTTTAGATTCATGTTTAATTTCATTACAGAGTAGTGATCTAGTTGTTATAACGCCAGTTTTATTAAATATAAATCAATTAATCAGTCAATCTATCGTGGTACAATTAAAGTGTGTGACTGCATTAGGAAATTGTACTAGAACTGCAAGATTAACACAAGGATTATTACATGCACTTTGCCGATTGCTGGTGCAACTGAATGAGATCTTAATTCATTAATGCAACGGCACTCCTTAAGTGATTCTCAGTCCTTAAGTGATTCTCAGTCCTTAAGTGATTCTTAGTCCCTAAGTGATTCTCAGTAAGTGAATCTCAATGCGTTGATGTTTAATACCTTAACCACCAGTCATGGTGTCATTTTACAGAAACCATCATCTTTGAGACTTCTTTCCCAAATATAAGATAAGTTCTCCTTTACGTTAATTTATTTGTATGCACAGAAGAGTAGGAAATAGGTCCTTGAATACCTAATGATAATTATAGAAAATAATGCTGTGACTGTTATTGTTTTAAGTCCACAACTATTGATTTTGGTAAATTTAAGGAATATGTACCATTTAATTAACTATGTTACAAGACGAAAGGAAAAATTATGTGAAATACATTAATATTCTTTGGGCTGGGCAAAGCGAAGCTGCTTAATTTCTGCTTATTTTTGTTCTGTTGCTTTACACTGATTTTACGAGAAAAAAAATTAGTAAGATTTGTTCTCGAAGTAAGAAAATTTTTATCTTATTTTTCAAGATTGACCTCATATGTAAAAATAAAAAAATAAAAAATGATCACAACGCCATCTCGCCAGACCGTGAACAACTTTTACTCAGTAAATGGTCAAAACTTCCCAGGGCTAAAGGTTCAAACTCTTCAGATTAGATGAAGTCATACTGGTATTTGGAATTATGCCTTAGCACCATTTGGAATTACGCCATAATAGTGTTCGGCACTAAGCCATAGCAGTATTGTGAACTGATGCAGTATATGAAATACGGCTCAGTAGTATCTCCTAATATAAACCTTTCAAAAGGGTTGGCTCGTGTATTTAAAAAAAAGAACAAAGTTTATAGAATCAACAGTTTAACTATCTAAAGATTCTCTTAAACGTTTCCTAATGAATTACTTATAGAAATATGATATGGCAGTTATTTGATATTCGGTTATTTCGTTACAGTCGTCCACCATAAATCAGAAGCAAGTTAGGTTTTGTGCTGCTGTTCACTCCATGAAAATGAGTCATAAAATCCTAAAAGTTCTGACGTCAGGTATTAAATCAGAGGCCATGTCAATGTTAAATATTTTTTTTAAATTCACAAGAATTTTATTTCTTATAAATTAACGTTAAAAGCCAAAGAGACCAGTCTTGAAGTTTGTCTAAAAGATTGCTCAAACTTACGAAGGTTTCCGTTTTAATCGAACTTTTAAAACTGACCTGTGACATCTTGATACTGACTTTAAATCGCCATTCTTTTCCACCTTTTGCTCATGAATTTCATGACATGACTTTGCAATGGTTGAATCATCTCTTGATCTTCCCTTCTGACTGACTGGTCGTCCCAGCGACGAGGGGTAGATTAGCATCTCCGCGACGAGGAAGTGGCATGCGACTTTTTAAAGCCTTTCCGACTGGTTTCCAGCTGACCTCCAGGACATTTTATTGGGTGAGAACATGAGTTAACATGAGTTACAACGGCAGTAAGGTCAGGATGAAATGCTCTAATTATTTCAACAGACTGATTTCGGGTCTGAGATTCGCCATGAGTAACCCTTTGAAGAAAGAACAGTTGTCGACGTTGCTGAAGTGTGGAAGTCAATTGAATTTATAAGTCATGCGCTCTTGTAACCCACAATCCACATGAGGAGTTTGGTGCGAGCTGCGTATGGGTTACAATGAGACCTGACTGGCGAGCTGAGTATCTGAAAAAGAGAGAGAATAACTCCATGATCGAGAGAGGCAGACTAACGAGGTGTAGCAATACACAATTGTTTGCTCAAACCGAGATGTTAAAATAATTTCATGTCTACATGTGGTTATTTATCTTCACATCTGTTCATGTATGACAAGGTGGAACTCATTGCCTCGCGGTAATAAAAGTTTTTCTTCGGTACAACAGATGCTAATCGGGAACATCTCATGCTCATTATTTTTTTTTTCGAACTGGTGTCTTCAATGATTTACTCGATTTTACTGGTCACATGTCAAGAGTAATTTCGTATTTATACGCAATTCGACCATCATAATAAGAAATTTTAACGAAATTTTCAATTTCTTCCGTGTTACCTCATCTTTCAATGAACGTGAATGCCTTTTATTTTCTTTAAACGGATATTGTCAAACTATCTAAGCACCTTGAGTCATCAGTCAATCTTCCCAGATCTGCGCTGCCTCTCATTCTACATTGATCATCACCTGCAGTTGACGAAAAAAGAAGAAGTAAAGGAAAGACAAAGCACAATGGAGATGAAAAGTTTTATAAACCAACCTCAAAGGAGGAACACCAAACCAGGGAGGGCCGGATCTCGCCCTCCTCGAGTGGTCGCTGATCTTTAAGAATCCAGTTGGGCGAAGGTCTATACTTTTAAGGCTCGGCCACTCTGCGAGAGGAGGGGGGGGGGGTGGGGGGTTGGGGGGGGGGTGGGGGGGGGGGGGGGGGGGGGGGGGGGGGTGGGGGGGGGGGGGGGTGGGGGGGGGGGGGGGGGGGGGGGGATACACGGTGAGGACACGGGTACTACTGCTTTTGGGCACGTTGTTAGTTTATAAAGGTATGAAGTTATTATTCAGTGAGCAGTTAATGGAGTTTGGTAGTCAGCTGCACGAATGGCTGAACGATTTTACACGGAGTCGTGTCGTCACTATCAAGACTACGATATATATGAATTTATATCTATAATATATATATATATATATCTATAATATATATATATATCATATATATATATGAATAATACATATATAGTATATAATAATATATATATAGTATACTATATATATATATGTATATATATATCATATATATAATACATATATTTAGTAGATATAGATATATATATTATTATATATTATAATATATATATATATTATATATATACATACATATATATATGATAAAATTATTTAATATTTAAATTTTTATAATATATATATATCATACCATAATATATATGTATATAATATATATATATATATTACGTATATATATATAATATATATATATATATATATATATAATATATAAGTTAGTATAATATATATGATATATATTATATATTATATATATAATATTATATATATATTATACATACATACTATATATGTTATGCATTAATATATATATATAGATACGTGACTATATATATATATATATATGAGTACACCATTATGATGATATGTAAACTATCTATATCTATATTATATTATTATATCATATCTATATTATTTAATATATATATAGATATGCATATCATATATAATGTATTATATTATTATTATATATATATATTTAATATATAATATATTATATCTATATTATACATACATACTTAATATGTATTGTATCTATTTGTATGTATAATACTACTTGAATTTGCTGGTTCGATGGTTCGCGCCCGTGAACTGAGGAATTTGTTATCGACTAAAAAATTCCCCTTCAGTTAACATATATGAAAATATATTAAGTCCGAGGTAGAGCGAATTAGATATTAAAGGACATTTGTAGCTCGATGTATGCATATGAATCTCAGTGATGTGATATGATCATACACACACACCACACACACACACATATATAATATATATATATATATATATATATATATATATATATATATATATGTGTGTGTGTGTGTGTGTGTGTGTGTGTGACACACTGGGATCGAACCTGTGTCTCTCGAGTAACAGATCAAGGTGGCACCGACTCAACTAGCAAGTTTCTTAGAAGTTGGAGCCTTAGTACACCATAACTAAGGTCTTTCCCGGGCAGGCTTCTGAAAACCAACAAACCAGCAAATTAAATTTTACCCTAGCGATTCAGTTGGTACCATAATGCGAATTACCCCTTCACCGTGAGATATGATGGAAATATAGAACGCATGAGAAAGTATTTCACAGATATAAATTTCTGACTCACACTAGGAACGAACTTTGAGACACTTAACGTTTCTACATATTAGTTTTATAATCTTGGTACTTGAATCAGTACAGCCTTGGCTTGTCACTCGAGACGAGAGACCGAGGTTCATTCCCGGGGTGAGTTAGAATTTTATTTCTGTGAAATACATTCTCACGTGTTCATTATTTCCATATATAGATAGATATATATATAGATAGATAGATAGATAATAAAATGATAGGTAGATAAAGGTATAAAAGATGCATGGATGAGTACATATGCGCCTTGCCACATTTATATACATGACCATTTTGCTTTTGCTCATAAACGATCTCATATTAGAAAAAAGGAAGCATGCGATAAGTACCCTGACTCGAGCCAGCGCTACTCTAAAAATAGACGAGGCTCTCCGTCAACAAGTGCTTTGGAGCCGCCATCGACTCCGCTTTCATTTATCTTTTTTTTTTTTTTTTTACTAAGCCCCATAAGGCGACTTCGTTTACGACCCGAGGGAGTTCCTCTTCCTCTGCGCCTTGATTCATACATTAGGGATCAAAGTCTCGTTAAGTTTGGCAAATTTTGTTGTGGTAGGTGGCTATTTTAAAAAAACGATTACAAAGAAAGAATGGAAAAGATTTTCACAAAAGAGTGCATTAATTACTGTCTCTGAGTAGACAGTATTAATTTGTACGTTATAGTACAATTATCACCTAGTGTTTAAAAAAAATGATTTAAAACCTAGTTAAAAAAAAAAAAAGAAAAAAAGTTTCGTCGTTGTCCGTTCAGTCGCTTCCTTCGTCGCTTCGTAACTGCGCCGTTAGAAGTCCCTCAACGAGTCCATCGGAGCGACAACCAACGAGGAAATGAATTAAGGGGAAATGAATGAGAGAATGGATAGGAATTTTGACATGATAATGAAAACGAGCGATGAGATCGACGGTGAAGAAAACGCCAGTGATACGTATGTGATTGTAATAACCACGCTGCTTTCTTAAAACTTCTCGATATCCTTACACATTTTCGGATAAGCTCCTCACTACGAAGCATGGGATACAAATGAAAGTATAAGTATAAACACTATATACATAGGTATATATGTGTGTGTTAGCATGTGTGTGAAAACACGAAATCGGTAGGACAACTTCTTGTCTTATTCCTTCTGCCAGCTCCATGACAACTATATATATCAAAAGTTTAAGCGACAGATTATATATATACGCAATATATATATATATATATATATATATATATATATATATATATATATATATATATATAATACATATATATATATAGATGTGTGTGTGTGTGTGTGTGTGTGCGTGTGTTGTGTGTGTGTGTGTTCGTGTGTGTGTTGTCAGAAAGAAGACTTTATCTGGTTCGGGAACAAATTTCTTTATCTTTTGTGTAGCATATAATTTTTCATGCAATTGAGTCAAATTTCATGAGGAAATAATTTTCTTGCAAAACTATTTTAGCAGAAATTGTTATCCACCCCACCTGTTTGAGAAAATTTTGAGAGAGTTTTTAATTGACATTGTGAAGCCAAAAGTATCCACTTTTAATGTACATAAGCAGAATTGTATAGTATACCTTTGCTTTTTTGCTCAATATATAAACATGTAAAACGAGAGCTCACTGTCGTACTTAGCGGTTTGTATCCATACGTTAGATTTAATTTTATCTCCAGGAACCCCTAAAAATCAGTTCAAAGACACCCTACCGGAGTTGATGCGATCTTCAACAGTATATTTATTTAATTGTCCCAAATGTAATTTGGGAACCTATGTTGGTAATTCCAGTCGGCTGTTGAAGGTTCGCATCGATGGCCATCGGGGTGTCAGTCACCGAACAGGATTAGCTTTATCAAAGGAGGAATTCTCTGCAATGCGCAACCGAGCAGAGAAATGTAAACATAACATTCAGTACAGTGATTTCAAAATCTTATCTCAAGCAATAGATAACCGGTCAATACCCACTCTCGAGTCCCTCTTCATTAAACAGTTGTCACCAACCCTCAACAACCATTCAACTGCTGTACAGCTGAATATTACCTAATAGACCATTCGCCCATTCCTCCTCCTCTCTGTGTTTGCTTTCCCATTGTGTCAAAAATAAATAACTTTTTGTGTCTTTTTCAGGTTTCTGTGCTGGCGACTTCTCGTTTCGATGTTTTTTGCTTTTTGTTCTCTCTCTCTCTCTCTCTCTCTCTCTCTCTCTCTCTCTCTCTCTCTCTCTCTCTCTTTACTCTTTGTAATCATATACAGAAATTTTTGCTTATTAGGATTAACGTTGAATACTTTGTTTGTCCTTAGCACTAACTCAATGTTCTCAGATGTTCACTTGTGGTTTATGTGTTAATATTCCGGTTTTTTATCTTTTCCTCTCTCTTTTGCAAGTGCCATTATGCTTAGTAGCTTTGCTCTTTGTTGTTAATCTCGTGTTTAGTTATTTACCATTTAGTTTTCATCTAAAATTCGAAGTTCGCATATGTACTGATAATTAATTTATCTATACCATTTTTTTAAAGTATAATTTCCTACTTTGCCCCATTTAAGTCTTATTCCTAATGGATATGAATTAAGTCGTAACTGAAAATGCTGAAGTTTCTGCTGTCCATACTATTCTTGTTGTCTATATATGTGTTGTATATATATATATATATATATATATATATATATATATATATATATATATATATATATACAATCTTGAAAATTTTTAAGGACCGTGTATAAAGTTGCATGTTCCGTAACAGGATATGGTAGAACTGGCAAATCCCAATGATTATCTTTGCAATTTCCTTATTTGTCACTAAGGAATTAAAAGCACTCCAGTTGCGCATTGTTTGTTCTGGACCAAATTCATGAACCCCTTCACAGATATGTGACAAATCTAATCTGCTCACAATCCATCCAATATCCTTGTTCCTGATTTTCTGATAATCAGGAGCACTCATTTTGTATAGACTACTGGATACCTCATATTGCACAGAGAGTCTTGGTTTCTTGGCACTATTATTGTTGTAACTTCGAAGCTCCTGACAAAACAGTTCCTGGCTGAATTGCCTTTCCCAGTGGGTGACACTTGTCCTTATATATTTGGTCTCTCTGGCTTCCATGACTCTTTTTACTCGTCCTCCATTAGAATATGGACAGTATCGTGACCTCCCCCAATAGCGTAGCTAGGAGTGTGACTCCTTCATGGTTGAAGTGATCAAATGCACCTATGGTGAAATAGGGTCGGTTAAAAAGGTTTTGAAAAAAAAACATGATTCTTATTTACTTCACTAACATATGACGCCATGTCTGAGTAGTATCTCATTAGTTTATCATGGCTAATGGCCACTCCTAACCGATTTAAACTAGAAATGAGAGTTTTGGTCCTGGATACACTATAAATGGATCCATAATTCTACCATTATGTAATATATAGAACACAATTTGATACACATCTAACATTTTCCTCATCTTTGAAGACTATGGTTCAGTGTCCTCCTGACATGAAGCCCTGATATTGTAACTTGTTCTTGCCTCTACTCAAGGTCAACATTAAAATGGGTTGAGAAGAAATTTTTATCTCTGATTGAATCATAGTGTTGTCATAGGAGTTTGTTAGCTCACTGGCGTCACAAAATTTATCATTCAAATCAAAATCCTTTCTTAGAAAACTTTCCCTTAGGATAGAACCACACTTCCTGAAGTCTACTCCAGATTCTTTTCTTGGTTTGTTGATTTCCTCCAGTTCAGTTCAAACAAGGATTTTGGAAATTATCTAGTGTGTCATCATTTTCTACAAGTTGGGACGGTAACTATGGTTGCAGATTTTGCACTTCTAAGGTAGTTTCGAATACATTGTTTATGGCAGAAGAAATGAGCTACAAGGACGAAATTTGCATCATGAAGATCCCATTCGAGCAAAGACTTCATCCTAGAGACCTGATGCTGCTTTCAAAAACTTTTCTGCTCTTCTCATTTTAGCTATACGTTATTTTTCATATGTATTACTGTGTTTAGCAGTTCCACATATGATGCGCAGTTTGGAGAAGATATTGACATCCTCTGGCTGACATGCTCTTTGACATTCATCCTTCATTCCCTGGAAGAGGTCAGTGTACCATGCTCTTGCTGTGTTTGCTATGTCCTGGCAGGAATGAATTTCTCTCGAGTTTCAAGTCTTTAAGACTGTGTACTATTTGTAGCAGTCATTGGTTACATAATACACAATTTTACTATGATCAGTCTGCTTCAGACATTCCAAAACAACGTCATTTCTGACACTTGCTGCCTTGATAACCTTTGCTCTACCATTCTCCGTGCTGGATGTGTTCCGAGCTGGGCCCACTTTCTGGCAGATTATGCACTTCTGTGGACCGACTATTGGCTGTAATGGTGGAGAAACTGTTCTGTCATTTTTAGGTAGAGTAGGCATGACAACTTTGCGTTCATATTTAATACTGAAAAAAAAAAAAAAACTTAAAAGGCCCAATCTCCCAATTCAACTGAAAAGAGTAAAAATCATACATTTAGAACATGCATTTACTAGAAGTAAGATGAAATGGTAACAAAATGCACACTACTTAATACAGATAATCAATTACTCAAAATAGCGAGATGATGACTCGAGAAAATAATTTTTCGATGTTTAGCACAAAGTACTAGCAGACCTAAAGGGGGTAAAGTATATCAAAACTGAGCACTACTGATTTATAAAACTTTCCAACTCTCTACTCTTCATAAATAAAACAAATGTTTAGGCATACATAAAAGATTGCCTGTCAGGAGAATGATTTAGTTTCAGAAGGGATAAATAACAGCCAGGAGTCAAATCTTACCACTAACTGACCTTTGGTGACCTTGGCATTTGTTATATTATGTCAGGTTTGCATTTAAATGTAGAATGTGTCCACGGCTGCATTTTGAGTGTTCATTCATGTCTATATGTTGTTTTATTGAAAAGTTATTACAGTTTCCCCTACTCCTAATATTTGATGCATCTGACGGAGCTAGAATTTCTCACAAATCGTTGAATAGCGACATTACTGCCAGGTTTGAGAATGTCTACCCTTGCTAAACAAAGATGTCAAAAGGCATCCCCCAAGAAAATCAAGTGGGTGATTTCGGGGCCATTTCAACCCCAAAAATACCCCTTTGTTTCAGGACTAAGTATTCTAACCTTTTCTTCTCATATCTGCTGATAGTTTTTTGTTTTTGTGAATGCCACGATTTTTTTTTTTTTTTTCAAATATTTGTCACAAGTCTGCTTCTTGTATCTCGACGAGCATAGCTTTAGGCTTATTTTTTGATCGCTTTCCTCTACCTTAATTATCGAGTCTTGTCTCTCATTTTCTTTCCTCCTCTCTCTGACTTCTTTATGCCTTATTGTTGTTTACTACGTCTGACGAGAAATTTGAGCAGTTGCACGTTCGGGAATATCACTTTGCTTTTCACTTTTCTTCTTGCCCTTTTCAAGTGATCCCTTTCTATGTTTTTATCTTTCCTTCAACACTATTTATAAGTGCATTTTGGTAGAGCAATATACGCTGTCTACGCTATTCCAGGATTCGTACCCGTTCCGGTTTCTCAGTTTGAGGTCACTGGAATAATCATCACGATCTTTTATTTTTTTCTTTTTCGTCCACTGCTATAATTGAAGTAATGGTGATAATGATTATTCAGAGTAAGCAAAAACTTATTTGAAAGTCCATAGATTTGTAAAGAAAGCTTTCACCAAAGGGCCATTTGTGAAAAAGAGGAAAATGGGAGAAAAGCAATGAATACAGATAAATCAACAAAGAAACAAAGAATAAACACATGCACCCTTTCGATAACAGAGAATAGAATTGAGATTTTTAATGCACCTTGAGATATACTAGTTTTTTTTTTTTTTTTTTTTTTACTTTGAGGGGCGTGAGGCTCTAAAAATGAGTATGTGGCCTTTTTTGTGTTATATCAGAAGACCAAGGTTCAAGGAATGTTTTTATTCTGTGCTGATTAGCATTGTGAAATTTAGCTCATGGGAAAACAACTATATTATTATTGGCAGTCTCCTTTACGACAATTTTTAATTCACCTCAGAGCAACGTTTAGACTTAGTCTGATACGAATAGCGTTGGCTTTAGGCATAATTAGGAGTTTTAAAAAAACCGCTTCTTATAACATCGCTTTTACAGATTTATTATTCTATGTGTTGAGAGCCTTCCAGAATTATTTTGGATTGTCTTTCAGTCTTTCATTCTTTTTTGCATTACGGAATAACACTTGCAAAAACTGCACAGGATTCAACGGCGTTTTCGTCGACGCCTCTCTTGACCTTAAAGTAACCTTGTTCGCCCCAGTTCTCTCCCCAGGAGTTCTTCAGGGTCCAGTACTTTTCCCCCGTCGTATCATCGACGCCATATCCCACGCAGAGAACTGCGTGGTCAACATACTAGGGAACGAAACGTATCTTAATACATTAACCAAGTATTAATACATTAATGCATTGCTATTATTAACCATGTGCGTCCATTCATAGAGAGAAGTAAAAAGAAATGGTTTTTAAACTGCTGAGTAAATTCTGTCATACTGAATGCGCGTGTGCAAGAAAATAAAATACTAGAGCCAATAGTACAGAAGTAAACTGCAACCGGATTTAAAAGCAAAGAAATAGATAATGAACATAAATGCATAAGGGCGAAATCAGAAGTAGATGCAACACTTCAAGATGAGAGAGAGAGAGAGAGAGAGAAAGAGAGAGATTACCAATACCTCAAATGGATCATATTTGCTATGGAATCCAGTGTTATGGTAGATCCCACCGCCATAATACACGAGATCCCAGGACATCAAGATGGCCACCCCGATGGGTCCGTTCTCCACCAATTCCTGCATCATATTGGCTTCGTTCGATGCGCCGAAATACCCTCCTATGAATCCGTACTTGCTCACGTACGTTCGAGGGCACGTCATGTCTGTATCGCACGGCTCGTCCTGCGCGTGGGCCATTTTGAAATGACAGGAATGCATGTGGGGAAGATTGAATTTTAAAAACACTTATTCCTTTACACGCCTCAGATTTTTACACCTATCAGGTGCTGAAGAAAGACTTTCAAATCAAGACGAAGGGTTAAGTGCAGCAAAATGGCCACATTTTATGCATCAGTGTTATAGACCTACATCTTGATGATACAAGACGAAACTTTCTATCAAGAACTAATCAACAGGTGTTTAGAGAGCCAGAACCTTGGCTGCAGTGATTCGTTACCTCTTCAGCGTAAGGATTGCACTCCTCCCCCACCACTCCTTGCTCCATGGAATGACGACCCGCCGTCAAGAAGTTGTAGCCTCCTGCACACCCTTGGGCCAGGTTGGTGCATGTCATGGCATCCTGGAATCCCAGGATGTCCTTTGGGTACGGGTTTTAAACAGAGAGGATAAACCTCGTAGTACAATTTGTCAGGGCAAACCAGGATCCATACAGAGTCTCTGTATGGATCCTGGGGCAAACAGTCTGTATTACGAGATCGTTCGCTTTTGATGATACTTATACGCGTCCAAAATTTTGGGTAAAATGTTCAGCCTTTTATTTCTCTTTTATCAACTATGGCTGTCTAACTCCAGATAGTAGGGTACACTTCACCACAGTGACTGACAAGTAAACTAAAGCCGATCTATCAAGGAGGAGTTTGAGATACCAAATAATGAGGTGCTGCTGACATTTCCCCTTTGTGCACGACGCCTCAGATATAAGAATCATGTAGCTACGTACACATTTATTTTATGCATTTATTATATCTATTCATTTGTTTTATTTTATTGATACTTACTTGTGGAGAAAATATATCTTGCCGCTGGTTCTTCGTGGCGATCCTCAGACGGGATTCCAGGATCGCCATGGAGGCGAAAGAGTAACACGACCCGCAGAAGCCTTGATCCCTGACCGGAGACACGTAATTGACGCCCTGGACATCTCGCCAGTCGAAATTCCTCGGTAGACTTTCGATGAGGACCCTCTGCTCGTCGGTGACGGGAGCCGCCTTCGCTCCGAGGCTGAGTTTCGACGTTACGTGGGATTTGCCTCCGGCTCGGCAAAACATTTGTTGCATTGTGTGACTGGAGGGATGCAGAGGTATTGAGTTTAACGTTCCTTTTATCAATCATTCAATGTTGATTCTTTCAGTTTTCTGTCAAATACAACTTTTGAGATGGCTACTTGTCAGTCGGTCACCACTTTTTCTGTCTGCCCTCGTATCTCAAAGACTACCAAGGCTAAAAGGCTACAAATTGGTATGATGATCATTCACCTTTCAATCATCAAACATACTGAATTGCAGCCCTCTAGACTCCGTATTTTTTTTTTTTATTTAAGGCAAAAGTTAGCCATACTCGTGCATCTGGCACCGTTATAGGTGCCAACAACACAGGCCACCACCAGGCTGTGGCTGAAAGTTTCATGGGCCGTGGCTAAGGGCTTCATACAGCATTATGCGCTGTACAGAAAACTCGATTGCGTCGAAATAACTTCGACCTATTTTTTACTTTTTTTCTTTTGCTAACGGTAAATATCCGCAGCCGATCATTACAACCTATGGTGTGGACCGAGCAGAATGTCACAATTGTCCTCAATGAGCAGATATCTACCGATAGCTTAAAAAAAAAAAGTCCATGTTATATCAGCTTCATTGTTGATCTGTGATTAAACGTCCTTGAGTAGTATTCCAAAATGAATCAGTCTTGATTGATGTCTTCTTCGGGGAATAAAACGTGAATATTTTGCTTGACTGATGACTTTGTGATTTGCCGTTTCAAAATTTATGCCGTGGAAAAGAAGAAGTCTTTTAACTTCAAGAATGAAGATGGAGAATGGTATAAAAGCTAAAACACCCAAAACTAAACTATTTTACATGGATAATAACAGATTAGAAAGAAAAATTATGTATACACGCACACGCACACACACACATACACACACACACACACACACTATATATATATATATATATATATCAGGTTCCAGCATATAATAATATTTATCCTTTTTTTTTAAACCTGGGATGCCCCAATTTTGTCACACACACACACACACACACACACACACACACACACACACACACACACATATATATATATATATATATATATATATATATATATATATATATATATCCCAGGTTTAAAAAAAGGATAAATATTATTATATGCACCTGGCAATAGACGAAGAAGAGAAAAAAGTTGACGCTAATAATGAAAAAGGAGAAGTATCAACAGAAACCCAAAGCCAGTGAAGTATGAGAATAAAAAAAGTCAGAGAACCCAAACAGCAGAAAGCAACAGATTTTAAGAATTGAGGACAATAGCTTTCCATGACTTGAAGCTTAGATAGGAGAGGGTAGAAAAAATCTGGAAGAAGACGTATAATAGATTTCATGTTCCTTACTTCTCGTATTCTGGATACGGCCTCGCCCACCAAGACTTCTGGCCGGTATTGATCCTTTCGATCAGTTTATGATCGTTCGTGAACCTCTCGTTTTCGGAAATTCGAGGCCCTGCTCTTGGTTGGGACATCTTCCTTCCGGGTACCTGGTTCGTAAAGCGAATAATCTTTTACGTCTCTCTCTCTCTCTCTCTCTCTCTCTCTCTCTCTCTGAAGTATATTTTCCCGTTTCCCATATTTTTATGTCTTATTTTTATCGTAGTTGTAGTACTTTCTGTTGCATGTACATAGAATATTTCTTTCCAAGGAGTTTTTGTGGCTAAATATCCCTATATTATATGTTACTATGTCGATTAGTAATCTCATTTATCAGTTAGAAATAATTCAGAACCTTCGCTGAGGTGTAGCGTAATTTCATTAAACCGAATCACCGATCATCGCTTTAAATAAACAAAGAAACAAGAGGATCCACCACAAACCGGGCCGTCTTTCCTTCCATAAAAGCAGGACCAGTTCTGACCGTCTCGTCTCTGGCCCAACCGTTAAAGGTGCGGTCGCAGTGAGAGACGATCTCAGGAGGTTCTCCGTCGTAGAAGAAATAGGCGTAGTAAGACCTTCCGTTGATGTTCACCTGTCGGGGAGAATGTTAATATGACAGTCGTAGTAAGGCGTTTGAATACGGTGCATTATTATTAGCACTTATAGAGAATCTTTTCACTCGCAACCGGAAACCAAACTACAACTCAGGACGTGACGTAGATATCACTGCAATCGTAGAGTAATATTTCACCCTTTAACAGTCATGACCTAGAGTATGTACTATTTCTTTTGTTGTGTGGATAGAATTGTTGTTTTTATTGACATTGTTGTTGCTGTTGCTTGATCGATACACACCTCGAAGCCTTCCGCAACCATCATCGTCCAAGTTCCCTGATTCCCGAACGCGTCGATCGCAGTGTTCGGATATTCGAGCGTAAGGGTCTGCTTGTGGATCGGATCCTGAAAGCCATCGCAGTTGAGGGTGTGGTTCCCCGTGCGTTGTCCCTCGTAGAAGGTCCACGTGCCCCTGATGTCCTCGTAGAGGCAGAAGACCGGGATGTCTGCTGAGGCCCAAGAGAGGCAACTCAGGAAGAGGAGGGTCACCTGGCAATGCTGAGACGTCTTAGGAAATGGATGAATTCGGGACGATTATCTGTTCTCCTTTATGGTACATTTCAGTCAAATTTCGGCATGAAAAATTAGAAGTGCCAGTATTGATCTCATTTAATGAGTTTGAAAATGTAACGGTACAGCAAAGCTGCCTACGAATTGGATTGGAATGGAATATAAGACTGAGGCCAAAGGCTAAACTCTAGGATCTATGAGGTTATTCAGTGCTGTTAGGGAACTTGAGAGTTGAAAGGCTTTAAACGGGTGATAGGAGGAAATCTTCGCAGTTGCTTTATACAACAGTTGTTAGGAAAGGTTGAAAAGTAGGATGGCAGAAAGAGACTACGAACGGAGATACAGTAAAAGGAATGAAAGGGGCTTGCAGCTAGGGTCCAAAGAGATGCTGCTAAGAACCTTAAGTAGGCCGCCTGCAACGCACCGCGTGAGGTATACTGACAGCACTACCATTAAAAAAAACACACACACAAAAGAGAGAGATGAACGATTTATACCAAAATAAAATTGGTACACCAGAAAGAAGATAAAGACAGAAATTGATTTACATTCTATCAGCGACTCCCAGAAAAAAATCAGATTCGAACGTTCGACACCTGTGTAGTTTCTGTTCTTCTGTGAAAATACGACTCTCGGCCCTATCTTTCTATAAATAAGTAATTTTAAGAATGCCGCTCTAAGATACACACACACACACACACACACACACATTATACTATATGTATAATAGCGGTAGTCAGGTGTCGATCCACTTGTTAGAAAGCAGGGGCACATCACAAGAATGCAATTTTACTTACGGTCTTTACTTCGGAATAATTGTGTGTGTGTGCGTGTGTGTTCAGCCTGACTTCTCGTATATATCACCCAAGGCCAATACATATCACCTTTCTAAGCCTCACAATGCACATACATAGAACAATTATTGGATCAATTGGGCCGTGAAATTAGACAAAGTGACAACCAGCCATCAACCCTTAGAGAATAAGGTCAGGCTGTCTTGAAAGAACCTTGTACAGCTGGGGGACACCATGTCACGCCGCGGAGGTCATACCCACTATTGACTCTGTAGATATGTAAATAAAGGTTACTGTAATTTATGTGCATGTGTTTGACTTGCTGATAAGTCTGAGAAAAGGGTTAAGATGCGAAATATGACAGGAAGTGAACATTGCTTTTTCCTGCTAATTTAAGTGTATACGTAGGTTTGTTTGCGACTAAAGTGTCATTTGTATTGAATTTTAAATTGTAATTTCGTATCCTAATTCATGAAACATGCTTTTATGCATGGGAAGTGTTTCTTTAGAACAAGGCTACTACCAATTTTGTGAACAGACCATTCTATTCCAAACGGCTCGTCTTAGAATGCATGTGACAACCTCTTTGGCGAATAGTATATATATATATATATATATATATATATATATATATATATATATATATATATATATATATATATATATCACTTGTAGTGATGTGTGACAAACGAATCATGTGTTAGTGTGATTATATTTACACAAACGTACACACGTACATACACACACACACACACACATATATATATATATATATATATATATATATATATATGTGTGTGTGTGTGTGTGTGTGTGTGTATGTGTGTGTGTGCGTGCGTGTGTGTAAATATAATCACACTAACACATGATTCGTTTGTCACACATCACCACAAGTGATAAATAACAGAGGGTATCGTAGATCCTGGTCGGTTCAAGTTCTATTTTCAGTGGAATAAAGTTGAAACCTGTCATGAGCCACATGCTGTCTTTCTCCACTTGCGGTGTTGGGTGATATATATATATATATATATATATATATATATATATATATAGTATATATATATATATCTATATATATATATATATATATATATAGTATATATATCATGAACGTATGCATTTTGGGGTTCAGCGAACTGACGTATACGAGAGTCAAGCTGAACAGAGAGAGAGAGAGAGACGAGAGAGAGAGAGAGAGAGAGGAGAGAGAGAGAGAGAGAAGAGAATTGTTTTCGGAGGTAAAGCCCTTAACTAAAACTGCATTCTGGTGGTGTCCCTGTTTTCGAATAGCAGGTGGTTCGACACCTGTCTACCGATCGTTAGCATTTAATTCTGGTATTATTAGTTGAGCTGAATTTCTTCCAAAGGTTTCTGGGAAAATATATATATATATAAATATATGTGTATATATAGATATTTATATATATATATATAGTATATATATATATATATATTATATAATATATATATATATATAAAACGTTCTATCATCATCGGATCGAACCCCAGTCTTTCAAACCCAGGGCGTTACCAGTTAATTCACAAAGGTCATAAAAGAAGTTAGAGCCTAAGTACTTCTGTGCCTGTGTGTGTGTGTGTGTGTGTGTGTGTGTGTGTGTATGCGCGCGAGTTGTGTGATATATAAGTTTTAAAAAAATTGGCTGAATTGAACACATAAAAAGATAAGATTTGCATCTTATCTTCTTATCGTATCTGGAACTAAGAAAAAAAAAAAGCACTGACGACAATAAATGATTTACGAGGGAACTTACTATCATTACAGAATTAGTAAACGAATCAGAAAATCTGAAGAGTTTTGCCTCGCCTCGAAATAAGACAAGAATTCTGATCTGGTCTTTGTCATCAGTGAAAGAAATTGCACGCAAGCTATGCAATCCTTATTTCTTTAAAAAGAAAAATAGATAGATAGTAAAAGAGAAAAAACATGCGAGAAAAGATAGGTACAAAAAGCGGGAGAATTCTCTTTGAAATACTCACAACAGACCCGAATCGTAGCTTCGGAACAAAAAAAAAAATGTTAGATGTGATATACTACATATAAAAAAACATTTTGCAGAAACAATGAACTTTACGCATGAAATAAAAACTAAGAGTAATTTTCAAAGATCTTTTTTTTTTTTTGGTTAGTTCTCGTAATGTAAGTCTAATTACTTAGTTTACGTTATTGATCATTATAGGCATTTAGATTATCTGTCCCTATCTTGAATTTTCTTTGAAATCTGATTGAAGACGTAAATTGTATGGGAAGAAAACTTTCTTAATTTAAAATGCCTTTCTTGACAACTACTATTACTACTACTACTACTACTGCGACTACTACTTTTCTAAACGCTCAGACGAGAACGAGCCAATAGAGGGAGAGACGAATTTGTCAACAAGAAACTGAAAAACAACGAGGCTTTCTTGTATCGAATGCTTATTTTTTTTCTTTGTCTAATTCCCGAGGAAAGGGACAGGATAACCGAGAAAGACAGAAAAAAATCTTATCATTCGTTCCCAGTAGCTTCGGGTTATCGTTCCGTACGGAGTTTTCGAAAAAAAACCGAGCGCATAAAAGCGAGACCACCGTTGGTCTTGATAAAAGTGTTATCCCACGCGTTGCTTGCTTTCATCTTCCGCTGGGGCGTCATTACAGATTTTTGTGGCGGGAGGGGTGGGGGGTGGAGCAAAGACGGTTTGGCGAGCGAAGCGAACCTAATCAGCTGGGAGGTTTTTGATTTTCAACTATTTTAAGCGTTTTTTGAGGAAGGTATTGCAGCAAAGATTATATACTCCCACTACTGTTTCATTATCTCATCATCACTGATAGCTACTAGACAGACAAGGATTAAGGAATGTTTCCGAGAAATTTGATATATTTAAGATTGCACATTTAAAAATAAAACATGACTTTCTTTACATTTTAATGAATATATATCTTATAAATTAAATCATCGGCTGCCAATGAAAATTATAAAAAAAACTGCATCATTAGTGTACTGGAATTTATATTACGATTATGAAATAAAAAGAAATAGTTGATAATTTCAGCAACATCATAAAAATAAATTGAAGTAATAGTAATAATGTTGATAATTTGACTACCAAAATCAAAATAGAATAATATAGGATTTTTTAATTACGTTCCTGTATAGAATTACACTAATGGGTACCGACGGTGTCTCGTGCGAGCAAAATCGTTCACTAGCTCTTCCAAATCAAATGACTTAATAATATGTTTTTCTGTGGCCATCAAACAACAAGTAAGGTAGCCGGTCATTCTCAGTCAGCTATTCAAAATGTCAACAAAAATTCGTAGCGAACTAATGATATTGCCGATGAAGAATGGATCGAATTTTCTTAAGGAAAACTTGATTGATTGAAATTTTATGGATCATCCCTTCTTCTGCAGACCTCATAGATAGGTTAAGACTACATACAGACAGATATACACGCACATACATACATACACACATAGATACATATAGACAGACAGGCAGATAGATAGATAGATAGACAGACATATAGATAGATAGATAGATATAATTTAATGTGATGACACATTTGAATTTGGTAGGAATAATGGAAAACCAGCTGCTGTTACTTCTTGGGGCTTGTGTTGGGCAACCTGAGTCATGGGGGGCCAGTCGCCCCCGCTAAATGACGCCCCCTGATCTTTCGTACTTCTGTAGGCTATACTAAAGGTTCTCTGAGGCGTCCCTTCGGCCCCTGTAACCCCTTTCATTTTTTTACTGTACCTCCGTTCATATTATCTTTCTTCCGCCTTGCTGTCCACCCTCTCCTAATAATTATTTCGTAGTGCAACTCCTTTCAAATTTACCTGTTCTCAGTTTCCTTTGCAGCGCTGTATGACCTCATAGGTCCTAGTGCTTGAACTTAGGATTAAACTCTATATTCCATTTCAGTCATACTTCGTACAAGTCACTCAAATGAACAATGGGGCTTGTTCATTATCATCCTCACCGGTGAAGGTAAAACGGAGAACCGCGTTCAGTCTGTTATCTAGCCACCATCAACCCCATGATCCCCCCATCCCCCAAACCGCTAGCGCCCCCCCCCCCCCACCCCCCCCCCTCACCCAACTCAAAGCACACCAATGAACACATGCGTCTTCCTTCCTTTATCCAACCGGCCCCTCCCCGACCAACAGCTGTAGTTCTTGACATCCTTAAGCTTTGGAACCTTACCGACCGTCACGCTTGTCTTTTGAAAGAAACATGTCATTCGTCACGTAGCCTCGCCGCTTCAAGAGATAGTTACATCTACATCGGACTCATCATGATCATCACCAACGTTCATGTCAGAATCAATCGTGTTTTATACATCCGTATGTACCGTTATGGACTCGGACGGCTGCTCAGTGATCACTGCTTTCCGATCTTCACTACCTCTCATTCCATTCCAATATCTGAATTCTTATCAGATTAAGCTTCTCCTCTGGTGGCCAGGCCTCACACACCCCGCCACCACCCCCCACCCCCTACCCCTCCACAACTCCAACCTAAGATGTTCCTTGGGTTTCTTTCCAAATGGACGACGCCCTGTCAGTTCTACAGGTAACGTTTCCCTAACCAACTGTTCCTCTCCCTTTTTAATTACGTGTCCAGACCACGATTACGTATTACTAATAGATTTTGAAGGTTATTCATTCATCGATAATTAATCTGGAACCTATATGTGTTATTATTTAGACTTTTATCGTTCTTTGGTTGAACTTCGCCATGTATGAGTATATATATATATATAATATATATACAATTTCTGTCTCTTGTATCGTTTGATATCTAATTCACTAAACCTTAGGAATAACTTTCACCGAAGGACGATTATGTCATTCCTTCTCTGTTAAATGTTAAATTTCCGTTTCATGCCAGTATTTTCGGGTGAGGTTCCGAGCCCAATTCCGTCTTATATATACAGTATATATACTATACATATATATATATATATATAATATATATATATACATATATATATATATATTATATATATAATATATATATTATATTATATATAAATATATATAGATATATATATATATATATATATATATATATATATATATATCTATATCTATATATATATATATATATATAATATATATATATATATATATAGATTATTACACCTTCCACATTATTGTAATTATTGTATATATTTTGCCTGACTGTTTTCCCCTGTATATCACTTTCCTTTGTCCTTTCCCAGAAACTTGTTTGTCTTGTTTCACACTCCTTGTTCTTACTTGCTCCGCCCATCCTAAATTTCTTCGACCCCTAAATGTAATTTTGAATCAGTCTCCACTCAGCAACCAAAACCAAGGACTTTGGTGCCCGGCAGGGAAGTAATCCACTTTATTGTGATGTATCTATAACCTAAGTATAAGTGATATTGTTGTAAGGGTTTAATAACGAGTTGTGCTTTTGTTTCAAGTGTTCTTAATTTCCAGTGTGATTACTTTTCGAGACGTGTTTGTCATTAATCAATAGTCATTTGTCATTAGACATTGGTCATTTATCATTTATTTTGGTCTTATTGTGTCATTTCTTTCCTTTATGGTATTTGTGTTCCTTTTATATTGACGTTAAGTCTAATTGCCATGTTTTATAAATAATTTTTGCATTTATTATATTTAAAGCTTGTTTGATCATATTCTTATTCAAATACCTTTATCTTATTATTATTATGGTCTAATTGAACCCACCTGGTAAAATGATAAATTACCTTCTCTCTCACGACCGTAGTAAGATATATATATATATATATATATATATATATATATATATATATATATATATATATATATATATATATAATATATATGTGTGTGTGTGTGTGTGTGTGTGTGTGTGTATGTGTTTGTGACAGGGAAAGAGACAGTGTGTGTTTGTGTCCGTATATAAATGTATATATATCTATACACATTTGTGTTAAAATTTGTATTTGAATTTTTTATATAAACCAATTCAAAGAACCAGTTTTCCAAGCACAATAGTAAAATATGTTCAGCAAAAGATTGAAGCGTCATAAGGTGCAATTCAAAGAATTTCCACATATCCATTTTTTTTTTCAGTATTATCTGTACCGAGATCATACTGAAGCTGTTGGTGTAATTCCATAAAAATCCAAAAAGTATTTCTTTTTTAGTATTTTTATATCATACAAACGACAGATTCACCTGTGCTACTTACACTCTTGACACCTGGCGCATAACCCAGTATGCACCGCGTGGCACTTGCCGCTTGGCAATTAGTATACTCGCCAATTGCACATGGTAATTTATTTTTGGCACCTATAGTACAATGCCAGCGTAGCCCAGCTGAGGGAGAGAGGGAATTCGGTTGTAAGTTACGGAAGGAAAAAAAAAACGAGAGGAAGAAGAAAAGAATGACGACAGAGAAAGTATTTTTCCAACACACTTTGTTGCCACTGATTCTTATCTCGCAACTATTGATTGGTCCCATAAAATTAATAGGTAATTGTCAACTAAAAGAGGGACACGCAAAGGCGACTGATAAAATGTCTCGTTTTCATCTCATTTTCATATTTTATCGTTATATAAATTTTTTATTGTGTATCTGTATATCTGCTGATCTTTTAGCCGTATGAAAAATGAGACAGGCGGTGAAAATAAAACTGTCCAGATAAAGTCTTTAATTTGTAAAAAAAAAAAAAAATTAAATAAATAAATAAATAAAGGAAAACCAGTTCGGTGTAGAAAGACGGCATTGATTTATTGCTACCTTAATAAAAAACAAATTTTTCCTAAAAAAGACATGTTATATTGACCTGTTACAAATTCAACAATATATATTGCAGTGAATCTCGAAGGCTATGGAGTTTAACAAATGAAAACATATGAGAAAGAGGAAATAGCATCAGTATAAGTGTATTCATAAAAACTTCTTGTTAACGTGATCGCGTCTCATCGTATCGTATCGTTTGAAATTCAGACCTTTGGCATAAGCACATGCCATGGGTTAATGACCTAACCTAACACTTGATTTACACCTCATCCTTGACTTAAGCTTCATCCTTAACTTAAACCACATCCTTGATTTAAGCCACATCCTTGACTTAAACCACATCCTTGACTCAAACCACATCCTTGACTTAAACCACACCCTTGTCTTAAACCACATCCTTGACTTAAACCTCATCCTTGACTTAAACCTCATCCTTGACTTAAACCTCATCCTTGACTTAAACCACATCCTTGACTTAATCCTTAACCTTGACGTAAGATTGATAAGTGGCTCGTCACCAGTCAGATTCAAACCGCTGCCTGGCTTAGAAACAACGATGCACAGTTACTTTACATAAATAAAGAAAGACATTCACACATATTTCTGTGTGTGTAAAGTGACCATATATATTATATATATTTATATGGGTGTGCTTGTGTGCAACAATAGATATATATATATGCAAATGTGCAACCTGTTCTTCCGCATCGAAACAGTTGTACTTGTTGGCATGCAGTGTCACAAAATACTCACCAACATTACGGAGAATTTCTCGTGTAGATAATTAACGAAACCTTTTGCTCCTCCGAAGGACAAACAACAGAAGTAAAGATTTATTGTTCCCTCTCGGTGTTTTATACGTCAGTGCACATGCCAGTTTCCCTTTGGTTATCAGTCTTTCGCTGATTCGTTTTTCTTTTTATCTGAGATAAAAGTACAGTCTTGTTTTGTCTCGGGTATGACTTGTGGTAACACCGTCACATGCTGCGATCCGAACTGGTTTGACTGTTTACGAGGATTTCAGCAATCATAACTCATTTTGCTGTTGTAAGAAATGCATCGGAAATATAGCAACATTACAATTGTATAAAGAAATTTATTGTTTACGTAATTATATTCAGATTACGTTAAACAAACACACACATACATACACACACACTCTCCCACACACACACACATATATATAAAATAATATATATATATATATATATATATATATATATATATATATATATATATAGAGAGAGAGAGAGAGAGAGAGAGAGAGAGAGAGAGAGAGAGAGCGAGAGAGAGAGAGAGAGAGAGAGGGGGGTATTTTTATGTCAAGTCTTTCAAAGGCATTTCCACCTATGAAATCATTATATTTCATTTTAAAATTGATTTTGTGGTGTTACCATAAATGCATTGAATTTAACCAATATAACCATACAATTAATTGCAAAATAAAAAAAAATATATATTTAAACATTATTCACTTACTATGACATCATTGCAAATATCTTTTAACACAGTCATACAGACCGTCAGATATTTACAAGCGCAAAATGACCTCAGCTCATCTCAAACTGATTCCGTTGCAGAGCGGAGCAAAAGAGTCCCGAGAGAAGTCCCGGGCACCTGAAGGATCGAATTTCATTCCTCTCCCGGGGCAGCTCCACTCAAATATATTCGGTCGGCCGCGCGGGGCCGGCTCCCGGATCTCATGGCTTACTGCTTATATGGAGGTGGTGATTCAACTCTGAGGCTGCTCCCTCCTTCCTCCATGACCTCTTTCAACCTTCCTTCGCAGCTCTCTCTCTCTCTCTCTCTCTCTCTCTCTCTCATTCTATAGGCACTCCGAAACCAAATTGAATGATACCTCTGGCAAGAGGTGACGAATGTTAGATAATCTGACGTCACTAGAACCTACTAGTATGTGTTTCGGATTTCTTCAGTTTATCTCTCTCTCTCTCTCTCTCTCTCTCTCTCTCGTCTCATCTCTCTCATCCTCTCTCTCTCTCTCTCTCTCTCTCTCAGCATTTGTTGGTTCATTAGAATGAGGGATCATATGCTTCTTCCATTGAGATAATTCACTCTCTCTCTCTCTCTCTCTCTCTCTCTCTCTCTCTCTCTCTCTCTCTCTCTCTCTCTCAGCATTTGTTGTTTCATTAGAATGAGAGATCATATGCTTCTTCCATTGAGATAATTCTCTCTCTCTCTCTCTCTCTCTCTCTCTCTCTCTCTCTCTCTCTCTCAAAAATAGGCAATCCGAAACAAACAGAACGGAATGAGACTTCTGACAACAGATGACGAATGTTCGTTGATTTGATATCACTGAAACATATTTGTTTCGAATTTTTTCAGCTTATCTCCTGTATAATATTTATAATAAAAAGGTAACTCATTTATTACGGAAGAAAAGAAGCTATAAAACTATCAGTCACTTTGAAATTTTATTTCATGCGCATTCACATGTATTTCATTCACTTGTTATTCACGGAATAGCTTTTTGATTGCATGTTGCATAAAAGCTTTGCTGGTAGTTCATTGCAACAAATTAATTGCTTGTCTCTTGCAATGCAGCGCAACCATTCCCGGGTAAATAGTGCAAACTCTTCCATAAACTTTCTCTCGTTGTGTAACCTCGTAGGTGGGTAGCGCTGTCAGTGTACCTCACGCGGTGCACTGTAGGCATCACTTGAGGTTCTTTTCAGCGTCCCCTAGACCCCTAGCTTCACCCCCTTTCATTCCTTTTACTTTACTTCCGTTTTTAGTCTTTCTTCCACGTTACTGTCCATAGTCTCATAACAATTATTACAACTTTATTTTCAGCGTCGAATGACCTCGTAGGTCCCACCGCTTGACCTTTGGCCTAAATTTTATACTCCAATTCTAATTTTCTCTCTTTGTAATTAAACTGCTTATACGTATTATTGTATAATTCCAATAAGTAACTATTTATTTTTATATGAGTGTTTACGCGTCCTGAATCTTTCATGAGAAGCACTTTTTGATGAAATGTGTAATTCCTTTTGTATTATATTTTATATATATATATATTTTTTTTTCTATTCCGGGGCCTTTAACCTCTCCTCTTGGGATACGAATTTATTGTAAGGTTGTCACAATAAATCACCTACTGTATTCTACAAGTGTGTGATCATTGTGTTAAACAACATGAAAAAATGTGTCCTAAAAAACAATAAAATTACACTTCAGGTGTTTGCGACATGTTTCACTGTGGATCGGATGTCCCTTCGACTGACACTTGCTGCGTAGTCGGGCGTGGCATGTTACAAAGGGTAAAAATATGCGATAACTTCCAAATATCAAGCAAACGTTCAAGAAGTAAGCTTATATTATTATACTTTGATATTTGTTCAATGTGGCAGTATTTTGTTATTTCGTCTTTTTTTTTAATATGTGCGATTCTGTGTTTGCATATGTGAAGGACAGACAATAATTTATGGACGGCTAAGTGGCACGAGCAAATAGAGAAACAGCTCACTTCATAACGTGTAATATACAAAGGAATATTAGTAGCCACGAACCCCCACGGCTCACGAATTTGAACTGCGACGCTCAACTTCCGAGCTCTTGTTTGCAATGCTTGTCGTCTACGTCGTTTGTTTGTTTGTCCGTCGGACCTTACAAGGCACTGGCATCATATGAAAGCTGAGTACGACTTCCCCTCGCCGCCCTCTGTCGGTGATATTGGCCGTTGCCTGACGATGACGACGGAAAACCTCTACGAGGCCACACACGTCAGCGTGCAGGATATGAAAGAGGCATATCCTATAGGGCTCGCCAATCCTCCTCCACTGCTGCCTTATGTGGGTACGGTACTTCTCTTTAAAGCACGACTGCCACTCGTGAGTATTCAATTGTCTCCGGAGTAAATATAGACGTATACAAGTGGCTATCAGTTCACAGGCCATGAACTGGGATTCGGATTACTGCTTATCTCGGGTTTCTCCTACTCAACACGGACATATATATAATATATATTATATATATATATATATATAATATATATATATATATATGATAGATAGATAGATAGATAGATAGATAGATAGATATATAGACACACATACACACACACACACACACACACACACACACATATATATATATATATATATATATATATTATATATATATATATATATATATAATATATATGTGTGTGTGTGTGTGTGTGTGTGTGTGTGTGTGTGTGTATGTGTGTGTGCGTTTGTGGTATGTGTGCGTGTATGTATGTGACAGAAGAAAATAAAGTATATGAGATAGCCATATTTGTTTAGTCTTTCTTGTTTCCGGGGTTGTTCTTGGCTGGTTTTCTGCTTCTAAATTAGACCTACTTTGACAGTGGTGAAAGTCTGTGACGTTTTCCACATCCTGTAAATTCAAATACATAGAGACAAGTCAACAGTACTTCTCGATTCCTGTTAATTGATTCTTGTCGTGTCTATAAGATAATTTGCTTTTAACAGAACCTACCATTTTTATGTACAAAACTACCATTCTTATTTATTTTCTTATTTTTTTAAGTATATTTAGCATAACATGAAGTTCCATATAGCAACCAGACCAATTTTTTTTTAGCTCTCAATGGTTCCTTTATGTCCTTCTCAAGTTTCTTTAGGTTGCTAAATAGTTGTTAACTGACTTATGTAACTCAGTTGATTTGTTATCAACTAGGTTTTAATCATTATCAGTCATCAACTAGGTGGTGTGGTTAGGAATTAAATTTCGGATATGTAAGTTATTTCGGCGAATGGTTCCAAGTTTAGAATTAAGTTCTTCAGTCTCTCGACAAGACTGGGAGTTCTTAGTTGTAAGGGCCCCAAAATGTCTCGGAACAAACGTCAAATTCCCAAGTTTTCCAGGGCTACAGATCTATATGGTTACTTTTTAAACCACCACGGTGTCGGGGTGGTGTAAGGCTTCACTGCAGTGAGACCTATTCACATGGGATAAGCCCACGGGGCCATTGACGTGAAATTCTAACTTCCAAAGAATGTTGGTTTCAACTTCTCCACGCAGACCACACACTGCAGCCAGTGATTTCTCGTCGCCCTGGGGGAGGCGCGAACTTGCGGCATGACACGACGCTACCTACCATACCAGCGGAACAGCTTGTGGAACAAAATACAAAAAGCTGCTTGAGTTCTAATACTGTGGATCTGTATATTTCCAACATACACTATGATACTGAAATTCTACGGACCTGTAGTTGCCTCCTCTAAGTTCTTAGTTCTTGAATTTTACGTTACCAAATGACTTCCACGTCTCTCAGCTTAGTTTAATGTTCTGAAGTTATAAAATTTAAGTTTCGCTAAAAAGTTTAACTAAATTCTGAAGATTACTGGCGTGAAGATTTGCCTGCTTCTCCACTTAGTTACAAGTTCAAATGATGTATCCACACCTCAGTAGAAAGTGTCGTAACTGACAACTTGTTGCTTACATGTCACAAACAAGTTAAAAGTGAGTCAATGACCATAAATGAATAACGAATCATCAGTACATGCTGGATAACCGTATCAAGCACTGGTTAGAACTAGCAATATGCCGTTGCCATGTATTCAACATGTTTGCGATGTGTATACATTAAGTTGCTTATGTGTTTATATAACATGATGTCCTGCAGCCGACAAAAAATGTGCATTGGCAGTGACATGTGCTTTTAAATTAGTAGTCACCAAAAGGGTGTCTCAGGAAGTTTGGAAGTTCCTGGAGCTTTTTTTTATTTTTAAACTAGCCGAGCAACCCGGTGCTGCCTGGGAAAATTGAATGTCAACCGATAAACTCTCTCACTCTTCCCAAACTCCGCCCTCTCTCTCTCTCTCTCTCTCTCTCTCTCTCTCTCTCTCTCCTCTCTCTCTCCCCTTCTTACTCCCTCTCTCTCTCACTCTCCTTTTCTGTTAAGATAGTTGCTTCAGTTACATTGCCCAGCAATGTTGACATTTTATATTTCACCACTTCTCTCATAACCCCCTTCCTATTGGGGCCGAACTTGAACTTGAAGGGCATCAAGAAAGTCCCTTTTCCTCCCAGCAACCTCAAAAACTAAGTATTAGACACTAATAGCCATAATTTTTCACATTTTATTTTTCACCCCTTCTCACCACTCCCATTTCCTATCGGGTACTGAACTTGAGCTTAAAGAGCATAGGGAGTGCACAATTCATCTCGGTGACCTTGAAAACTATAAATTGGACACTAATATCTATTGTTTTTAGTCATTTTTACATGTCATCCCCTTCCTGCCCGGCTGCTCCCCACACCCTTGCATTCTTATCGGGACAGAAATTGGACTTAAAGGGCATCAGAAGTGTCACTATTTATCTCAGCAACCTTGAAAACTATGGATTAGACTCATATCTCTCTTGTTTTCTATTATTTTTATATGTCACCCCCTTCCCACCCCTTAACCACTACCCTCCTATCGGGGCTGAAACTTGGACTTGAAGGGCATCGGGAGTGTCACTATTCATCTTAGTGACCATGTAAACTATGGATTACACACTAATATCTGTCGTTTTCAGTTATTTTTATGTTTCATCCCTTTCCCACCCCTATCTCACACGCCCGCCCCCGCCCCCCGCTTTGATGCCAGTGATGTCTTACCCAACAGTATTCATTTCCAGATGGTAAGTCATATGTATACCAAGTTTGGATGAAATTGCTCCATGTGTTTCAAAGTGTATGTGGCACATACATACATACATGCATGCATCCATTTTATATATATATATATATATTATATATATATATATATATATATATATATATTATATATATATATATAACTCATCCAGATTAAGGGCAGGAATTCAGAAGCAGAAGACACAGTATCCATTTATTCCAAGCTTTCGTGATTCATAATCACATCATCAGGGATATCTACAACAATAAAAATACAATATATCAATATAAATATAAAATTAAAAGAGCTATATACAAACTTTAATTTTAAAAGCGGACGAAGGAAACTGATAAAAACGAAATAAAAAAAAAGTAAAATTGTTAAGAGCAGAAAACATACGTGAACAAAGACGCACTTAGAAACAAAATAGTAAAAATTCAAAACACATACTTAAATACAGACACACTAAAAAAAAAAAAAAAAAAAAAAAATTGCTAATAATAAATGAATAAAATACTGGAGGTTAACCTACCATTACAGAGGATAAAGACGCACTAAGAAACAAAACATACAAAAATTTTTGAGAGAGGCAAAGAGTTAAGAAAGATACAAGGGAACAGCGGTTGTTTGGCAGTTCAGAGAAGGAACTCGTTGTTTAATATTTAATGTTTCGAGGATAAGTAGTTCTTGTTGGGGTTGTTTGTATAACCAATGATCTTAAAATCTTCATAGATGATTTCAGTTTTGCATTTAATTTGTATGGCTACGTATATTAGAGGGATTCCGGATTTGTCAATCGACATCCGGTTCTATAACTTATTCCTCTATGGGAATCGGCCCTCACCCTGAGAAGCCGCCTGGTGGATCCAATATATTTTCCCAAATTACATTTAGGACAGTTGTACTCGTAGACAACACCAGACGACATCAAAGGCGGTAGCCGATCCTTGAATCTGAAAAGAGCGCCAATATTTTTAGGGTTCTTGGGTATTAATTTTAGATTGATGGCCCCAATGTATTTTTGGACGGTTTTCAAGAAATCCCTTCGAAATTTATCTTCATATAAGAAAGGAAATGTTGGGCCATCAATCTAAAATTAATACCCAAGAACCCTAAAAATATTGGCGCTCTTTTCAGATTCAAGGATCGGCTACCGCCTTTGATGTCGTCTGGTGTTGTCTACGAGTACAACTGTCCTAAATGTAATTTGGGAAAATATATGGATCCACCAGGCGGCTTCTCAGGGTGAGGGCCGATTCCCATAGAGGAATAAGTTATAGAACCGGATGTCGATGACAAATCCGGAATCCTCTAATATACGTAGCCATACAATTAAATGCAAAACTGAAATCCAATCTATGAAGATTTTCTTTTAAGATCATTGGTTATACAAACAACCCACAAGAACTACTTATCCTCGAAACATTAAATATTAAACAACGAGTTCCTTCTCTGAACTGCCAAACAACCGCTGTTCCCTTGTATCTTTCTTAACTCTTTGCCTCTCTCAAAAATTTTTGTATGTTTAGTTCTTAGTGCGTCTTTATCCTCTGTAATGGTAGGTTAACCTCCAGTATTTTATTCATTATTATTAGCAATTTTTTTTTTTTTTTTTTTTGAGTGTGTCTGTATTTAAGTATGTGTTTTGAATTTTACTATTTTGTTTCTAAGTGCGTCTTTGTTCACGTATGTTTTCTGCTCTTAACAATTGTTTTACTTTTTTATTTCGTTTTTTATCAGTTTCCTTCGTCCGCTTTTAAAATTAAAGTTTTGTATATAGCTCTTTTAATTTTATATTTATATTGATATATTGTATTTTATTGTTGTAGATATCCCTGATGATGTGATTATGAATCACGAAAGCTTGGAATAAATGGATACTGTGTCTTCTGCTTCTGAATTCCTGCCCTTAATCTGGATGAGAATGTGATGTGCGATGAGTTCGCCCTTACCCCCTGATTATATATATATATATATATATATATATATATATATATATATATATATAATTAGTTAAATTCTGGTAGTCAGGTAGCATACAGATTTATAAAAAGCCCCAAAATCTGAAAGTAGTAACTCCAGTGGTGGCCTATGTTGTTGGTATCTGTAGCACTGCAAGAAGTATGATTATGGCTGAACTAATAAGACTAGAGACTACAATTTAGTATGTTTGGTAATTGGAGGGTGGATGATTAGCATAACAATTTGCACCTCTCTAGCCTCAGTAGTTTTTAAGGTCTGAGGGCGGACGGACAGATAAAACCGTCAAATTAGTTTCCTTGTAAAAGAAAAATAAAAGTGAACTTTTTTAAATCTCTCTTTTTAGTTACATAAATTACACCCCAACTTCCAGTGCTATGTTTAGTAAAGTTAATAAACTGTCATGGATATTCCCTTACTTCCAAGACTTATTACATTTTTTTTTCTTTTTTTTTACAATCAGGGGAACATGACCTTCAAGGATGAAGTCTTCCTTCACCATCCTCCGTTTAAATAGGGTTCTCTTCGCCGAACGAATACAAAACTACTGATCTCTCAGTCTCACTACTACAAGAGCAGCATCGGTTGTATCCTTATTTGTGTTAGTTCGCGTGCCCTCCACCTGTGGCGTTGCTGCTCCCCCTCGGCGCTTTGACTTGCAAACGCTCCATTACTGTCATGAGATCATTACCGCCGTCAGCGTCACTACCGCCGCAGGTGTGCCCTCCACCTCTTGTTTACAGCTTACGAAACCTCCTGCGCTAAGTTATGAACCGTAATTCCTGACTGGAGTAAAGTCAGGAGTTAGGAAGGTTTTGCATCCGCTAACAAAAATGAGGCAATAAACCTTTCAATGAGTGTTAGGAACACCTGGAGAAGGTTTATTGAAAACAGCGACCCCGACTAGCGATTAAGCTAAGAAGAAAACTGAATACTTTACTTATTTTTTCTCGGGCATATTCATATTGCCTTTAACATTACGCATATTTTATTTGTGCACAATTAAATTCTAAAGCCTACCTTATAACTAGAACAGGATATATCCACACCTTACATCCTACATGTCTCAGTTAAATTACAAAATATGAACGAAATCATCTCATGCTAATCTAACTACAAGCTTAGAAAATTAAGAAACAATAAACACCCAACAAAAATATTTTCAAATAAAAATGCTTGTATATTATTAATTCCTTTCATAGAATGATTACAGTCGATTAAACCACAAAGCACACCCCCACTTGGACACCTGCCCACATTTTTTAGTTGTTTATTGTTTAGGCAGGGAACAATAAACATGCGAACTTCGTCTGCTTGATTTAAAATACGTTGGTTGTATCAGCGTGGAGACCCTGATAGAGTGAGCGTTGCTAGGGGTTTTTTTCGCCTCTATCTCCTTATTCCATTGTATATTCATGAACAATGCCTCTCTCTCTCTCTCTCTCTCTCTCTCTCTCTCTCTCTCTCTCTCTCTCTCTCTCTCTCTCTCTCTCTTTGTTGTATTTGTTGTCCTGTAATAAAGAAATATCATATGCCTCTCTCTCTCTCCCTCTCTCTCTCTGTATTTGTGTCTTGTAATAAAGAAATATCTTATGCCTCTCTCTCTCTCTCTCTCTCTCTCTCTCTCTCTCCTCTCTGTATTTGTTGTCTTGTAACAAATATATACTATCTCTCTCTCTCTCTCTCTCTCTCTCTCTCTCTCTCTCTGTATTTGTGTCTTGTAATAAAGAAATATCATATGCCTCTGTGTGTGTGTGCGTGTATTTGTTGTCTTGTAACAAATATACTCTCTCTCTCTCTCTCTCTGTATTTGTGTCTTGCTTGTAATAAAGAAATATCATATGCCTCTCTCTCTCTCTCTCTCTCTGTGTATTTGTTGTCTTGTAACAAATATATACGATCTCTCTCTCTCTCTCTCTCTCTCTCTCTCTCTCTCTCTCTCTCTCTCTCTCTCTCTCTCTCTCTCTCTCTCTCTGCAGACCATCCTTTAATGCCGTGTGAAAAAGAAAAAAAAAACATCCCATATTTCATTCTGAAAACCCTGCTCTCCTTCCAGCTCTCTATTCCCGCTTCCTTTCTTCTGCAGTTTCGCTCTCCAACCTCTCTAACTATTACTTTCAATGTCTTGAGTGCTGAATGAACGAAAGTGCCACAGTGCTTGGCTTGACAGCCTCAAGTTCCTAAGTCAGAATCCACTCCAATGGCAACTCCTCCACTCCACCCACAACACCTCTCTCTCTCTCTCTCTCTCTCTCTCTCTGATCCACACAACTTATTTTAAATGGCACGATATATTAGAGCTATTTTTCTTTCCATATTCACACCGTTGGCTAAGTACTGGAATGCAGAGCACATAATATTAAGTAGGCCTTTGTTGTGGTAATTATACCTTTAATTAATTTAATTGCCTCCATTTTCTTTAAGTTGCCATTCTTTCGTTAATGCCTTCGTTTACATTTTGTGCTGTGAAGTGGCATGATCTTATTTTCCTTCTTGTTTTTACTATAACAAAAACTCACTTTAGTTTCCGTGTATTTCTAGAGTTCTCTGCAACGCACTTTGACGTAACAAGGACAAATCATCTTGAAGGCCAAGTTGAAGTCTCTCTCTCTCTCTCTCTCTCTCTCTCTCCTCTCTCTCTCTCTCTCTCTCTCTCTCTAAATTACTGCCAGCCGTGTTCCACTATCAATTAAGCATTGCGTTGCCATTTGCAGCACACAAGAATTACGCTCAATGAAGGTTATTCTCCTGAACGTTGTCAAAATGTCAAAGGACACCGTAGTGAGTTTTGTGAAGCAATTTGGGTCACTTTAATCTCCGAATAATCTGATGAGTAAGAAAATTCCCCCATGTCGCGCATATCGTGCTCTCTCTCTCTCTCTCTCTCTCTCTCTCTCTCTCTCTCTCTCTCTCTCTCTCTCTCTTTCGTCCTGTAATTAAGTGCTTATGTTATGCAATGCCTTTCTTGTATTCGACTTTTCCTTTCTCTCCTACATGGCTAATTGCTATGTTGGGAATCACATAAACATGATAATTATATCATTACTGCATTGTCACTATTAGGACTGACATATTTGTGTTCTATTCCATTTCTTTTTCTTCAGCTTCGCTTATTCTTATGATTTACGAATCTGATGAATAATTTCTTTCTAATAATCATCATCGTTTTTATTCGACGTGATCCTACACTCGTGTGAGACAGTCCACTCGCTGAGTAACTTTCCAAATAATGATATCAAGCTGTATTTCAGCTCTTGGCCACATTCAGTATACATATACGAGAAAAATACATTGCGCATACGTTACAAAAATAATAAATAGATAAATAAAACTTTAACAGACATATGTGTTCATAAACATGAAAAGATATTCGTAATATATTAGTGATTATTGCACTAAAGCTATTTTGGTAATATAATTTATTGATTAGATAAAAAGACTCCTTTGGACGAGTACATTACTGGGATGATAGCTATTTCTGTGGATGGAATAACTGGAACATTTAGTACTTTTGGGTTATTTTTGAGAAAATGAAACTGTAACATAGTCAGAACGACCAAGGAACTGACTTTGGGTTTTGAACGCTTGTGCCACAACTGTGATAGAGTTTAAGTCTTGTCTTTGGTGCCATTAGATTAAGTTGGCACTGTGCCAGCACAGGTTGCTCAAGGGATAACGCCATAGGCGTGACTCTAAATACTCAAGGTTAACCTTTGCCACTCATAAATGCATTCTTTAGTTCACCCATGAAGGGCATAACTGTTTGACTTGAATACAAGAACCAACTGTAAACTGTACTTTGCTTCAGAGGCCTCGCCTATCGAAAATTCCTCATACATTTTGGATACACTTGTTACATTCTGGTGTCCGGGGCGAGATTCGAACCCGCATCCAGTGCATCAGAACGAGGTCATGTTGTCAACCTGATACTCTGGATGCGAGTTCGAATCCCGCTACGGGCATCAGAATTATTTCATCTTCTTGCGTTTGGATCTAAGACTTTGTAGGAACAAACGTGTTCGAAAAGTGTGAAGAATTGGTGAAGTTAAGGCGGCAATATGGTTATTACAATTACAGACGTATCTGGTGAAAAGCGACAGGGGAGACTACAAGCTTATCTGTTTATATCCCAGAGGATATTGCGCAATTGGAACCTCAAACGTTCAAGCGAAAATGCAACTCATTGCTACCCTTAAACCCTTTCAAATCCTTGAATTTTAATCATTTGCTTCTATTTTTATCTATCTAATGACTTATTAAGTTGTAAAACTATTTTCCGTTTTCTGATAACTGATCTCCTCTTTCTGTACTTTCTATTACATTGTTATAGTTTCAGTGAATAGGGTTCATGTTCTGAGTAATAATAGTAATTATGGATTTACTTATCGTCCTTATCAAAGGTTAGGTGAAGTTATTATCTTAGGCGCGTTCCCATCGTCCTCATCTGGCCCTTGCCCTCTTTATAAATGGCTGTATTGCCTTAAATCTCGTTTACATTTCGTTTGCAAGTCAAACGGAGATTGTAATTTATTCGTTTATTCAGACTAATATCAAATTCGTCCCGTGTCATTTGGCCGCGGGCATCGTTTCTCTAAAGTGATGAGTGACGTCACAGAGTGTTGACATTCTGGCTTTTTTTTCCGTGTTTAATTTAGAACTGCAGTCTGGTTGTGAGTCATTTTGCTTCAAGCCCGACGCCGCTTGGAATATTGAGTCTTTTTGTATCGTTTTTGTTTCTTTTGTTCTGTTGGTTGGCCTTTTCGCTCTGCCCGAGTTGGTCTTCCCGGATGCTATTATCGATAAGGTCATTCATTCATTCATTCATGTCCTGTGATGATTTATCGTAAACATTTCCTTTGATGAATGGTAGTCATTACACCTCATTACACCGTTTGGAGTCTTGTGCTTATGTCTGACAATATTTCTATTCTTTTCAGGTTTCGTCTTTCGACAATTAAGCTTTCGAAAATGACAACGCAATAGAGCCATGATGAGGGAACGAACGTTCCAGGGGGCCACCTATATCTCCACTGCCTTTTTCCCACTTTCCTCAACAAATAAGCCCCGACCTCTGAAACCCCCCACGATAGATTGTTCTCTAGTTCAGAAAGATTTCTGTACCTGCAATAGTTTAGTTATAAATATTTCATGGTAAAAGTTGCAGTTTTGACTACAACTTCCGGAACATGTGAAATTATTGAAAATATTTTTGTAACTCAAATCTTTTGTATTTCATTCATTCTAACCAGATGTAGCTCCCCGGAGAAATTCAGAATAATAGTTATTATTATATTTACTACCTGACCAACCGGGCGTTGCCGGGGAAAAACTCTGAAGAACTCATTAAGAAGCTTCTTTCACTACCTTGTACTGACTGTCCCTTTTATCCAGAAATTACTGTACTGACCTGCCCAAGGTAACTCTGAATGGCAACCGATCAATTCTCTCTCTCTCTCTCTCTCTCTCTCTGTCCCACCCTGCTAATGAACCCCTTTGGTGCCATTGATGTCTTACCCCCACAGTATTCGATAGTAAGTCATATTTGTTATGTATACCAAAAATTGAGTCACATTATTTACTACGTACTCTGTAAATTAGGAAGTTCCTCGCAGGACGAGTGGTTTTCGCGCTCGGCTGCCAATCCGGTGGTCCGAAGTTCGAATCCCGGCTCAGCCAGCGCGGAATCAGAGGAATTTATTTCTAGTGATAGAAATTCATTTATCGATATAGTGTGGTTCAGAACCCACAATAAGCTGTAAGTCCCGTTGCTAGGTGACCAATTGGTTCCTAGCCACGTTAAAATATCTAATCCTTCGGGCCAGCCCTAGGAGAGCTGTTAATCAGCTCAGTGGTCTGGTAAAACAAAGATATATTATATATATATATATATATATATATATATATATATATATATATATATATATATATATATATAATATATATATATATATATATATATATATATATATATATATATACTGTAAATTAGGTATGATAAATGCGTAACGTTGTCAAGTCTACGGGCTGAACCAGTCCCGTTTCGGGGAAGACGCCCCACCCCCTCCAGTGCCTTTGGCACCTTTTGTTGCTTAAAACCACATTATAAACCATGTTAGGGATCTCCACTATAACCCTGCCAAGTTTCATCCCCATCGGAGCAGCCGTTTGGCCGTGATTGAATGACAGACGGACGGACAGACATACCACCATTATAGTAAGGTTGTTGCTCCTCTTCCTCTAATCATCATCATCATGAATATTATTAATTATTTATTAAAATTTTTTTTATTATTATTATTATTATTATTATTATTATTATTATTATTTAACGAAAACAGCAGGTAAATGTAATACTATTATCAAGCTGTAAATTCATGTACATACTTTTTTTATACTTTTAGGTCTCAACTAACGTTATATAACTGTTACGATGAGAGAGAGAGAGAGAGAGAGAGAGAGAGAGAGAGAGAGAGAATGTTATTCAGGACACATTATGCATATTACGTCCCTTCCCATGATCCTGGAGGCTTTGCTTTCCAACCCCTCGCACATTGGGGTGCGTGTACACGTTCGGGGGATAATCGCTGAATCCATCTGTATTCGACTGGGCACCTCGGCATCGACTGCCAAAGGGGCGTAAGTCAGTTGTAAAGCAGAATGTGTCGATCGCATTAGACGTGTGAAGACTACGCCAAGGAAAAGCTGTTCTAGTTATTCACTTATTTGCTTATTTTCTTCATTTATTTATTTGGAAAGTAAAGAATTGGAATGACATAAATGATAAATGTCGTCGTAAACGGCATTATTATTATTATTATTATTATTATTATTATTATTATTATTATTATTATTATTATTATTATTATTATTATTATTATTATTGTTGTTGTTGTTTGTGCCATAATAAACCACAATCATATATTAGGGTATATTATTATGTACAACAAACCTAGACTTCAAAACTCAGGAAAGTCTATGTTTGTTTTATATAGTAATATACTCTAATATATGATTGTGGATTTTTATAACACAGATGGCTCTTCACGAGATTGTGAATTCCTTAACATTATTATTATTATTATTATTATTATTATTATTATTATTATTATTATTATTATTATTATTATTATTTAGGAGATGAACTATATTCATATAAATCAAACCCACCGGGGCTTTGACTTGAGATTCAAGCTTCCAACGAATAAGATATTCATTTGCAATGGGTAACAGAAGGTGGTAGGAAATACAGAAAGAAGAGGTCAGTTTTTATAAAACGAAGATGACTACAAGTAATAACAATTACTGTTTGTTGTTGTTCCATCCTTTGGTGCTATCGCTAAATGTAAGAAACTGCTTACTGATGAACACAATTCATTATGCTTATTATTCAACGTTGCTTACTTTGAGTCATGCGCGTGCGTTTGAATTAGCATATTGTCACGGATCTGCCTCAAACCGCTTTCAAGAAACTGGATGCTCTCTCGGGTATGAAATTTTCTTCTTCCTTAACGGAATCCTTCAAATTCTCTGCAGTAGCTAGTACGATTTCTCATTCTATTCCTACTTGATAACACTACAATGCTTTTCAACGAGTGTTTACATCTCTTTAGTAACTTCAGCTCCATCATTCATTATTTTTTCCACGACTCACGTTTGGTTAGTTGGTTGGTTGGCATAAATGAAGCCAGCTATATGCCAGCATAGGTCCTTGCAAATGATAGTAAGGTGTTGAAGTAAGAGGCCTGATGTGGACCTGAAGGCTTCATTCAACCATCCAAGATGATGAGTTGCAAAGTTAATATATTTATTGTATAAGCCAAATTGTCACGAATTAAATTCTTATTCCTGTATGAGTAAATAAATGGAAGGAAAGGGAAAGGAGAAAGCAGAAGTAGATATTACCCCATACATCGAGGTCTCGGTCTCAGATTATGAATGGAAGAGGAAAGAAAGTTCGGTTCGAGAGGTCATTGTGGTGAGTGTCAGCCACCGTTCTAACCTCTAGCTTGGGAATTATTCGCTCTCTTCCTTGTTCCATGACTCTGATGATCTCTCTCGTTTTAAGAAGAGAGTCATTCATCGCCTGAAGAGGGAATTTCTCGACCTTTTCTTGTAGGGTTAAAAATATTTGGGCTGAATGGTCTTTTTCCTATTCATTTAAATGATAGGACAGACGCCTACAAAACCTTCATATATAAGCACTCTGTGTGTGTGTGTGTGATGGTGTTTATGTGTGTGTGTGTGTATAACGACATCATTTCATTGCTGAAGTCTTGAGCAAGAATTAATCTGATAAATCAGTGGCAAAAATCTCTATATACTATAACATGGGAGTGAACTGACCATTGTTTACAACCCAGAAGGTATATTGGAAATTCGTGGCAAAAACCATGAAAATAAACCTAGGTGTTATAAAAGAAAAATATTTACACCTTGTGATTCCCAGAAAAAGGGCTAGAAATCAGAACCGTGTGTTCTCCAGTATCTTGGTGAAATAGCATCATGAAAATATCGTTATAAATGTATCAAAACAAGACTTCGTAATGTTTTTGTATTACTCAAACATATCACAAGATTGAGAAGTCAGACGTTCAAGTGTGCGACAGATGTATTGCTGTCAATCTGGTGATGGCTATTCGCAGATTTCATGTGTAATAATATATACTTACTACGCTTTACTTTACAGATCAATTGTGTACGACGAAATTGGTTCTATGCAGACGATGTCGGGGCGCATATTCCCTAACTGTAACCAAGCACGGACTTTACCTGAAAAAAAAAAGGACGCCATATCTTAACAACTAACCATATAATCTTCTTGAAAATAATCTCAACGTGTTTCCCATAACCAAATTTTACTCACAATTCTCCTAATCAAGCTTATATAACTTTAATGGCATGGCAAAAAATCCGGGGTGGGTGTAATACTGGTATACATCTCAGGAATTTGCTGTCTGGGCACGCACTGATGAGCTGTGCCCACCAATTCGGATGCATATATAATTTGCCGGTTTGAGTGAGCCATCTTGAGATGCCTTTGAAACTATCGTATGTGATAAGTAAAGCATAAATGATATATAGTACATAAGCAGTATATATATATATATATATATATATATATATATATATATAATATATATATATATATATGATGATATATATATATATATATATATTGTTAACTATTCTTCCATGTCAAGAGCATTTAATGAAAAGGAAAAGTTGATAGAAAAAATATTGTTACAACTGAGGTTGTGCTGAACTTTAGGAAATAAAAAAAAAATGATAGTGGAAGGGGAAGATAAGTGATTACAGGTATGCACGCCACACATGCATATATATATATATATATATATATATATATATATATATATATATATATATATATATATATATATACGTAGTGTGTGTGTGAGAGAGAGAGAGAGAGAGAGAGAGAGAGAGAGAGAGAGAGAGAGCGAGAAAGAGAGAGAGGAGAGAGAGAGAGAGAGAGAGAGAAATAATTTATATACTGAAGTATAAGCCCTGAAGAATAAGGCAATATGAAAGTGTAGGCTGTGATAGTGACTGCGTCGGCAACAGGATGCTTGACATCCTGCAACGGCTGAAGTGTATAGACTACATCCCGTAATACCTTTTAGGAGGAAGTAAAAGCAGAAGTCAAAGGCATCGAAGTATACTTGCATTGCTGAAGTAAAAGAGGAGCGATGGTTTGGATGAATATAATCTACTTTGAGACTGGAAATAATTACTCTTCGACGTACGAGTTCTGCGTAAAGAAAACGAGACTTTAGAGCTTTATATGCTGCTGCTTTATCGTTTTATTTTACATTTTAAATTATAACATCGAAGATTCATCTATTCCATCGTTATTAAGTGGGCAAGATGTAAATGTACATCGATCTATGAACATCTCTTGATGCATATATATGATATATATCATATATATATTATATATATAATTATATATAGATATATATATATATCTATATATATATATATATATATCCACGTTATTTTCCTGAAACTTATTAAATTAAAGGACCACTTGAATATGAATTTAAAACTTTATGTGGGCAGATTTTGTTTTCAAATGTCTCATTACCATAACAGTCATTCTCAGTACCTGGTGCACCTGTTCACCTGCCTCTCTCGTAACTCAACGTGACCTACCAGGTCAAGCTGTTTTTACATCCTTACTCCTCGACTGACTTGGCTAACCATTCTCACAACTTCCTAAAACATCCCTTATTTGGTTTGCTCATATCAAATTCTCAACAATCAGTTAAAGTGGTACGTTGCAAGACAGCATCTGTGGATGCAATGTGCAATATGACCCTTGAGCGTACTACATATAGCAGAGTCCGTCGTGAAAACAGCTGTTTCCCATCGCTGAATGCGCGCCGCCGAGTCTACCTCATAACCCTAAAAAAACATGCTTGTCATCGACTGTATCGTTCAAAGATATTAAGTGTAAAATCGCTATTATGAATACGCAGATTTACTTTTTGAGGACAAGACAATGGTTATGACATATTCCTTGGTGGATATCACCAAAGCCCGAGGGGGAGGACGCCCGTTCGATTAAATTATCTCTACTTTATCTTAGCAGCTTCCCATTCTAGAAGCGTCTTCCGGGAAGCTTTCCGGTGTTATTTCCTGTGTTTCAGACTTATTTGTGAGTAGGAGACAACGAAATAAACCCATGTAAAAGCAACATATATTCAAACTTTCAGTAACAATTGGCATTTCCGCATTGTTTACATAGAATTTGATATAACATGTACGCCCTTATGGCTTCAGTTGTCGAGACGTCGAGTGACAGTTCAGGGATGTGTGTTCGAGCTCCGTAGGAACATTTATTTCTTTTTACCCTTAGCATATCACCATGAGCATCGATTTGGATAAAAATCGAAATGCTCTCCTAGCAGCCTTTAACGATGTCCTCAACGACAAAACCAAGACGGATTGGTGAGTAGTAAACGTTTGTGATGCCGTGTAATAAGAAGACCGGGGGTCAATGGTTGAGGATTTTACTCGCGAAAGTGAATGAAGAGGAAAGACCAATAAACTCCGCCGAGGGTTTTGTTCTTTCAATTCTCTTCGTTCCTTTCTCTTGTTGACTTTTCTAACATGCTGTCTCTGTTGTATGTAGTATGGAAGCCTTTGTTGAGGCCTTCTTTGTGGGTGTCAAGTCAAAATTGCTCGGACATTGTCTTTATAGTCGGGCAGCCAACCGTAGGCTAACCCAGACGGGAGAGGAAGAGAGAGAGAGCGGCATCTGCTAGGCCTAGGCCTATGCAGCATTTTATGAGTGCCTCTCCCACCAAAAGAATCGTTTATATAAATTTTTTAGTTTTAAATATGCATCTAGAAGTTGACTTGGTTTTGGCAAAAGTCGACCAAATTCGATTTTTGCTGTCTGAACCCAACTCAGTTTCCGCCAGATTTAGTGACCGTGATTTATAGGCCTAAATAGCTTTGTTCTGTTCTAGGCCTGGTTTCCTGACCTTTTAGATTTATATTTAACCGAATTCCTCCAGTTTTACGTTAGTCTTAACGTTACATTTAATTATTACAATAACGTTTTAAATTAGCCCAGTCTTCATCCTGCTGATTTGGTTTTCTATAGGCCTATGTTTGATTATTGACTATCTTAGCCCAGCCTAGTTAGTAGATGAAGGGATATTATAACTAATGGTCAGTTTACAGTTTTTTTATTACATTGTAAATCTGATTCTTCCTTAAATGCAACTTAGATACCCAAATGGTGATTGAAATATTTGTAGAATTGATACCTTATAGTAGAGTAATCCGTCTCCCTGGTAGAAAAGAATTGGGTAGATCTAGGGTACTATTCTGCGGCGGCATAGACTATGGCAGTTGCGTTTTTCTATGCAGTTTTACCTCCTGAACAAGAATTTTAAGTAATATTTATTCGGACGACTGTAATTAACCCCCAGGGGCCAGTACTACCTAAACACGGGGAAATACATTGGACGCTCCAATCCCTAGTGGATGTCGTATCCGTGGTTACGTTCCTTGCAGTCCATGCGGAACTATTCTGTAGAATCCACCAGGGATTGGGGCGTCCAATGTATTTTGCCGTGTTTAGTACTGGCCCCCGGGGGTTAATTACAGTCGTCCGAAAAAATATTACTTAAAATTCTTGTTCAGGAGGTAAAACTGCATAGAAAACCACGACTGCCATAGTCTAGGCCGCCGCGGAATAGTACTGTAGAATTACCAAGCATTGCTATAGGAGTGATTGTTGCAATGACTAGGTGTCATGGTGTTCTGCAGTGAGTGGGATTATTTACCGAGAATAGGCAAGACATTTGAAATTACTGGACATTAAAATGTTTATTATTTGATTCTAGTAAAAAAAAAAAAAGGTAGTGTGTCTTCGTTGGTGTATTAGAGCAGTTTGAGTGTTACTGCTACAGGAAGTACTCCAGATTCCCTTCTTATTTTTTATGTTGATACATAGATATGATATTTGATATGCCTAAATGGTCTTGGTTGTTTATCACTTGTACAGTGACTAGTGTTTTCCTCCTTGGCATTTGCAGATGGTTGAGCTTTGCACATGTTGATTTTGACAATTGTAGGTTCTTAGTTATATAAAGTTACAGATAGCCATTGGCGCACTATGCAATCTGATAGTAAACTGCCCTGTATATCAACTTTTTAATCAGGATATCAATGAATTTTAAGGGTAGCTACACTTGTAATATTAGGAAATGCTACAATCCAGTAAGGGCCTTACAGAAGGGGTCAATAAAACATATTTGACGACGGGGCTCATACAAAACGAAGTTTTTGTAACGCATAACTGCAAGGCTTTAAATCATCTGTGAGGGGTTTAAATTGTAACAAGGTAAATATTAAAATAAGTTGGAAGGGTAGGTGGAAGAAGACAAAACGGAGAGGAGTAGTAGGAGACAGAGCCTTATTCAGCTGGAGAAGGAGTGAATGCTCCAACAATGGGTTTTTTTTTTTTTCCTCAATGTATCCAGTAATGATTAAGGGGGAGGATGCAGACAGAATTTAGATGTATTGTGAGGTATATTTTTCTTGTTTTATCAAAATTTTATAGACTGAATAGTAGTCTCGCTACAGATAAATATCTGCCATTGAAGTAAGACAGATTGGAAGTAGTTTTGTACTGTTTATATTTTCTTATTATACTGGTACTATAAAATATTGATACAGCACTTTACTGAAGTATTGTATTCCCGTTATATTGTGTTATAATCCTTAAGACTACTACTGTTTATATAATCCCAAACAACATTCCAGTGTACTGTACCTTAGTTGTATTTCTACCTTGAAAGTGTTTCTGAACTTTCATGTGTGTCATTGGATTAGAAATGTCTTTGAACTTCTTTTGTGTGTGTCATTGGATTAGAACACATTTCAGCCGTGTTAGTCATCCTTATAGAGTAACTGCAGGAAATTATTTCTGCTTGTTGTGTTGATGGCTGTCAGACCTGAGGTTACTGTAGCACTATAGTTCTTTAGATACAGTAGTATGTAAATTTAGTTTTGATCAGTACAGTACCTTGAAACCACTTCATTGTGATTGAAATGGTTTAATTATGTAATGTTGTGCATTACATTTTGTGCTGTTATACAGTGTTGTGAAGTGTGTGGTAGTTTTGGGCAATCAACACTGTAAGTACAGTATCTTTCATCATCAGTATTTATTGACTTCGTTGTTTGCGTTGGTACCCTAAGACTTCGGTCCGCACTGGGATTAATGATGGAGTTGAGTAGTTGTTAAACAAGTGTATGACTTCCCTTTGAATGATTGTACAATATAGGTACTTAGGCTATTGAATTAGTAGAGCATTCCATGCCATTTTATATTCTACCATCTAGCAATCATTGCTACATTTTGGTAGATGCTGTGGAAAGCAGTACTAAGGGGGCCTCAAAATTTTACCAGCATTTGCATTTCTCATGTCTGCACACTATACTGGCCTTTTTCCTTCTTGATATTGCCTGAGAAGTCAAATAACATCAGTAATTTTTAAATACTAGTAAGTTTTGACTCATATGTTTGTGACACACACTAACCTTAAAAACTAGGTAAGTGATCCAGTGTCTTCTTTGGTTTTGGGAAAAGATGCATTTTGTGGTATCTCAGTTCGCATGCATGTACAGTACTACTTATAAGTTATGGACAGATGTACAGGGTTTTGCAGCATGACGATGCTTAAAAGTGTACAATTAAAGAATTTTTTTTGGTGCTGTAAATACAGTGGATAAAACTACTTTTTTGCACTAAATGAATATACTGTACAGGGATAGATAAAAAGTTTATCTTATTTCGAGAGAGACCTAATTGAAAGGTAACCTAAATTTGCTTTAGGATGCATTTCCCTATCCAGGAACAAGGCATAAGTGTATGGTACATAAGCATAATTTAGCAGGGTCTCTCTTAGGTAGTTACCCTCAAAGATTTTTGTGTCATTATCTGGACTAATATTTTTGGGGGCATTATCTTTATGTATCTACAGTCTTTTGGTGTTTTTACAGTAATCCTCAACAGGCTTGTACTAAACATGCCGCAAAGGTGGATACATACCAGGTTAAAAAACCTGTGAGGGTAACTTTCTAGGAAAGATCCATGTAGTATTGTAGGGCATGTAAGATTGCCAATTATTTTCATAAGTAATTTACATTATAGTGGTTGTTAAAACAAAGCAACATTTAGAAGGGATACTATGAATTTGGGATTATCTGTTCTCCCCAGAGTCTTGAAATGCTGACTAATTTTCCCTTTTCCCTAGGGCATTGTTTGGTTATGAGGGGCAGAGTAATGTACTGAAGGTTGTCGGCACAGGAGGTAAGAAATTTGTGTGTCCTACTAGTACTATTCTTTTAAATTAGCTTCGAGTTGTAATGAGGCTTAAGCCATATTGCCGGAGTAATGGAAGCCACTTTAGTTATTGCTAGTGCTTGAGTATACAGTAGATACATATTGGGAAAGAGAATAGCTAGTAGACATATTAGTGCAGTGGTGTCTTTTTGAGCAATTGCAGTATTGAAAGAGTGAAGTATTGTTTTTTTTTGTGTGTGAAAATCATGCAATTAATTTGTTTGCATTGCTAATATCAGTTACCCTTATGTAGTTTACTGATGAGGGAAAGATAGTATGCAGTTCACTGAAGTAACACTATGAAGAATTGATTCAGAAATTATGTATTATTGTCCTAGTCTTATAACAAATCACTTTATTCTTTTTATTGATAGAGCAATGCAGTAGAAAGGAGCTATTTCTTTTATTGGTAAGGTGGATACATGCACAATTCATTTACTCAGGTCATATATGGGACCTAAAGATTGTTTGTGCTATAGCAATAATGTAGAATAATGAACCAAAGAAAGGTAGGAAGTGTTTGCTTTACAATGTTTTACCAAATACTGTTTGTATTTACAGAAGATGGAATTGAAGAACTGGCAGAAGATTTAAACAGCAGCAAGGTTATGTATGCTGTTGTAAAAGTCACTGACCCTAATACTACACGCCCAAAAGTAGTACTTATAAACTGGGTAAGTTTTTTTTTTCCTGGACTATTGATAGATGAAGAAGTACAGAATGGCTAGATTGTGTTATCTCTTTACTTTATGTTTTCATACATTCAACTTCCCTGTCAGATATATACTTAGCTATAGACTCCGTCGTCCCCGATAGAAATTCGAATTTCGCGGCACACGCCACAGGTAGGTAGGTCAGGTGATCTACCGGCCTGCCGCTGGGTGGCAGGAATAGGAACTATTACCTTCTAAGGACAGATTTTTCTCTATCGTTTGGACTGTAAACATACGTTTACGGTTCCTCCTGATTTGATTTTCGTGTTTCATCGCCATCGATCTTCTGGGCTGTCTTTTGCAGGGAAGTACTGGGTCTTTGGTTCGGCATACGCTTTTTATTAACTTTTTAATGAATTTCGCTTCGAAATTTCGTGAAGAAAAATACTAAGTTGAAAACTTACCGAAATCATCGGTAGACACTCACATAGTTTTTGCCATAAAGAGAATTATTAATATTTATTCATTATTACATGTAATAAAGGTTACAACTTTATTAAGGAAATATTAAACTCTAATTTCCTACTTTAGGAAGTCAGAAAAGCATATAACTAGATTCGCTTACTTTATAAGCTTTAATAGCGTTTGTGCTAACGAGCAGTTAGAGTATTAGCAGTATTAGGTAGTTGTTGCATCCTCATCACCTTTCTTACTCCTCAGAAACTACAAATTTATATATGCAAATTGAAGATAAATGGATAGCTCAAATGCAAGCTTTTAAAAGGTAAGAAGTGAATATAGTGTTCCCCCATTGCAATGGAGGGTGCGTCTGATCGGCTCTGTCTCGCTCCCAGGTCTAGACCTCTTCCAAGCTCACAAGCCCAGAGGAGAAGGAATGTCGACAACCGCAGGGGGTTTCAGGAGAATCCCCACCGATCAGGCGGCCCCTCGGCAGGTTCTGTAGAACGTCCCAGACTGCCAAGTTCGCCATTGGAAGGCGTCCTAATGTAATGGTTTCCCTTATTATTATAGCCGTCGTTGACGGATAAGGAGAAGAAAGTTTCAACGGCGTAGATTCAATGAAGATGCAAGATAATCTCGTCGTAGATATCGGAACCTCAGAGAGATATCTTTCGATAACAGTTGCGGTAGAGGCATTGCCCTATCCTGTTTTCGTCCCCCGTACAAATAGACGGAGGCTCTATCCCATGGGGTTTGAAAGAGTTATTTCAACAAATTCCTCATCGGTACATTTATATGAAAAATATATCTATTCTGAGAAGAACGAATTAGATATTAAAGAATATATGTTGATCGAATGAATTATGGATCTCGGTTAATGATTAAACATACATATATAATTTTTAAGCTTCTAGCTCCTCGGACATGAAGCGCCTGAAACAAGGCTCGAGGCGCCTGAAGAGCCTGGAACGAGGCGCAAAGCGTCTGAAGAGCCTGAAATGAGGCGCAAAGCGCCTGAAGAGGCTGAAATGAGGCGCAAAGCGCCTAAAGAGCCTGAAATGAGGCTCAAAGCGCCTAAAGAGCCTGAAATGAGGCTCAAAGCGCCTAAAGAGCCTGAATCGAGGCGCAAAGCGCCTGAAGAGCCTGAAGAGAGGCGAAAAAGCGTCGGAGGGTCCTCAAAGGAGTCGCAAATCGCCCTGAAGCTCCTGAAAACAGGCTCGGAGTGCCTGAAGCGCCTGAAACGATGGCGAAAAAAAAAAAGCAGCACCTGAAACAAGGCTAAAAGCGCTCAGAGGCGCCTTGAAATGAGGTGCAAAGCGCCTGGACGCGCCTGAAACGATGCGCAAGGCTTCTGAAGCGCCTCAGATGAGGCGCAAAGCGCCTGAAAGCCTCAAGCGCCTGAAACGAGGAGCAAAGCGCCTGAGATGAGGCGCTAAGCGCCTGAAGCTATAAACCAGGATCTTCATCGTATATGGAGTTAGATCCTGATTCTGCGTAAGGTGAAAGACATTCGAGGATTTCTCCTGATAAGGACGGGAGTTGTTGCACAGGCGGCCGTCCGTCGCCCTTCTCAGGTATAGTCTTAATGCAAGTAATGGCAAGAGCAAGATCGGTTTTTTTTTTTTTCCTGGCGGGGGACTCAAGATGTCGCACAGGCGGCCTTAGCCTTGTCAGGTTAGAAGCGGTACTGCTAAAAGACCCTTACCTTACGGAAGGAGGCGCTCTCCTCCGGTTGCTCATTCTTCTCCCAACTTGATGGACAGGAAATGGAAGATAGATCGGAATTGGAAGCCAATAAGGGAGCAGGTCTCTCAGTTTTTTTTTTATAAGACCTTAGCGACCATTTTTTATTGAAAAAAATTAGTTCATTACTAATAAGACGATATTAAAATCTTCCTCCTTCTAAAATAATGCAACCAACCATTTACAGAAAGAGTGGCAATCGTTTGCAAATTGAACAACAAGGTTCGTACGAGCTTCATTCATTGATTAGAGGCTCTTCCAGATAATAGAGGCGTAGATACGGCCTTATCTCAAGAAGAATAAGAAATTTGAGGGATTCTTTTCGATCCGAGAGTTTTCATTGCGATCTCTTTCGACTAATGCTAATTCGTGTTATTGACGAAAAGAACGGAGAGGGCAAAATTTCCATTCTCTCTCCGCATCGGAGAGGAAAGAATGTAGAAGGAAGACTTGCTGCATACGACTGCTGAATGACAAGTCATATACGCATACCATAGTTGCCTTTGTGGTTCGCTACGAAATTAGCTATATCCTTACAGGATTTTCCTGGTAAGGACTTCGCTTAAAAAGTTTGTTACGACAATACCTACTCAGCTTCGGTATTTAACAGAGGTTGTTTGGCTTAAATTGGCATATTGAGAGCTTCCTTAGGCTCGGGAATAATTTTATTATATTCCTTCATTAAATGAAGTAACTGGTCAACTCTACGATGAATGCAGCCAGGCAGCGAGCGAGACGGCCGGGCTGTCATTGTAAGCGTAAGGCCAATACAGTACCATCCAGGTCTCGGTCATTAGCAGTCGGTTGCATCTCTCTCTCCAATGGGATAGAATGGTTAACCGTATATTCCCCCTACAATCATGGACTTAGTCTCGAATGGAGGGGATAGTTAAGCTAACTATATAAAATATTGTCTGCCTTTTGCTAAGAAGCTTTCAATAAGAAAGATATTATAACCTTTCAATGCTGTTTACCGTAGGGAACATTATTAAAGGATTCTAACACAGCAGAACATTATATTATATAATGCTCTATGCTTACGAAAGCATGGCTTATTAGAATACATGCTTAGTGAGAAGATGGATGTAGTAGAGAATTCACTTTTATGGTCAAGTCTTTCGAGAAACGCACACAACCTTTTTTAGAATCAGATATTGCTCAAGAGAAGATGGATGAGTGGAATGGGAAACATTCTCTTCGTGGCAGAAATGGTTTCCCTGAATAGAATATACTACGTATATAAGAGTTTTTTCCTACTAAGAACGGAATTAACATGTGTAAGGATGTCGGGTACCATAAAGGCACAGATGTTCTGGCACATAACATAAAGAGTATGAGAAGAAAGCGCCGGTCTGAAGCGCCAACCTGGCGCAATGCGCTAGAAGCGCCAGCCTGGCGCAATGAGCCAAGAGCACCATCCAAGATATTTTCTCGTTTTTAGCGAGTTATTAACATAAGAGTCCAGTAGCCTCTCAGACAGCACGCTCGGTAACGGCAAGATTTGTTCCTGATTTTGTTACCCATTTAATCACTTAGGCCAATTCCACGACTCTCTCATATCGCAAAGAGCATTGAGAATCTCTTTTTTTCGCTCCTGTTCGCGTTAACAAAGAGAACATATTTGGAAAAAGAGGTTCGATGCAAGATTTTGCATGTCCGTGAGAACCTTCTCGATCAACGATAATAACTGTTATCATATGTCGAACATTTATTGCAAAGAGTTGTGAGAACCTACGGAAAGTCTTCTTCATAGATCTTTTAGCAGGTAGAATGACGAACAGGCTTCCTGTAGACTGCTTCCTTTTCCTTGAACCAAGAGAAGTAGCAATATACACCATCTTTATTTTATAGAAAGGGGAATAAACTTTAGTTTTTTTTTTCCCTAAATATAAATGCTTTACAGAATTTAAGATAAAGGGCGTCAAAGAAAGAGAGGATAATACTTTATGCCTCATTTTGGCCTTAGAGGTTGGAATTCCACAGAGGTTCACGTTCTTCCTCACAAGCATGTTTGGAAGTCTTTTCCATCAGACCAGTCTGACTAATATTCTATAAGCATCTATTACAAATGGACCTTAACAACCTCTCCACTCTGAGTCAGTCTTCGTGCAGACTGACCAGAAGTGGACATGAATGAGAGGATTTTAAAGGTGAATGACAATAGTCATAGCCAGGACATAGAATTGCTGCGATCGTGTTTGATGGAAGAGGAAACTGTCCTCTTCCGATACCTCTGTGAACCACATAAGGTTTTTTCTTCCTTTTCAGAGGGAAGAATCAACTATATATATCTGCTATCAAAGAGCACAGTAAAAGGCTATACTCTGTCTATACAAGGAGAATTAGAGATAGCAGAGGATTAAGATCTTCAGGATCTGATACGATACCTCAATACGACAATAGTAGGATATCATGTACTTCGAATGGGATCTTTTGTGGCTTTCAGATTCCGTGTTCCGACAAGATGGAACTGCTCCTCATCAAACTTCTTTGAGAAATTTTATGAGGGAATTCTTTGTTTTCTCTTGGCCCTTAACTACCAAGAAGACAGGTGAATTTTTTGTGCATTGGAATTTCGCATCAGATTTAATGGAGACTCGGCAATGGGTTTTCTTGCCAGCATAGTATGTCTGGCAAGAGAACTAAAACCCTATTCCTGACTCAACGATTTCAGATAGAAGTTTCGTTGCCCAGCAGCAGGGTACTTACGTTTTCACCTACATAAGAAGAGATGGTTTTAAACGTTTTGCCTACAAAGTCTTTGGGATGCGATGAGGGTTCGAAATGCTTCCCAGAAGTATTCAGAGAGATACAGTAAAGAGCTAGAAATCGGAGTCCTCCCAATTTCAGCTCGGAGTCTCCTTCGACTTCCAAGCCCCTTCCCTTCCTTCGGACAAGGATAGGGAAGATTCTGCAACGAGGAACTTCATCAGCAAGTAAGAAAGAGATCTCGTTAGCAACGGAAGGATTCAAGAAGGATCCTCCTCGGAGGAAGACTCTTATCTCTCGTACTGTAGATGTCCTATCGTCTAATGGATGTAGTTTACTACAATCACCTTCCCTTGCCGGAGAGGCCAGAAGCTCAAAGTGGAAGAATTTCTTCCACCCTTCTCCAATCTCCTGATAAACCATTGTGGAGTTTCAGGACTTTTGGACAATGTAGCGCCAACCAGGCGCCAAATGCCAAACAGGCGTAAAAAACGCCAGAGGCAAGAACAGTTTCAAGGAACACTGTCCATTGTCTGATGAAGAGAAAGAGGGGCCTCCAACCTAGCGCAGAATGCGCTGGAGGCGAACAAGTCAGACAGATAAGAGTGTCTGATGTGGGCATCGCCAGACATCCTCGGGACTCTACCAAGCTCGAAGCTCCAGCAAGTGGAGAGGAGTCAGCCAGGGGCCAGACGCCAAATAGTGCCAGTCTGGAGCCAGGCGCAAAGCTACTTTCCAGCGCGAGGCGCCAGCCATGAGTCAGGCAAAAAAGCGCCTTCCAGGAGCTAGGCGGCCAACCAAGGTGTCAGGCAGGTGCGCGAGGCGCCAGCCAGGCTCGAGGCTCCAGCCAGGCTCGAGGGCTCCAACCAGACTCGAGGCGCCACCCAGGAGCAAGCCAGGCTCTAGGTGCTTCATCCAGAAAAGATCCATTTCAAAGGAAGCCCTGGTCTTCTTTGAAATAAGTGTGATCGCTAAAGCACTTCATGAATGACTTGATGATTCCTTCAAACAGCTGAGAATTAAAAGCGCGTTGAAGTGCGAGCTTTTATGAATTCTTGTTCGTTACATATGTCGTGAAGGACATATTAGCTGTAACTTAAGGGAGATGCAACTCTGGGTTGACTTCCCTTTGCACGAAGGAGGTCAAGTTGACCTACGAGAGATCCTTCTCTCTTGGTTTTACGTGTCTACGGATATGTTGCTGGATAGGGAGCCGACACTGATCCTTAACTAAGTGAGTTAATTTTTATGTTAACATAGTGTTTTTTTTTTTTGGTTTGTTTGTTGAAAGGAGTTTGGGGATAGCTCTTTTCAAACTAAGCACAAACCCTCGTGTTAGGATCAGGTGATCGGGATCGGTGTTGTGCTCCTTAATTATGCCCCCTAGGCATAGGTGTATTGTCATGTAAGTGATAAGACCCCATTGACAATGACCATTAGATTCTGTCGAGTAAGTGGATAAGACCCCATTGACAGATCTACAAGAACTCTTAGCCATAGGTCACATCCTCGCTGAGGCTCTTGAGACGAAGCAGACCCCTAGCAATAGCTAGGAAGTCAACCCTTCGTCTAAACACATAGGAACCAAGGTTTTATTTATCTATTACCTACAACGTATGTTGTTTACCTGTCTAATCAGTAATTAGCTGTCTCTTACCCACCGCCAAAGGTGCCAATCAGCTAAGTATATATCTGACAGGGAAGTTGAATGTATGAAAATGATATTGTTATTGTACAATAAAGTTTCATACATACTTACCTGGCAGATATATACGATTGAATGGCCCACCCAGCCTCCCCTCAGGAGACAGGTGGAAGAGAAAAATCTGTCCTTAGAAGGTAATAGTTCCTATTCCTGCCACCCAGCGGCAGGCCGGTAGATCACCTGACCTACCTACCTGTGGCGTGTGCCGCGAAATTCGAATTTCTATCGGGGACGACGGAGTCTATAGCTAAGTATATATCTGCCAGGTAAGTATGTATGAAACTTTATTGTACAATAACAATATCATACTTCACTCACTTCATACAAACTGTGGCATATACCTTATTTTACCCTTTACTTTATGTACTTCACTCACTTCATACAAACTCTGGCATATACCTTATTTTACCCTTTGATCAGGTTTGCTACTACGTACTGTACTTAGTAGGTTTAGTTCATACGCGGAACAAACCTTCGGTCTTAACAAGTATAATCCTCTAGTGCCAGTTGAAAACCAGTTAAAAACAATCAAAGATTGTAAAGCAAGGAATCTGTGGCATCTGGCAACTCGTGTATACAAGGTGGATGTTGGTCACTGACCAGGCTTGGAACCTCGTGACGCACCAGTCTTTCTTCTACCGCCTTGAAGAGTCGTCTTTTGCTTTGCTCTCCTCCCTAAGCCGGTTTTTTTCATCGAAGCCTGTGCTTTGTTTCATATTTATTCAGCCCAGAAGTTCTGTGACGTCAACATTTTTAAACAGTCTTCCTTGTTTCCCATGTTGACCTTCCTTGGGACAGATGCAAATTGCAGTAGGTGTGCTTTTTCCTCTGCTTCGTCATTGCTTGTGTTTTGAGAATGCTGGCCTGTTTCCCAAGGGGATAGTGCCCTTTCAGGGAGAGAGGGCCCTGCTACTTTCTTGTTCTTTGGTATTTTCTTTTGCCAGAGGCTGTAACAACCTTCAGTAGCTCTCTTACCAGGTAAGGTTACAAACATTGTAACTAGTGCTAGCTTACTTTCCTATTTTCAAATTCCTTTGTTTCAGATTTGGAGTTCAACAAAATGGCAGGGTTTGAGAGTCCCTAGGCCTACCTCAGGACCGGGTACATGAGTCTTTGCACAGACGTGTATGTGGTACATCTAACAATCATGTTCATAGTTTTCCTCAAGACTGTGTTTGTGATGCATCTTCTGGTTATGTTCTTCAGTGGGTTATGTTCTTCAGCACACTGGCTCAGAGGTTTCAGTCCTTTGGATACCATTTCTTCCAGTGAGAAACGTGATGCCCAGCTCTATAGGAAGACCTCTCCAGTGGCTTTAGAAAAGGACGAGGTTCTTTCTAGACCTTCCTCCTCACGTCATCGTCCTCCTTTGCTGGAGTCAGAGGAAGGGTAGAGCAATGAGTTTGTCATCTTTTCCAGAGGTTGTTGATCTCATCCATGAGTTCAGCAACCTGGAAGGGAGGACGTAAGCTCAATCTTCGATGACCCCTACTGGCATAGAAGCTTTGCTCAGCCCAAAGCCGGATTCCCATTCCCACTTTCGGGACATGCGCCGTCTATTTTGAAGCATATTAATGACCTGATTTCAGTCTCTCCTTTCCTGCCTTATAAGAAATATTATTCCACCAACGTTGTTCAGCTGATGCTACGCCACCTTAATCCTGATGTGATTTGCCTTAAGCTTGGGCTAAGTCTGGAACAAATAAAGTCCGAGTGTCTGTCATATTCCTCCTAGGAGGCTTCCGCTATGGAGTCTGCTGTTTCCTCCATCTTATGGTCCACTTCAGTAGCTAAGATAGCTTCGTGCCACTTCAAAAGTGGGTCTGTTAGCTCTGCCTCCTTTATCAGACTCACCTAGGCCACCTCAGTGGTACTTTGTGGAGTAATCTACTCTTATCAAAGGTAGCGAGTGCGGGAGATTAGGAGTCATTGTCAGCTCTCCATAATGGGGACCTCCTAGAGTTGCAGTTTCTGTTCCCAAGAACGCAGTTAGAGGATGCGATCAACCGTAAGCGGGCTGACACTAAGGATAGACTAGTCCAGCAGGCAGTATCAAAGTCGGTGGTTCATTCTCGTCCACCTCCTCCTCCTCAGCAGCAAGCTAGACGGTTTCCACCCAGGAAGCAAACCAAGCGTGCGTCTTCTGTAAGGACAGCTCAGCCTTCGACAGCTTCTGGGTCAAGACAACAATAATGCCCCTTTTGGTCTCACCCCTACAAGCCAGGTAGGAGCAACAGAGGCAGGGGCAGAGGGGTTCGTCTATAGAGAGGGTGCCTCTCCCTTCCCAGTGCCACGGTTAGGGGGATGCCTGGGAGTCCATTAGGCCAAATGACAATTATACGGAGCAGAGAAGTGGGTAGTAGATGGCCTTCGGGTCGGATATCTTTTACCTTTCAACTTTCCTCCCACTCCCAGACAAACCCCTCCTCCACCTGACTTACACTCAGGGTTCTTTGAAATTCCTAGCTCTTCGAGGCAAAGTTTTGAAGGTGATGAACAAGGGCACAGTGGATGTACATCATCCTTCACCAGGGTTGTGCTGTCCTGTCTTCCTGGTTCCAAAAGCCACAGGTGATTGGAGGCCAGTGATAGATCTTTCCACACTGAACCTATTCATCAGGAAGCTGAGGTTCGGGATGGAGTCGTCCCAGACGGCTCTGGCAGCAATAAGGGAGAATGACTTTATGCTGTCCATAGACTTGAAGGATGCAAACTTCCAGGACCCAATTCACCTTTCATCCAGGAGTTCCTTTCCTTCGCTTCAGCTCCGGAGAGCAGATCTTCCAGTTTAAGGTCCTTTGCTTTGGCTTGACTACAGCCCCACAGGTATTCACAAGGGTCTTTGCCCTAGTCTCAAAGTGGGCTCATGGTCAACGGATTCGTCTGCTGAGATACCTCAAAGACTGGCTGGTCTTATCAAGTTCCAGAGAGAAGCTACTTCAAGACAAGGATCACCTACTCTGGTTTTGCAAGAGCCTGGGTATTGTGGTAAACCTGGAGAAGTTCAGTCTGGTTCCCAACCAGAGGATTCTGTATCTGGGCATGCCAATAGACACAGTAGTGTTGAGGGTTTTCCTGCTGGACCAGAGGTTAAAGAAGTAAGGATGGTGGCACGGTCCTTCCTATCATAACCTGAACAACCAGTTCACCAGTGGCAGGTTCTGCTAGATTGACATCCCTAGAAAAGCTGGTCCCTCTCGGTCGTCTCCACCTACATTCTCTTCAATGAAGCTTGAAGGAGTTCTGGTCCCCAGAGGGCAATTCCCCTTAATAGCAAGTCCCACTTTCAGATCAGGTGAGGAGAGACCTGTGTTGGTGGTTCGATTAACAGTAGCTTACAATAGGAGTCCCTCTACTTTCTCCCCACCCAGATCATCTCCTGTTTTCGGATGTGTCCATCGATGGTTGGGGTGCTTATCTTGAGGACCTTCTGGCTTCGGGTGTTGGGGTGCCAAAGATAGGAAGCTTCACATCAACATCTTGGAGCTAAAAGCAGCCTTTCTGGGACTCAAGGAGTTCTGGGAGAAGGTAGAGGGACATTCAGTTGTGCTGATGTCAGACAACACCACAGTGGTAGCCTATGACAACAAACAGGGAGGGGTAGTGTCTTGCCAACTCCACTCATTGACAGTAGAGATACATCAGTGGGCCATTGACAACTCTGTGGAGCTCATAGCCAGATACATTCTGAGCAAGAGAAATGTAGTGGCCAACAAACTAAGCAGACAGAATCGACTCCTTGGCACGGATTGGTCTCTACATCAGGATATACCTATAAATCATTGTCTGCCTTACAAATGGTATATTTTCCAGCTGGATTGCTGGGAAAAGTGAAGAATTAGGCAATAAGGGTGAAGTTCTCCATGGTTGTTTCCAAGAATCAGTATTATTTGCTTTGTTGTTAACTTTTGCAAAACATAATTGGGTGGTATGCTCAGATATGCCAAAGCTAGATATATATTGTCTCCACTTTTGTCTAACATGTATTTTGAGATATCTATAATTCATACTAACATGTCTTCCTTTTTCAGCAAGGCGAAGGCGCACCAACTCTTAGAAAAGGCACATGTGCCCGTCATCTCAACGATGTAAATAAATTTTTTAGAGGAGTGCATGTCACAGTCAATGCACGAACTGAAGAAGAGGTTGAAACGGATGTCATCACGGCTGCTGTTTTGAAGGCGTCAGCAACAACTTATAATTTTAATGAACGGTCTGAAATAAATGACAAGACCATTCCTGTGGTAAGGGTCTTTGCCAAGAAACTTTTTTCTCTCGTGATGCCGATAGGAATAGCTCGTGGGCTTAAAAACTGCTTACAATTGTATATTAACTATAAAATATAAGTATTTTGGGTTCTTTAACCCAGAAGAATGTTAATGAAATCACACTAGGTGCAGGTGTGACCTCAGTTAGTGGCTTTTAAGCATCACCTTTCTATCAGATCACAGAAGCAAGCAGATGACTGCATTACTGTGCTATGTATGTGTAGGAGATTATGTCCTGTGCTGTAGGAACCAGGAATGTTGATATGTATTATAGCTAGAAAAAGCAGTAGGATGCCATCATAGTTTGGTGAGTTATGTCAAGTATGTTTATAAGGATTCAGTGGCTAAGGTGGTTTAGATTAGCTAGTAAAGTAATTTAGCTAGCAAAACCTGCTTAGTACAGATTCTTTTTTGGTTTTATTAGTGTCGTTGAAGTTACTCTGTGGGAATATAAAAATCTTAATTTTAGAATTATTACTTTAGATTTTATGGCAAAAAGTAGACAATTGGGATATATGTCAGTCAGAGGTGGTAGTATTAAAATTTCACTAAATTTGGTATACAGACATTATTCCTCTGAATATTTGTCGAATGGAAAGTGATTCCATTATATGTGAAGTATTTTCAGGAATACATAACTTGAAGAATTATTAATGAACATTATTTTACGCTTTATTTTTACCTCTATATATTGGCTTTTAGCTAACATAAAGGTAATTAAACGTTTCAATAAAGATTTTAAGGTTTGCAACACGACCAATCTGAAGAACAGATTCTTTTCATAGAATTCCTTGATTCATTTAATATCAGTTTTTGTATCCACCAAACACTCAGTAGGACTACTACAACCATAAATACAATACATATATGTACTGAAGGTTGTGTAAACATTCATTTAGGAATGCGCATCACTCAGGGAAATATCTTTTAAGTACAATTCTATTGTAAGTGAAACAATAGTTGTTCATACACGAAACAAACCTTCGGTCTTAACATTAGGATTTACTAGCGCCAAGCTGGAAACCGGTAGAATTAAAATTACACTTGTGAGATCCAGGGACTAATGGCATCTATACCAGGTCACGGGGCATGTATACCCAGAATGCCCACGGCTACCTGTGACCCATCAGTTATTTTCCTACCGCCTTTAAGATAAGAGGTGGAACAGTGGAAGAAGTTCTATGGGAAAAGCCAATACAAAAAGGAAGGGGGTGACGCCATCTTTGGATGACCAAACCTTACCGGCTTCTTTTGTATCGGTAATAAACCAGGCTGCTCCATATGTTTCTCCACCTGCTTTTGAATTGTCTCATACCCCTTCGGTTTCTCCTAGCGGTTCTGTATCGGAAACGTCAGGAGGGGCCTTGGGTAATTTTATGAATAATTTGCACTCTCCTTTGTTCCCAGCAAGTAGAGGGGGAGATCCGCCATCTTTGTTCCAGGCTCAACCTGCTACTCAAGCGCATAGGTTAGATGGTACGTGGTCAGCGCTAGGCCTACCAGGCGTACCAACCTTGGATGGTCTGCTTGCGCATTATATGACGTCACGGTTCCAGCAGGGTCCGGCAGCGCTGAATGTTCCTCATCCCCCGGGCTTGCAATTTATGGGAATTAATGCCGCGGCTTCACCATCCCACTCAGTATTTACAGCGATGCAGAACGTGGGAGGTAGTTTGGCAGCAAACGTGCGGTTGCCAGCAGAAACCTCTCAGTCTCTCCCTACGAGAGGGATGACGTCACACATACGTCACACTCTGAGATGGCAGGCGTGATGACGTCACAGACCGATTCTCGGCCTTTTCGCTGCACCCAGACGCTAATACGCCTTCTGACCCGTCAATGCAAACTGTAATGCAGAAATTACAGGATATAGAGGAGAGAATGAATAAGAGAGACAAAAAGAAAAAGTGTGATTCGCCTTCTTCGTCTTCTTCCTCTAGTTCGGCGTCATCGCTAAGTCCGATAACGTCACGGTGAGCGCCAGTCAAGCGTTGGAGGAGGATTCGGGAGTTCCTGGCGGATCCTCGGGCCAAGAGGAGAAGAATCAATTCTTCCTCTTCTTCGGACCAAGACTGTCATTTCCAAGTCAGCAAGAAGGTCGGAAAATCAGTGGCTATTAAGCACAAGGTTGGCAGACGAAGCCGTTCGCAAGAGTCCGAACAAGCGAGAGAGGTGACGGCGGCGAGCTAGCGGCCGAGGCCGAGTTGCCAGTTCGGATCGCAAAAACTGCGATACCTCTGGTAAATCGACGTTGGCGGCGAAAGGTGCAGCAGAGGATGGAATGCAGGTCCTAGTTTCGCCCGTAAGGCCGTTCAAAATACGTACGAAGGACGATAAGGCTCCTATTAAAAGTACGAAAAATAGAGAGTTGGCAACCTCGGCGGATACGTTCGTGGAAGGCAGTGTCCGTCTGGATAGAAGGCCGCGAGGCCGGGCTCGCCGACGCTCGAAAACGATGCCAATGCTAATAGAGACGAACTTACCTCTGTCTTAAGGGAGCCTTCATCGTGGAGATCTAGACGAGATTCTCGCTCTAGATCCGTGAGCAGAGAAAGAGTGAGACGTTCTCGTTCCCCTGCTGACTATCTGGGATCGAGCCAACAGCGGCCAGCAAAGATCAAAGAGACCGCGGCGTAGGGGCAGGCGGCCGTGGGAATTCCGGGCCGTCTGTCAGAAGATAGAGGCGAGACAACATCCCTCGTGACGGAGAGTGGTACACTAGAGCCGGAGGAAGGAGAAAACCAAGAGTTTTCTGGCCTCGTATGCAGAGGTTATTGATTTGATTCGTCAATTCAATAGCCTTTCGGAGAAGACAGTAACACCGGCCAGTATGCTTCCTCCTGGAATTGACATGGCGTTTGGACTAAAGAGGGATACCAAGGTGTCGTATGAATTGCCTTGTTCGAGTCATGCGGAATCGGTCTTGCAACACGTAAACGCAAAGATTGCAGGGAGGGATAATTCCTTAAGATCTAATAGATCATTTAAATTTATTCCCCCTCCAATGATAAAACAAAGGAAAATATATACGACACCGAAGGTCCCCTTTGCTGTCTAGACAAATGAACCCTAATGTTGTAAGGTTAAGGCCTGGATTAACCTTGGATCAGGTTAAAATGGAGTGCCCTTCGATGACGTACCAAGAGGCTGCTACGTTAGAAGCAACAGCTTCTTCTGTCTTTCAGGCTGCGTCCTGGTTAGACCTTTGGTCAACAGCAGTGGCGAAAATTGCATCCTCGGAAGCAACAAGGAAAGTAGTGGACGAACCATTGTTCATTAGATTACTACAGTCAGGGTCCAAGCGGCGATTGCGTACCTGACAAACGTAAGTGCCAATGTTTGGGCAAATATCCTGCTAATGAGGAGAGATGCAGCATTGGCTAGACTAAGCCGCAATGTGGATTTGGATTCCCTGTTAGCAATGAGGAATGGGGATATCTTGGAATCGCAACTACTGTTGCCAGAGGTCATACTGGAAGAGGCGATAGATAGAAGAAGGATGGACACTAACGATAGGTTGGTGCAACAGGCAGTTAGGAAAACGTCTAACAGTCAAACTACTCCTTTGGAGGGAAGACAACAGCAGATGTCTCGAAAGAAGACAGTGAGACATAGCATCCCTAATAGAGTCACAAGACCCTCTTCCCCAAAGAGGATAACTCATCGGCCCTTTCACAATAGAAACAACAGAGGAAGGGGCAATAGGGGAAGAGGGAGAGGCTCAAGAAGATAGGATGGGCGCCTCCCATCACTCGGCCACACCAGTGGGGGGTTGCCTGGCAAATCATTGGAAGGTGTGGCAGGAACTAGGGGCAGAGCAGTGGGTGGTGGATGTTCTCAGGATCGGGTATTTGATTCTGTTCGAGGTAACCCCGCCCCTGACAGATCAACCATTACCCCACGTCACTTATGCCCATAAATCTCAGAAGGCCACTATTCTGCAGGACGAAGTGAAGAAGATGATGGAAAAAGGAGCTGTGCAACAAGTATGCAGTCCGACAAAAGGCTTCTACAGCAGGATTTTCCTGGTACCCAAAGCCAACGGGGAGTGGAGGACAGTAATAGACCTGTCAACGCTGAATCTGTTTATAAGGAAAACCAGTTTCAAGATGGAAACTCCGAAAACGGTTCTACAAGCAGTCAGAATCGGAGACTTTATGCTGACAGTCGATTTAAAGGACGCATACTTTCAGATACCAGTCCATCAGTCTTCAAGGAAATTTCTCCGCTTCAGTCTTGCAGGGAAAGCTTTCGAATTCAAGGTCCTGTGCTTCGGATTGACAACGTCTCCTCAAGTTTTTACAAGAGTGTTCACCCTCGTGTCGGCGTGGGCGCATGCTCAGGGGATCAGGCTAATAAGATATCTGGACGATTGGCTGGTGATAGCAAAGTCCAGGGAGAAATTACTCAGGGACAGGGCGGCCCTCCTGCAGCTTTGTCACAGCCTAGGTATTGTGGTGAATCAGCAGAAGTCGCAGCTGGATCCAAGTCAACGTTTGGAATATCTGGGAATGGTGATAGACACAACAAGCCAAAGTATTCCCGACAGACCAAAGAGTAGAGAAATGCAAACAAGTGGTGAATGCCTTTCTCGGAAAGCAGACACAGCCAGCAAGACAGTGGCAGGTGGTGCTGGGAATCCTAACCTCCCTGGAGAAGCTAGTACCACAAGGAGGCTACACCTTCGGTCCCTACAATGGAGGATGAAGGAGTTTTGGTCACCAACAGTAGATCACCCGTACGCATGCAAATTCCTTGTCGGCAGAAGTGAGGAAAGACTTGCTGTGGTGGGTGGACGACGACAATCTGACAGTGGGTGTCCCCCTTCAACAATCCTCCCCAGACCTCTTGCTGTTCTCGGATGCGTCACTAGAAGGCTGGGGAGCCCATATGGAGGAGTTGATGGTGTCAGCAAAATGGAGTTGCAAGGACAGAGAACTCCATATAAACGTGCTGGAGTTGAAAGCAGCTTTCCTGGCTCTACAAGAATTCAGGGAGAGAGTAAAGGGACACTCAGTGGTATTGATGTCAGACAACACCACAGTAGTAGCTTATATAAACAAGCAAGGAGGCCTAGTTTCTCGGCAGTTACATGTGATGACAGTTCAACTTCACCAGTGGGCTATAGAGAACCTGGTAGACATCAAGGCCAGGTATATTCCGGGAAAAAGAAACTAGTGGCCGACAAGTTGAGCCGCAGGGATCAGATTCTGGGAACGGAGTGGGTCCCTACACCAACAGGTAGTGGACAGGATGCTCATGTTGTGGGAAGGACCGATCATAGACCTATTCGCAACCAGGTACAACAAAAAGTTGGAAGTGTATTGTTCAGTAGTCCCGGACGCAGAGGCAGTAGCAGAAGATGCGCTACAACACCCCTGGGACAATCTGGACGTGTACGCATTTCCTCCATTTTGTCTAATCCGTCAGGTTCTGAACAGGGTAATGCGGTCTCAGAACCTCAAGATGACCCTGGTAGCCCCGTTATGGCCGAAAGCAGAGTGGTTTCCAGACCTACTGGAACTCCTAGTAGATGTGCCAAGAGAGTTACCTCCATGGAGCAACCTTCTGTGTCAGCCTCACGTGGAGAGGTACCACCAGTCGGTGAAGTCCCTATCGCTTCACGGGTGGAGACTGTCAAGTATCTCCTCCGAGAGCGAGGGTTTTAGCAGAAAGCAGCAACTCAGATGGCAGGTAATATCAGAAAATCATCTGCGACAGTATACCAAGGAAAGTGGTCAGCATACTGTGATTGGTGTCGTAGAGGGAACGTGTCTCCACTCGGTACGACTATTCAGCAGTTAGCAGACTTTCTGATATATCTCAGAACAGAAAAACATATGTCTGTATCTGCAGTGAAGGGGTACAGGGCTGCTCTAGCCTCAGTCTTACGAATGAAAGGAGTGGACATATCGTCTTCATGGGAGTTGGCCATGCTGATGAGGAGCTTGAACAGTCATGCCCACCAAAGGAGCTAAAAGCCCCAGATTGGGATCTGACCAAGGTACTGAGTAGCCTGACAAAACCCCCCTACGAACCACTAAGGCAGTCCACGGATAGGAGCCTGACCCTGAAGACAGTCTTCTTATTGGCCCTGGCTTCAACCAAAAGGGTGGGGGAGCTGCATGGCCTCTCATATCTCATAAAGCACTCGAGAGGTTGGAGATCAATGGTGTGTGTGTTTGTCCCAGAATTCGTGGCAAAGACCCAAAATCCAACAATAGTAGACGGCAGATTCGACTCCTTTACCATACCTTCCTTGGCAGACTTTGTAGACAACGACAAAGCTGAGATGCTCCTGTGCCCCGTCAGGGCACTAAGGGAGTACTTAAAGAGAACAAGGCACCTCAGGCCGGGGTGCCAGAGGTTGTTCGTAAGTACAGGACGGAACAAGAAGGAAGTGTCCAAGAATACAATATCATTTTGGCTAAGGGAGACGATCAGAGATGCTTATACTGCAGAAGACAGAGGGTCAGATAGCCAGGTGGGAGCTAGAGCTCATGACATCAGGGGTGTGAGTGCTTCCCTGGCATTTAAGAAGAACATGTCTGTGGATAAAATTCTGAAAGCTGGCGTGTGGAAGCGCCAAACAACTTTCACCTCATTTTATTTGAAAGATGTTGCCCATAGATCCTTGGACACCTTTTCCTTGGGTCCAGTGGTGGCGGCCCAACAAGTGATATAGTTCATCCAGTGCCCCTGGTGGGTCAGTTTGCGTCTAGTCTAAGATGAAGGTATGAAAGTAGAATGAATGGGATGACTGGTCTTTTTTCTTTACTACTTTCTTCCTACTCCTTTAACTACGGGCAATATGAAGGAGAGTACCGTCATGTGCTGGAACGGACTAGATGCAGGTGAGATGGTCAGCCATACTGTGAAGCTATCTTAGCTGATGATATACTTTCAGTAGCAACACACCCCTCTGGATAATAAGGAAAAGAGGGGTGAAGGTGGATCCAGTCGCAAGGGACAAGAGTAAACAGTAGAATGGTATCTACACCCAGTGGGAGGAAACCAATAGATCCGCTTATATCTTTGGTCCTAGGTTCATTGTCCATTCTCTTAGAATTTCCCTATATATTCGGAAATGGATAAGGTGGCAAACTCCCAGTCAGTTGTAGAGACTTACCTCCCTCCAATAGTAAGTCTATCCTAATGTTAAGACCGAAGGTTTGTTTCGTGTATGAACAAATACCAAATTTGTAACTAATTTGTATTTTTCATAACTAACAAACCTGAGGTCTTAACATTAGGATTTACTAGCGCCAAGCTGGAAACCGGTAGAATTAAAATTACACTTGTGAGATCCAGGGACTAATGGCATCTATACCAGGTCACGGGGCATGTATACCCAGAATGCCCACGGCTACCTGTGACCCATCAGTTATATTTCTAACCCAGTTTAGACTGCTAGAGGGGTGGTTCGAGGTGGGCCTTTAACTGTTAAGACCTCAGGTTTGTTAGTTATGAAAAATACAAATTAGTTACAAATTTGGTATTTTATTTACAATAGTAAATGTAATTTATAAGTTAGTGTATGTAAGATTTTTATTTCACTAGAAGGTAGTCAAGAATATTAAATACTGTAAAGTACCCAATTTTATGCTTTACGGTTTTCAGTACAGTGGAATGAAATAGTAATATAGTCATTTTTGCAGTGGTCACTTAAAATTACTACTTTTTGGTACAAGGATAATTACTGGGTGCAACTTGAAGGTTGATTAATAAAGAAAGATGAGGCTTTTTTTTTTGAGTAATAAGTTTAGCAGAGATGTGGCATATAATTTGGTTCTTATTAATTAGGTGTTGCTTTTGGTTTAATTTTCTTTTTGTATGTTTGTAGGATGACTTAAGTTTCTAATGACATGAGGTAGATCAAGCTTGGTGCTTGTTACTTTTCAGAAAGGTTTAGTAGACACATTCAAGCGAGGCGAAGCATCTGGAGCTGTGGTAACTGTGTCTTGTGTTTGATATTGATTCATTAATATATACTACACTGTTGTGGTTTTGAATCAGAAATTGACTGTAAATTGTGAACTAACCTATAATGAAATGATGAATAATATATGGTACAGTAAATAGTAATGCCATTTTAAAATCTGATTATCAGAATTTTTTTAATAATCCATCTCACTTTTCTCATCCTTAAATGACATGTTGTGGTAGTTTTTATGTCATGCAACATGTATCTTTTGGAGAAATTCTCAGATTGCAGAACAGTATTTGATTAAAGATAATAGGTAAATTTAAACCGTTATTTACTGCATATAGAATTGATAATTACTGTATATACTTGTGTGATGTTTGATATTTAAAGACCCACTTTATGACCTAAAATTTTGGGGTTGAACACAATATGAAGTATAGTTTTGAAAAAGTGCAAAATTTTGGGACTAGGCTAAGGCTAAGCTTTGGATATCCCGACAGTGGACAATAAAACAAATGCCATTTTAATTATCTGAAAATATTTTATTATTATTATGTATTATGTTGTTTCTATATTGGAAAACTTCAAAACTTTTGGTACTAGGCTAAGCGTACTGTAGGCTGTGGATTTCCTAAGTCAACTAAGTAGCATTTATTTTCGCAGGAGTTTACAAACTATCATATTTTTTTCTTATAACCAAGACAATAAATATATATTTTATTTTACTTATCTGAGAATATTTTATTATTGTTATGTTGTTTCTATATTTATGGCTGTTCTAGGCTATAATAAGCGTAACCTGCATTTCCTTAATGTGAACCAGTATTAGCTGCCACAGGTATTCCATCAGCTGATTTTGCTTCACTTATGATTCACAAAGAATCATATAATTTTTTCTTTTGGTAGAAAGGATGTGGTAAATTCAAAACTTACAGTCATGCAATACATTTAATGAAAAAAATAAATATGTATTAGTGAATTGAATATCATAAAACAGAAAATTACTTAAATTACATCAAAGACATTGCTCTCATCATAGCTAGCAAATATTTTCTAGAATTCTTCATCTGTTATAATGTCATCATAGGTTTCATTATTACTATCGGTATCTCCATTGGGTAAAGAGAGATTAAAGAGTAGAAATGAATGGTTAATATACTTTTCGCTAGTTTTTGTGGTTAAAGAGAGATTAAAGAATAGAAATGTATGATTACTAAACTGCTTGCTAGTTACAGTGGTTGCTTGGTAAGCTTTCAGTAGTTAGGGCAAAACAATTGTAAATGAAGGAAGTCAGAAGTTTTTTCCTTTTATTTTAGTTAATTTTAACAATTTGAAATTAGTATACGTATACAGATTTTTTTTTAACATATTTATAGACGTATTCTAAGCTTTTAGCTTTTTAGTTTTAGATGTCAGAATCTTAGACTAGGCTATGGTAGTGACTGCTAACATAGCCTAGCCTTATTGCCAGAATCAAAATTTGAACATTACATAGAGTATATGCTAAAATCCTAATAGTATGCAATAAAAAATGGGTCGAACATTACAGAGAGTCGAATATTACACTAGTATATGCGGTAATTATTATAATATTGCAAGAAAATCTACTGTACATCTTGGCTTTATGCTGAGTTTGATAGGGATTTTCATGTGATATGACACCTGGGCTGAATTGCATAAAGGTCTGACCATATTTTTGCACTTTTAACATAGGAGCCTTAGATACTTATAGCCTCATAGGTAGTGAAGGATTTTACCAAAAATATAATCTTTTAATATTGTGAACTTCATTTGTAGATCAAGTGTAAGATATTACTCAGTGGGCATTGATTTGGAATTCCCAGTATTTAGGGGTGGAGAATTATTATAATAAACAATCAAGACATGGTACTGAAACCTATTTAGATTTAGGGGTTATTTTTAAACAATCGAGACATGGTACTGAAAACCTATTGAGACTTAAGGGTTATTTATAAACAATCGAGACATGGTACTGAAAGCCTCCATTGAGATGCAAAGGTTATTTATGTTCGTGTGTGGGTTTTGTTGGATTCAAACTTGTGTAATGGGAATTACAGTATTGCTCTATAATTACTGTCAATTTAAAGGTTTTTGAAGTACACATCTTTAATTACTGTTATTATATACCAGGAGTATTTATTATAGCCAACATATGATTTTTTTAAACACTTTTGAGATAAGAAGGGAGCACACATTTGCAGTCTCTTGAAATTCATTTCTTTTACAAGTTTTATTTCAGTTGGGTAAACCATTACTCTTCTTAGTCTTAGACTTTTACAAGTTTATTGAATAGCATCAGTAGAAGTACCCACTTCATTACATTAAAAATCCTGAACGTCAGGTAGTAGTTGGGAAGGTATCGTAATACATTTCTGTAGAAGATATCAGAGGTGGTAGAGATTGTGTTATGTACACAAAGTTTTCATTGATGACAATTTATCCACTAATGACAGCAACTTTGCAAAGCATATTTTATAGGTTTGTTCACAGAATGACTTACCTTCACTGAGTTAACTTCAGTATGGTTTGAACCCAAGTGTATCCCTGAACTAGAGTCAAAGTCCTTTTTGCATTTCAACCTGTCTGGAGGCCCTTTTGTAGCCCATAGTCTAATATTTAACTTTAGAAGCTTAGCTAAGCAGGGATTTAAGTGATAGTTGAATATAATGATAGAAAACCATGAGAACATATAATAGGACCTTAGCGGACAGTCTCTTTACCATTTATGGTTTGTTGTTATTTTTAAGACTTTCACTTGCAAGATTTTGTACATGAAAACTCAAGATTTATGATTTATCCAACCAAGCATATAATTATTCTTGTTTTATGCTTTTAAATTATACCATGCACATTATATATATATATATATATTCTGAATTACGGTAGATGAAATCGTAAGAACTTACTTGAAGAATGAAAATTTCTGTTTAGAGTGATAAGTAAGATTTAGAAGTATGGGGATAGTTCAGCTTTGTTATATAACAATTGGTGCATGATTATCCACTGTTAAAATGCTTTTATAAAACCATACTCATGTGGCATGTCATTGAGCAATTGCTGTTTGTTTCATTTGATTTGCCTTGTTTACTTTTACAGTTTATTTAGTATGCAACAGATTGTAATATAGTTTGGATTTTATGAAGTGAGTGTGTGATACAAAATTATACAATAATGAACATGGTCACACTGCTTAGTACAGGGTCTTGTATAAATATCAGAACATCCAAAGGGGGGAATAATTTTTACTTGACACATGTATGCATTCTATGCACATCAGAGTCCTTGCCCTCATAATTTACACATCAACTGGATGATACCTTGATGAGTGGCCACATAAATATTTCCTCTCAACCATGTACTACAGTTATTTTCTAGACATGTTATTTCCTTTTTGGCTTTTGGGACTAATCCTTCATTCCATTGGAAGGTGGGGTTCATAGAAACACTTAGAGGAACTAGCTTTTGGTTTCAGGTGGGATACAGCTCTGGGAAAAATGGTATGTTAACTGCTTGTTGGTTTGAAATAAGTAAACACATTTGGTGAATGTGGTGCATATTGGAAGGATGTGTCAATTTTCTAAGGTGATGTAGCACTTGTTATTAGGCAGGGTGAGCACTTGAGACTTGACTTTCTGTATGTTGTCTTTTACAGCTTTGGTTTATTCAATATTTTGGCCCCTGAAGGTTGTATGTGATGTTCTTGTCTCTTGTGGGAGTGCAGTATTTTAGTGCCAGTTAGCATTGGGTTTTATCATTTTGTGGCATTTATAGTGGTATTAGTTTTAGATTGGTTGCATATTGTGTTATTGTTAATTTTTTTTTCAATATATTTTTGTTCATCAGCTTATAGATTTTGTTCTTTTTAACATATATTAACACATTTAATCTCCCTTTTAACCTACCTGAATGCTGGCATATCCTCTGTGTTGGTGGGTCTTAGCATCTCCTGTTGCACTCCAGTCTTAACCTTAACTTCATATTTGTATTATAGCAGAAGCCTAGTGGTCCTGCAGTAACCTGTGGTGATGGGTTCCAAAGTTATCCCTCTAAAATGCCCAAACCCAAAATGAAGTTTGATATGGTAAGTTTTTTTCAAATTGACCCCCCTTGTCTTCTTCTCCCTCCCCCACCCCTCTGATATTGGGAGATTTTCAAACCGGCATATTGGTATCACCTTTCATTTTTTTTTTTTTTTATCATAAGGGCTTATTTACTTTTGACATTATTATTACCACTACTTAAAACTACCCCTACTATCACCATCTCTGCTGGTGTTAGCTGCTGTGGAATCATAATTCCAGTAGTTGCTTAGCTTTTTGGGTATTTACATGGAAGAGTTCATTTTCTCTGAACCTGAAACTACCAAGCGGTTGTTTGATGTTCTTGCCATTCTTTGTTGCTCTATCCCATCTCATTTCCTCCAAAGCACATCATTCTTATTTCAACACTGCTTTTATTCTGCCTTTGGTTATATCAAGTAAGTGGTGACAAGAAAAGTGAAAGTGCTTTTGATTGGTAAAGTGTATGGTCTTCCTTTTCAGGTAGTTATCTTTTTCTTCATATGAGAAACCTAAATTGAACAGTAATGGCCAACAATCATGCAGTAAAACAAAATATCTGATTTAAGTTTATCATTTAAAAACCCATATTTCAAGCCCCGCTGTTTTGTCTAGTGCTCATAGTATACTGTTTTTAGTTTTTTTCTTTTTTAAATTTCCAGTACATTGCAAAATTCAGTTCGTCTCTCGGCCTGCTGTCCTGCTGTTGTGAACTTATTTGTGGTTAGTGTTTGATTCAAGAATGCAAACTGAACCTCTGTAAATTTGAGAATACTTGGTACTAGGTTTCAAAAGTAAAGCTTTGTTATTGGTTGTGTTTCAACTATCACAAATAAATTCAGTAGTATATATGGTTAATAGCCATACCCTAACTACATGAGGCAAGTTCAACTTTATTTTGTCAAGCTCTGTAGCCTGTTTTGATGAGAGGAATTAAACTTTATCTCCCACTCAAAGCAGAGAAAAGCTCTTTTGAGAATTGGCATCAGAACTAAGTGTTTTATGAATGATTTGCAATTATACAGGCATTCCCCAGTTATCGGTGGGAGTTCCATTCCCACAGCATGACAACAAGTCAGAGTTGCAGATAACCGAATATCAGATTTTTGGGGATTGTCAGCATTAATGACCGAAGATTGGCATTGATAACTGAGAGATCAGCACTTCTGTTAAGTATGTATCTGCACCAATACCCAATTATTGGCACCGGCAAGCGGAAGTCAGCACATATCGGCGCCAATAATTTAAGTTATGGACCCAGAACTGTCACATAATTACTTGCAATCCAGGTGCTGTCTGGAAGGTTAGTCATTAATTTTGATAAATTTAACATGATGTAATGTGACAAGATGACTGAAACAGGATTTTGGACTTTTCTTTTAATGTTTTTTTTTTTAACTTTTTCATTAGATGGATGTGGTCCAAATTGCTGGATGACAGAGGCAGAATTTTGTATGTATGTAGTTGTAGATTCTTCTACCTTCATTAAATGCAAGTACTATATGTAATTTTATTCCAAACTCGTTAACTGTCAGTAGTTGAAATGGCCCTCATCATATGCAACGCTTAAAGACCAGTTTGATTAATAATAATAATTAAAGATGTTGTTTCATAGGAATCAAAATAAGTTGGCCCTTGACTGACCTCACATTCTCAGACCAGTTGCTGTTAACTTAGCAGATGCTCAGAGAAAGTTAAAATTCCATATCCTCCTCTGATTCAAAACTTGTTTGCAAAATAGAGGGTTGAGCATTCCAAATTAAATAGGAGCCTCATCATAATTGTGGCATTGTGAATTCACGAACATGAATTCATGAACATTGTCTGATTAATGATGGAAAAGTTTTTCACATAATTAGATTTATTGACTTTGATCTTTCGAGTCATGGGTTCCTTAACATTTATTACTGGTTTTCTTGAACAATTTTTATTACCGTATTTTTAATACTTGCATTAACCCGCACAGTCTGGGCTAAAGTCAAGGATAGCCAATTTAAGAAAAAGACATCTTATGAATGAAAAGAGTAAGAATATAGTACATATATGCACATGGTACAAAAAAAACCCTAAAAAGTTTTTGTACCATCTAGGGGAAGTTGAAAGTAAATATATCCAACCCAGTGAAGGGCCTTTTTTCCAAAAGACAGTCTTGAAAATATGCTAATTTTACCAAGTTATAAGTTTTTTTAGAATTTTTTTTTTGTAACATTATAATTACAGCTCACACGATTTCATAACTTAAGAACTATAAATAGTAAAAAATGTAAAGTTTATTTATTGTAAAATATTTATGAGATGTTGCAGGATGGGAATTTTAGACATTTTGGACAACATTTCCTTACGCCATCTCAAGGCAAACTGATTATTCTCTGCTGTACCGACTAGCTATTAGAGTTTGGCCAAGAGTTGCTATGAGTCACTTATGGTCCATGGAAGTGATCAGAGTAGTTTTCACGTTCAAATTGTATGCCACAAAATCTTGAACATATATGTATTTTCCAGACTCCACCATAAAGCTATATGTAAACATATACACGCAGACCCCGGGTTACGACGGGTTCGGCTTACGACGTTCCAAGGTTAAGGCGCTTCTCAATTATATTCATCAGATATTATTTCCAGGGTTATGAAATATGACACCAAAAATGCAAAGTAATCAATATTTGAAAGATTTTATGAAAAATCCAATAAGAATGCAGTTTACATAGTTTTCACTGCACCCAAAGCATTAAAAGTGAGGTTTTCTTAGGATTTTTTACGATGTCCCGGCTTACGTCGTAACCCGGGGACTGCCTGTACGTACGGGGAATCCCCGGTTATTGACGGGGGTTCCATTCTGACGGCTTGATGATTAGCAAAAATCACTGATAACTGAAAGTTGCAGCTTGTCAGTGCTAGACAAGCCTCCATAAAACTGGATTGCCAAAATCTGACACCACCAATAATTGGGGACTGCCTGTGTGTTACCCGTCCACAAAGAGTTAAACAAGACAATGAAATGCTGCTTTCGACTTGAGTTACATGTTTCTGTGTTATATGACTGACCACACCATCAAAGTAGAACTATAATAAAGCAACGCTTTTGGGCAGCTGGCAACCATGGAGCCTGGCAGATGCATTGCTATTATAACACAAGTACTTAGTTATGTTCTCAGTATCATTGAGTTTCCTGATAAAACTTTTACTTTCTTTGCTGTGTTGGACTTACTCAGATTTGATGTCAAGTTGTGTTTATTTCAAAAACACTTTTGTAGTTCCATTTATAATTTGGTTTGTCCTTTTTGTATTTGTATTTTGGTTTTTCCTTAATTTGCAATAGCATTTCACAGACTTTTTATTGTTTGCTTATTGCATTATTGCTGCTGTCCCGTGCTGGTTTAGGAGAATCCACAAGTCATTTGACATCCCATAGTTCCAAGTAGTATTTTTGTATTAATATTGAATTATAGGGAATCCTGGATTTCCTCAGTAAATTTAGCCAGTTGCCCATGGCCCTAAGTATGGTCAGTTATACTATAGAAAAACAAGTACAGCAACTCAATGGGTATGCATATTTTTCAAAGTGGTGTGTAATATCACACATTGTGAATATCTTAAGGGACACAAATTCCCCCTGCTGCTTGTTTATCCTGATGAATGTTTCAGTTTTTTCTTTATTTACAATAATCAAATTCCATTTTTGAAGTGTGCAATAATTATAAGATATCATGCAATTAGGTGCAGTACATTGGATATCTTTCAAGTTTCATGCCAATATTTTAATAATAAATGTAATATACTAGGTAAATATATATTGTTTTCCTTTTAGGAACTTGCCAGATTCATGTTGGTTAGATTGTTATTCAAGGAACAAGCACAGGGAGAATGAAATTTCAGGAAAACAGTGTTTTGTATTAGTGATATATGTAGTGTCACTGTCATACAGGCACTCATGATTGCATTAAATGTAATTAAAGCACCTCCCACTTTTACTAGGAAAAAGTAGATTTTGATTTCTCTATGATGGAAAGGAGACCACCTGTTGGTGCTGAAAAGGAAGCTGAAGCTTTCATCAGCATTCACTTTTCTTGATCTTAATAGATTTATGTTCTTAGTTCTGTCTTTTCTGTTGATATACATGTGATAATTGTCGTATGGATTTGTGGTACGAGGAGCTATATGATCCTTTTTAATTGAGTGCTTTTTAATATTATTAACAAGCAATTTTTACAGGGTACCAATTATAAGCGCACGAATCCCTTAGCGGAAATAGATACAAAATCCCGTAATCAGTTTTGGGAGGAACAAGAAGCAGAGGAGCGAAGAAGAAAAACAGAGGAGCAACAGAAAAGAGATGAGGAGCTGAAACGTCTGGAAGTTGAGCGAAAACAGAGAGAGGTCAGTTAAATGCATTTGTTAACAGTTGTTGGTGATATATCTGTCAAAATGCATTTTGGTAACATCACTTTTTTCTTGCAGTTTTCCAGTTCCTTTCTGAATAGTTTCTATAAACTGTAATTTATGAAAAATAATTGTGTCCTTTATCCAGAGTTACCTATAAAACCCTGAAAAAATTGATTTTTATACATTCAACTTCCCTGCCAGATATATACTTAGCTATAGACTCCGTCGTCTCCGACAGAATTTCAAATTTCGCGGCACACGCTACCGGTAGGTCAGGTGATCTACCGCCCTGCCCTGGGTGGCAGGACTAGGAACTATTCCCGTTTTCTAATCAGAATTCTTCTGTCGCCCGGGCCATCAACATTGTTGTTGGTTCCTCTCGATTGGTTTTTCTTTTTTCACCGGCAATTGATCTTCTTGACCGACTTTTGGTGACGTATCTGGATTGTTGGATTGGCATACGCTTTTGTGGACTGTTTTGTGGACTTGATTTTGGATTTTTCTTTAAAAATGTCTGACTCTGGAATGGTTGTGAGACGTTGTGTGAATGTAGGCTGTAAGGTGAGGTTGCCGAAAGCTTCGGTAGACCCTCACACTGTATGCAAGGGTTGCAGGGAGTATGAATGTTCTTTTACTAATACTTGCAAGGAATGTGAGAATTTGAGTGAGAACGAATGGAAGAATCTAACTAATTATTTAAAAAAGTTAGAGAGAGAAAGAGTGAGGAAGGCTTCCTATAGAAGTTTTAAGTAGTTCGAGATCTGAAACTAATTCCTAGCTTGGGATCTTTCCCCAAGGGTAAGTATTGCTACTTCTCCTTCCATTGCAGCCCCTTCTCCTATTGCAGAACCTGTAGATTCAGCGAAAGAACTTGCGGATCTAAAAGCAGCCTTCAAGTTGATGGAAAACAAAATGGCTGCCATACAAGGTAAGGCTAGTGGAATATTCAGTGGACAGTGATATGAGTGTCCCCAGTGTAGTGGAGGGGGCATCTGGTCGGCTCCGCACGCTCCTAGGTCTAGACCTCTTCCAAGCTCACATGCCCAGAGGAGAAGGAATGTCGAAAACCGAAAGGAGGTTGTGGAGAATCCCCACCGATCAGGTGTCCCTTCGGCGGTTTCTGTGACACCCCAGACTGCCAAGGATCGCTATTGTAAAAGCGTCCTGCGTGAGTGTTTTTCGTCGTCGGGATCTTCATCTCCGAGACGTGATTGGAGAGATTCAGATCGATCTCGACCACGTCAAAGAAGGAGTTGGAAGGCTCCGACGATTGATTCGATCCCAGAAAACTTCCCTGAGGAGTGTCCTTCGGAGTTAAGAAGGCAAGAAGAGCCATTCTTTCAACCAGAGTGAGAAGGAGTCAGGAGGTGGAGGCTATGGACTCCTCCCCTCCTCCTTCCCCTCCTCCCGAAGAGGATAAAGAGGAGGTTACGAAGAGGTTCATGATGGCGATGCAAGAGCAGATTTCGTCTTTTGTAGGAGTTCTGTCAAGGAGCCTCCTAGAAGGAAAGACTCTTCCCTTCCGATCAAAAGATCCTCCAGACGTATGGAGGTATCTGCCGCCAGGATCGATGCTCCTACTCGAGGTGAGGTTTCCTGTACGAACGTGGATGAACCTATCAGACGTCTGGCACCGGCCAGGAGTGAGGAGTCACCCAGGAGGCAGGAGCCAAGAGCCAGGAGTGAGGAGTCAACCAGGAGGCAGGAGCCAAGAGCCAGGAGTGTGGAGGCATCCAGGCAGGAGGCAGGAGCCAGGAGGCAAGAGCCAGGAGGCAAGAGCCAGGAGGCAAGAGCCAGGAGGCAAGAGGCAGGAGTCAGGAGTCAAGAGCCAGGAGCCAGGAGGCAGGAGGCAGGAGTCAGGAGTCAGGAGGCAGGAGCCAGGAGTCCGGAGTCAGGAGGCAGGAGTCCGGAGTCAGGAGGCAGGAGTCAGGAGCCAGGAGGCAGGAGTCAGGAGGCAAGAGTCAGGAGGCAAGAGTCAAGAGCCAGGAGGCAGGAGTCGGAGACTCGTTCCTGGAATTTATGACTCGTCTCCAAATAGGAGCTCCTCTTCAGATCGTATGGATGGTCCTTGGAAGGACTCTCCCTCCAAACGTGAGCTTTCTCCTTCGTCTGATCGAGGTTTAGACGATTTGTCTGATGACGAACCTCCTGCAAATGAGGGACTCTCGAGTTATAAGGTCTTAGCCTCATTATTGCTACAGTTTGGAGACTCTCTTAGTCCGGCGGCTCCTCCTTCTCCTCGTTCTCTGTTTTCGAGCTCGGCTACGGCAAAATCTTCGGCCTTTCTGAAAATGAAGCCTGCAATTTCGATGAAGAAGGCACTCCATTCTTTAGATTCTTGATGGACAAGAAGAAAGAGTTGGGAAAGACGGCATTCTGCATGCCTCCTTCCAAACTACATGGAAAGAGAGGTATTTGGTATGGGACAGGAGAGACTATGGGTCTTTCTCTGCCTGCTCGGCAGATGCGGACTTTTCCATTTAGTGGAGCCTCTAGACGTCACTCCTTAGGATCGGTCAGATCGATGTGGAGCACTTCGGAGTTGAACCACTTTCTAAAGGGACTTTTTGTCACTTTGGAGGTGTTCAACTTTCTGGATTGGTCACTCGGAGTTCTGGCCAACAAATCTAAAGATCCGGAGTTTCTTAAAAACCCAGAGATTCTCCATAGCGTCCTGTCTTGCATGGACAAGGCAGTACAGGATGGTTCGGGAGAAGTGGCTTCCCTTTTTGGTGCTGGTCTCCTGAAGAAGAGATCAGTATATGGATCCCTATTATCAAAAGGGGTTTCTCCGAGCCAGAGGACTGCTTTATTGTTCGCCCCTCTATCGGATCATCTGTTTCCTTCTCAGTTAGTGAAGGATATATCTCGCTCGCTAACTGAGAAGGCGACACAGGACCTGCTAACACAAACGTCCAAGAAAGGACGCCCTGTAGTGTCGGCGATTAAGAAGGACTCTCGTCCTCCTCAGCAGCCCTTTGTGGAGGTGCAGCGGCTCGTCCCCCTGCCAGAAAGAAGAGCTCTGACAAGAGAGGAAGGTCTTCCTTTAGACCTTTCAAGAAAACCAAATGACTTGTTGCTCCTCCAAGCACCAGTGGGCGCCAGACTCCTGAACTTTGCAGGAGTATGGGCAAAAAGGGGAGCCGACCCTTGGTCAGTGTCGGTCCTAAAGAAGGGATATGTAATCCCCTTCGAGGACAGCCCTCCCCTAACATCTACGCCTCGGGAACTGTCAGCGAGGTACAGAGACCCTGTAATGAGAAAGACTCTCCTTCAAATGGTGGAACAAATGTGGGAAAAGGAGGCCATCGAACTTGTGCAGGATCCACACTCCCCGGGATTTTTACAATCGCCTTTTTCTAGTACCAAAGGCATCGGGGGGGTGGAGACCAGTTCTGGACGTAAGCGCTCTGAATCGCTTTGTTCAGAAAAAGAAGTTTCGCATGGAAACGTCCGCTTCAGTAATGTCGGCTCTTCGTCCAGGAGATTGGATGGTCTCTCTGGACTTGCAAGATGCATATTTCCACGTTCCCATTCACCATTTGTCAAAGAAATATCTTCGTTTTGTAATAGGAGACAAGATTTTTCAATTCAGGGCTCTGTGCTTCGGTCTGTCTACAGCTCCGCAAGTATTCACCAACCTGATGGCGAATGTGGCAAGATGGCTTCACCTAGAGGGAATAAACATCTCCCTCTACTTGGACGACTGGCTGATCAGGGCCAAGTCGGAGATTCAGTGCTTGGAGGACCTATCAGTAACAAGGAACATGATAGAATCGCTGGGATTACTCGTCAACCTCGAGAAGTCGCAGCTGATCCCCAGCCAGAGCTTGGTCTATCTGGGGATTCAGATGGATTCTCGGGGTTTTCGAGTATTTCCTTCGCGAGAAAGAATCACTCGAGGTTTGTCGAAAATCTCGAGCTTCTTAGAGAGAAAGAACAGTCAGCGAGGATTATCTGAGCCTTTTAGGGACCCTGTCCTCACTAGAAAAGTTCTTCTCTCTGGGGAGGCTTCACCTTCGCCCTCTTCAGTTTTTCCTGAAAGGGGTGTGGAGTTGGAAGACGGGACAACTCTCGGACATCTTCCCGCTTCCACAAGAGGTAAAAGATCATTTGAGGTGGTGGATCCTTCCTCCTCAAAAGAACGAAGGCGTATCGCTTGCCCTGCAGAACCCAGACCAAGTGTTATATTCCGACGCTTCGGAGTCGGGATGGGAGCGACGCTAGGAGCAAGGGAGGTGTCAGGCACCTGGACAAAGGAACAGGTGTCCTGGCACATCAATTGCAAGGAACTAGTGGCCATACACCTAGCCTTAAAGTTCTTCGAAGAGATAGTCAGAGGCGGGGTGATACAGATAAACTCGGACAACACCACAGCTCTGGCTTACATACGCAAGCAAGGAGGCACGCACTCTTTCTCCCTCTTTCAGTTAACAAGACACCTGTTAACCTGGACAGAAGAAAGAGGCATAACTCTCCTCACAGAGTTTGTTCAAGGGATAAAGAATGTGAGAGCGGACAGACTGAGCAGGAGGAATCAGGTCCTGCCCACAGAATGGACTCTACACGAAGAAGTGTGTCGAAGTCTTTGGTCCCTGTGGGGGAGACCTCACATAGACCTGTTTGCGACGTTCCTCTCCAAAAGAATAGAGATCTTTTGCTCTCTAGTGAAAGATCCGAGAGCCTTCGCAATAGACGCGTTTCTCCTGGATTGGTCGGGTGTGGACGCATACGCCTTTCCCCCGTTCAAGATCCTGGGGGAAGTGCTCAGGAAGTTCGTAGCTTCGAAGAACACGAAGTTGACACTAATAGCCCCATTTTGGCCAGCCCAGGAATGGTTCACGGAGGTACTGGAGTGGATAGTGGACTTCCCCAGATCTCTTCCAAACAGACCAGATCTACTCAGACAACCCCACTTCGAGAGGTTTCATCACAACCTCCCAGGTCTCGCTCTGACTGCCTTTCGACTATCGAAAGACTTGTCAGAGCGAGGGGCTTTTCTCGCAAGGCTGCGGGCTCTATCGCTAGAGCCCGCAGAGCTTCGACGAGAAGAGTATACCAATCGAAGTGGGAAGTCTTTAGGAGGTGGTGTAAGAGTCAGAAGCTGTCCTCCTCCAGTACCTCTATAGTGAATATTGCCGATTTCCTCCTCTTTCTGAGAGAGGAATCACACCTATCTGTCTCAACAATAAAGGGATACAGAAGCATGCTGTCTTCAGTATTTAGAAATCGAGGGCTAGATATTGCAGACAACAAAGATCTACACGATCTAATTAGATCCTTTGAAACTTCAAAAGCAGCAACTCCTAGAACACCTAGTTGGAATCTGGACGTGGTCCTGAAATTCCTTTCATCGGATAAATTCGAGCCTTTACATCTGGCTTCCTTCCGCGACGTCACTAGGAAATGCTTATTCCTGTTGTCTCTCGCTACAGCCAAGAGGACGAGCGAATTACACGCTCTAGATTCCACAGTGGGGTTCAAAGGAGATACTGCCATCTGTTCGTTCCAGACAATGTTTCTGGCGAAGAACGAAAACCCGTCAAAACCTTGGCCCAGAAGCTTTGAAGTAAAAGGTATATCTAACCTCGTAGGCAGAGAGATAGAGAGGTCTCTCTGTCCAGTGAGAGCTCTTAAATTTTATTTAGAGAGGAAGAGACAGATGGGAGCTTGTCAACAAGGTCTTTGGTGTGTGGTGAAGAACCCCAAAAGACTCATGTCCAAGAACGCCTTGCTTTCTTTGTGAGAAGCGTAATTACGGACGCTCACAAGAACTGCTCGGAGGAATCCTTCGGTCTTCTAAAGGTCAAGACCCATGAGGTGAGAGCAGTAGCAACGTCCTTGGCGTTCCAAAAGAATATGTCTCTTAAAAATATCATTGAGACTACGTATTGGAGGTGCAATTCAGTGTTTGCATCTCATTATCTGAAGGATGTGAGAGTGACCTATGAGAAGTGCTTCTCTCTAGGTCCATTTGTATCAGCAGATACAGTGCTGGGTCTTGGAGCAAAGACTGATCCTTAAATATTGTGTTTTATCGTACATAAACCCTCTTGTCAGATATGTGCTTGGTTTTCTATTAGCAAGCTCACTGATGTCGCACGGGAGCATAGTGTCATTGCTGGTAGGGGATCAAGGGTATGTATGGCTAGTAGGGGAGTACAAAATTTTTTTTGTATATTTTGTAAAAATGAAAGTGTAATTATGTTTCGAGTTTTTGGTTGTTTGTAAGGAGTTCGGGGATAACTCCTTGCAATCTTAGAACTAACATGGATGTTAGGATCAGGTGATCGGGATCGGTGTTGTGCTCCTTGAACAAGGTGTATTGTCATGTTAGTGGAATAGCACCCAATGACAAAGGCCTTTAGGATAAGACCCCATTGGCAGACCCACAAGAACTCTTAAGCCATAGATCAATATCTCGCTGAGGCTCTTGAGGCTAAGCAGACTCCAAGGCAGTAGCCGCGAAGTCTTCAGCCTAATAAGGTAGGAACCAAGGTTTATTAATACCTACAACATATGTTGTTTACCTGTCTATTTCAGTAGTTAGCTGTCTCTTACCCACCACCAATGGGTGCTAATCAGCTAAGTATATATCTGGCAGGGAAGTTGAATGTATAAAAATGATATTGTCATGTTACAATAAAGTTTTATACATACTTACCTGACAGATATATACGATTAATGGCCCACCCAGCCTCCCCGCAGGAGACAGGTGGAAGAGAAGAATTCTGATTAGAAAACGGGAATGGTTCCTAGTCCTGCCACCCAGGGCAGGGCGGTAGATCACCTGACCTACCGGTAGCGTGTGCCGCGAAATTTGAAATTCTGTCGGAGACGACGGAGTCTATAGCTAAGTATATATCTGTCAGGTAAGTATGTATAAAACTTTATTGTAACATGACAATATCATTTTTATAGACAGGGCCAAATCATCTTCTGACGTAGGATTAGCTGCAATATCTTTTAGTGAAATAAGGCAGTTTTCATCACCCAATAACGAATCTATTTTCAAAGCAGAATTTTTTGTGATAAGGTGTCAGCTGTAAGATCATAAAAAATATGCCACCGCAAAAATTTCTCATTTTGTACTTGGAACTTACCCAGCAGATATATACTTAGCTATAGACTCCGTCGTCCCCGACAGAAATTCGAATTTCGCGGCACACGCTGCAGGTAGGTCTACCGCCCCTGCCGCTGGGTGGCAGGAATAGGAACGATTACCGTTCTAGATCCAGATTTTCTCTGTCGCGGTAGTGTCAACATACGTTGTTGCTACCTCCTGACTTGATTTTCGTTTTTTCATCGCCATCGACCTTCTGGGCTGTCTTTTGCAGGGAAGTACTGGGTCTTTGGTTTGGCATACGCTTTTATTAACTTTTTAATAAATTTGGCTTCGAAATTTCGAAGAATATATTACGTGAAACTACCGAATTTTTTGGTAGACACTCATATATTTTGCAATAAGGGAAATATTGATTTTATTTTTTTCACTAATACGTGTATAAGTGTTAGAACTTGATGAAGGAAATATAAGATCTAACTTCCTACTTTAGGAAGTCAGAAAGCATATAACTAGATACGCTTCCTTTAGAAGCTTTAAGAGCTCTCGTACTAACGAGCAGTTAGAGTATTGACAATACTAGAAGTTGTTGCTTCCTCATCACCTTCTTACTCCACAGAATCTACAAATTCATATGTGCAAATTTGAAGATAATGGATGGAGCTCAAAAGGCGAGCTCTTAAAAGGTAAGAAGTGAATATAGTGTTCCCAGTGCAGTGGAGGGTGCGTCTGATCGGCTCCATAGCGCTTCCAGGCCTAGACCTCTTCCAAACTCCCTGACCCAGTGGAGGAGGAAAGTCGACAGCCGCAGGAAGGTTAGGGAGAACCCCCACCGGTCAGGCGTCCCCTCGGCAGGTTCTGTAGAACGTCCCAGACTGCCAAGGATAGCCATTGATAAGGCATCCTTAAAAAAGTGCATCTCTTCATCTTACATCCGAAAAGACGAAGAATGTATGTTTGGAGTTTCGATGATCTAGCGCGTTCTCTGAAAACTAAGAGAACACTGAGCAAGAGCCAGCCGCTGCCAGGAAGCCGCGTTCCAGCAAGCTAGCGTGAGCTACGTTCCAATAGCCAGCAGCGAGCCGCGTTCCAGCTAACAGACTAGCGCGAGCCGCGTTCCTACAACCAAACATGAGCCGCGTTCTAGAAAATTTTTCTTGGCGCAAGGCGCCTTCACAGAGATGAAGCGCTAGCCTGGCGCAAATTGCGCCAGAAAAACAGACGGCTAGAGCAAGGAGCCTTATAGTAGAGTGGCAATCAGAACGATCCTTCCATTGAACGTTTCCGGGCAAGAGACTCTTTCTAAAAGGGGTCTAGTAAGCGCTCAGAACTATCAGGGCGCACGGGACCTTCCACGCAAGCGGAACGTTCCAGGAGCGAGTCTCCTTTCTAGCGTGCGGAACATTCCAGGCGCGCGGAACATTCCAGGCGCTAGGCGCAAGGAGCCAGGCGCCAGAATATTCCTGATCTTCTTATGAGAGAGAGGTCAGTCGTGAGGCTCCTCTTTGAGTTTTTAACTTGAGCAACTTTCCCCTGGCAAAGGTGCAAGATGTCGCACAGGCGGCCGTCGCTTTTGCCAGAAGGATTCTGAGACTAAGAGAAGCCATTTTTTCATTATTCAGAGGACTCTCTCCTTCATTCATGCTCTTCCCTCGTTATGAAGAGGCAAGAGCTTTGGGAGTTTTCTTATAAGAATCTCATCGACGTTTGGGTATGATGGCGGATAGGAAATATCTACTTCCTTCCGTAAACCCTACAGATGAACAGGAATTCTGTCTCTTCCACGATTTATGAGGAAATCACGAAGATTTAAAGAGTTCCTGGATTAACTTCCTTCCTTAAGGAGATATATATACTCTTTTTATCGTTCTATTAACGAATAGAACGAAGATAGTAAAAATTTTTCCTTTCTCTATCTGCCTCGGCAGGGAAAGAAGGTAGTAGAGTATCTGCTGTATGAGAATACGATACGGCAAATCATAAGCACATACCGTAGTTACTTCTTTGCTGAGCAACTCAATTACCAGTATCCTTCCAGGAATTTCCTAGGAAGGACTACGCTTAAAGGGATTGTTAAGGCAACACCTACTTAGCTTCTAGATTTATCTAAGTCTTGTTTCGCTTAAATATGCATTATAAGAACTTCCTGAAGTTCGATAATAATTTTATAAGATTCCTTTATTAAATGGAGTAGCTGGCAACTCTGGAAGAGTAAAGCCAGTCGGCTAATGAGTTACGAGACTGCTATCGCTTAGACACCAATGCAGTATCATGTAGGTGTCGGTCATGAGTGGTCGGTTACATGTCTGTCTCCTGCGGGATGGAATGACTGACCGTGTCTCTCCCCTACAATCGTGGTTTTAGCCTCGGATTGAGGGGATAGTTAAGCAAACATAAATAAAATATTGTCTGCCTTTTGCTAAGAAGCTTTCAATAAGAAAGATATTACAACATTTCAATGCTGTTTACCGTAGGTAACATTTTTAAAGGATTCTAACGCAGCGGAACTCAATATTGTATAATGCTCTCATGCTTACGAAAGCATGGCTTATTAGAGTACATGCTTAGTGAGAAGATGAATGTAGTAGAGAATTCACTTTAAGACTACGGTATGGTCAAGTCTTATGCACATACCGAGGTTAACTACAGAATTCCTAGTATCCTTACAAAGGTTTCCTAGATTAATGCTGTTTACCACAATGTGACAGTATCATAAAGGATTCTAATACGGCAGAGCGCGATATATATAATTCTCTCATCCTTTCGAGAAACGCACACAACCCTTTTAGAATCGGATATTGCTCAAGAGAAGTTGGGTGAGTCGGATGGGAAACATTCTCTTAGTGGCAGAAGTTGTTTCCCTGACTGGACTATACTACGTATATAAAAGTTTTTTCCCACTAAGAACGGAATTAACATGTGAAGGATGTCGGGTACCATAAAGGCATAGATGTTATGGCACATAACCTAAAAAGAACTAGAAGGAAGCGCCAGCCTGGCGCAAATTGCGCCAGAAGCGCCAGAAGCACCATCCAAGATATTTTCTCGTTTTAGCGAGTTATTAACCTAAGAGTCCAGTAGCCTCTCGGACAGCAGGCTCGGTAACGGCAAGATTCGTTCCTGATTTCGTTACCCATTTTATCGAAAAGGGGTCGCTTACAAGGAATGATGAAATGATTTATTTTAATCACTTAGGCCAATTCCATGACTCTCTCATATCGCAAAGAGCATCGAGAATCTCTCTTTTCGCCCCTGTTCGCGTTAACAAAAGAGAACCTATTTGGGAACAGACACGGAACGTAACGATCCTTAAGAGGTTCGATGCAAGATTTTGCATGTCCGTGAGAACCTTCTCAATCGAAGATAATAACTGTTAACGTATGTCTAACATTTATTGAAAAGAGTTGTGAGAACCTGCGGAAAGTCTTCTTCATAGATCTCTTTGTAAGGTAGAAGACGAACAGGCTTCCTTTAGACTGCTTCCTTTTCCTCGAACCAAGAGAGGTAGCAATATAAGACATCTTTAAATTTAAAGAAGGGGAATAAACTTTAGTCTTTTTTCCCCTAGTTATAAATTCTTAACAGATATTAAGATAAATGGGCGTCAAAGGAAGAGAGGATGTATGCCTCATTTTGGCCTTAGAGAGGTTGGATTCACAGAAGTCACGTTCTTCTCACAGCATGTTTCGTAAGGCTTTTCCAAGAGTATTTGGATATTCTATCAGAATCTATTATAAATAGACCTAAAAAAACCTCTCCACTCTGAGTCTGTCCGCGTGCAGACTGACCAGAAGTGGACATGAATGAGAGGTTTTTTCAAGGTAAATGACAATAGTCATGGCTAAGACATAGAATTGCTGCAGATCGTGCTAGATGGAATGAGGAAACTGTCCTCTTCCGATACCTCTGTGAACCACATAGCGAGGTTTTTTCTTCACTTTCAGATGGAAGAATCACCTATGTATATATCTGCTATCAAAGAACGCAGTAAAAGGCTATACTCTGTCTCTACAAGGGGAATTAGAGATAACAGAGGATTAAGATCTTCGGGATCTTATACGATACCGCAATACGACAAGAGTAGGATATCATGTACTTCGAATGGGATCTTTTTGTGGCCACAGATTCCGTGTTCCAACAAAATGGAACTGCTCCTCATCAAACTTCTTTGAGGAAGTTTATGAAGGAATTCTTTGTTTCTCTTAGCCCTAAACGACCAAGAAGACAAGTGAATTTTTTGTGCATTGGAATCTCACATCAGATTCAATGGAGACTCGGCAATGGGTTCTTGCCAGCATAGTATGTCTGGCAAAAGAACTAAATCCCTCTATTCCTGACGCAACGCTTTCAGATAGAAGTTTCGTTGCCCAGGCAGGGTACTTACATTTTCATCTACAGAAGAAGAGATGGTTTAAACGTTTGCCTACAGAGTCTTCGGGGTGCGATGAGGGCTCAAAATGCTTCCCAGAAGGTATTCAGAAGGATACAATAAGAGCTAGAAATCAGGGTTCCGCCCAATTTCAGCTCAGAGTCTCCTTCGACTTCCAGACTCCTTCCCTTCCTTCGGGCACAAAGATAGGGAAGATTCTGCAACGAGGAACCTCATCAACATGTAAGAAGAGATCTCGTTAGCAAAAGAAGTGTTCACGAAGGATCCTCCTCGGAGGAAGACTCTTCTCTCTCGTATTGTTAGATATCCTGTCGTCTACTGGGTGTAGCTGACTAAAATCACCTCCCCTTGCCAGGGGCCAAAAGCTCAAAGGGGAAGAATTTCTTCCATCCTTCTCCAGTCTCCTGATAAACTATGTGGTTGTTCAGGACTCTCGGACAATGTAGCGCCAGCCAGGCGCCAAATGCCAATACAGGCGAAAAACGCCAGAGGCGGACAGTTCCAAGGAACTCTGTCATGGTCGGATACTGAGAAGGAGCGGGCCTCCAACCTGGAGCAAATGCGCCAGAGGCGAACAAATCGGACAGATATAAGAGTGTCCGATGTGGACATCGCCAGACAGCCTAGAGACTCTTCCAAGCTCGAAGCTCCAGCAAGTGTGAAGGAGCCAAGCCAGGCGCGAGGCACCGGCCAGGCTCTAGAAGCCAGCCCGGCGCCATCCAGGTGCCAGGCTCCTTCAAGGCTAGGCTCCAGTCAGGATTGAGGATCCATCCAGGCGCAAGGCTCCCTTCCAGTAACAAAGAGAAACCTAAAGCTCTGTCATGTAAGAGGGCTAGTCCCCATTGATATGATACAGGTAAGGCTCTGCCATGTAAGTGGGTCAGCCCCCATTGGCACGATCCGAGAAGGCTCTGTCGTGTAAGCGGGCTAGCCCCCATTGACATGATCCAGAAGGGTTTGTCAGTCATAGGTCCCTACCTTGCTGAAACTCTTGAGACATGCAGACTCATAGACAGTAATCATGAAGTCTTCTGCCAGGCTCCAGGTGCCTTCCAGGCGCAAGGCTCCAGCCAGGCGCGAGGCGCTAGCCAGGAAGGAGGAGCCAATCAGGCACCAGCCAGGCGCGAGGCGCCAGCCAGGCGCAAGGCGCCATCCAGGCGCGAGGCTCCAGCCAGGCTCTAGGCGCCATTCAGGCACAAGGCTCCAGCCAGGCGCGAGGCGCTAGACAGGCGCTAGGCGCCTGCCAGGCACAAAGCGCTAGCCAGGCTCCAGGCTTCACCCAGAAGAGATCTATATCAAAGAACGCCCTGGCCTTCTTTGAGACATTGTGATCTCCTAAGCACTTGATAAGTGCATTGATGATTCCTTCAAACAGCTGAGAATTAAAAGCGCATGAAGTGCGAGCTTTTCCGAATTCTTGTTCTTTCCCTAACAATATGTCATAAGGACATATTAGCTGTCACATACGGGAGATGCAACTCTGTGTTGACTTCCCATTATCCGAAGGATGTCAAGATAACCTTCGAGGGATCCTTCTCGCTTGGTTGATACGTATCTGCGGATACATTGCTGGGATAGGGAGCAGATACTGATCCTTAACTAGTGAGTTAAATTTTATTTAACGTCGTGTTTTTTTCTTTGGGTTGTTTGAAAGGAGTTTGTAGATAACTCTTTTCAACTTAAGCACTAACCCTCGTGTTAGGATCAGGTGATCGGGATCGGTGTTGTGCTCCTTAATTATGCCACTAGGCATAGGCATATTGTCATGTAAGAGGCTCTGTCGAGTAAATGGATAAGACCCCATCGACAGACCCACAAGAACTCTTAGCCATAGGTCACATCCTTGCTGAGGCTCTTGGAGGCGAAGCAGATTCCTAGGCATTAGCCATGGAGTCTTCCGCCGCCTGATCAAGTAGGAACCAAGGTTTTATTTATTTATTACCTACAACGTATGTTGTTTACCTGTCTATTCAGTAAATAGTTGTCTCTTTCCCACCACCAAGGGTGTCAATCAGCTAAGTATATATCTGCTGGGTAAGTTCCATGTACAAAAATGATATTGTTAAGATACAATAAAGTTTTGTACATACTTACCTGGCAGGTATATAATTGAGTTGGCCCATGGGGCCCACCCAAGCCTCCCCTCAGGAGACAGGTGGAAGAGAAAATCTGGTTCTAGAACGGTAATCGTTCCTATTCCTGCCACCCAGCGGCAGGGGCGGTAGATCACCTGACCTACCTGCAGCGTGTGCCGCAAAATTCGAATTTCTGTCGGGGACGACGGAGTCTATAGCTAAGTATATATCTGCCAGGTAAGTATGTACAAAACTTTATTGTATCTTAACAATATCATTTTTCGGTGATTCAGAATGACTTTAGAAGCATTTCATAATTGCTATCCAAAAAATCCACATTTAATGAATTAAAATTTAGTGCCACAAATTATACAATGCCGTCTGGCTAGCACAGGTGGTTGGCGTTACCCGGCTGATATCCAACCGAGAGGCAATAGCCTATGGGAGGACTGAAACCACCAAACTTTTAACTTTTGAAATATTTTGGGTCTCTACCCAAATAGGCATTCAGGAACATGAAGATATGAAGCATCCAAAGCTGCAATCATTGTGACAAGATAAGGTATACCTGCTTCTGTAAGTGATTTGCCAGTACATATATCCGAACCCCTATATTATCAATAAATGATAGGAACTTGGGAATGATTTATCTTCATGAAATGGTCACAGCTATCAAGCTTGGGGTATTTGATGAGAAATCTACATGACTGAAGCCCTGAATGCACAGAATAGAGATCAACACTTATACACCGTAATACCTGCAATCATTTCCAGTTGCCAGTCGACAATGTATATCTAGTATTGGAAACCAATCTTTAAAAGCAATTTTGTCAGAATCATCAACATTCTTGGTATCCAATTAATAAATTTTTGAGCAGTTGCAATGTAGTAAATAAGATCTGATGTACTATGAGAGTTAAGAATGTTAACTCAGTTGTCTGGTTAAACTATTTGTTAACAATAAGTGCACAACAACAGCTTTAAAGTCTTGGAAACTAATTGCCCTAAGAAATCTGTCAGAATTGTCATATGAGAGTTAAGAAATTTGTCTCTTGGAGTAGTTAAACTATAATAGTAATGATAATGTTGTACAGTAATATATTTTAATGCTCCATTATTGTTTTTGTTTGAACTATGTCATGAAGAAACAGTGTTAATTGTAATCAAATGCATTTCAGGCCAGTGGTTAGAAACTAGGGAATAAATGAAAATTTAATAATTTAAACTGAAGGTGACTTTACATATTGGAGTAATTTTTTTTAACAATATGTAGAATAACTTAGGCTATGTAATGATCAAGAGTAGATGATGTTATAACCAGGTATTCTTTATTGTTATGTGTATTTTAGATGGTTTTGACTGTGCTTTTGGTTTGAAATTTTTATGATAACAGAAATGTTAATTAAGTGGTATTTATTTCCATATATGATAATGATGAAAGAGAGATTGAGATGGCTTGGGAATGGCCTCTGCACAACCTATAGGAGAGTAGTACATGGTAGTGTGAGTTAGGTGCCTGTAGGCACCAGAAGAGTTGGAAGAACCAGATCTACTTAGATGAGAACTAAAAGGGAGGCTGGAGATTCATGGAAGATAAAGCACAGGAAAGACATGAATGGCAGAGTTTCACAGACTCCCTTTGCACATGATGATGATGATTTACTTTTCTAATTATACCACAAATTTCAGTAATTATTTATGAAAATGCAAGCAAAATCTTAAGACAAATATCATTATTGTTTTAAGATAAGTGATGCAAAACACCGAGAAGTCTTGACAAAAGAACGAAATGCTCGTATTCTTGCTGAAAGAAAAGCAGAGGATGACGCTGCGAAACGGTTTAGCAGCGAAAGATGACAAGAAGTGGCAAGAAGACCTACAGAGTCAATATCAGGAGGAACAGGAAAGGGCTAAACGTGCAGAGATGATGCGTCTAGAAAGGAAAAAGGTTGGATTTTTTTTATTTTTATCACTGCAGAGTTCACTGTGTCTTGATAATTATTTATTTGATAGTGAGAAAATGTCATACTTATGGGGCATATGTTTTGAGAAACATAAATCAGTGTTTTATGTGAAATATTTTCTTTGCATAATATAATTTTTCTCAAATTAGGAAGCAGAGTCTCTTATTGGCCATCGAACTCATTCCACGCGAGCGATGTTCGAGACTGGAAATACTACCTCCGAAAAAAACACTGAACTGAACCGTCCACCTCCTCGCAAACTTAAAGAATTTAAGCCAACCAATACTTCTGAAAGGTATATATTTATTGTTTTTTAAACTTTATTTATTTTTACTTATTACTTGTTAGTTATTTCTACTTATTATTATTTAGAATGTGAACCCTGTTCATATGGAACAAGCCCACAGGAGCCATTGACTTGAAACTCAGACTTCCAAAGAATATGGTGTTCATTTGAAAGGAGTAACAGTGGGTAAGAGAAAATACAGAAAGAAGAGATCAGTTATTAGAAAAGAAAAATTAGGTTACCAGATTAATAGCTAGATAAATAAAAGTGTAAGTTACTTTATAAGATACAAGGAGAATTGCTTTGTGGTAGTAATGCAGTACATCTTCGCTCAAACTTTTGAGGTTCCAGTTGCACAACATGCTCAGGGAGGCAGTTCCACAGTCCAACGATGCAAGGAATAAAGGACCTCTGGAACTGAGAATTGTTCAGATGAACAAACCTTCATTCTTAACAATAGGATAAATCTTCTGGAAACCGGTTAAAAAACAATTAAATTATATATGCAAGGAATCTGGCATCTGCATCTAATGTGTAGAAGAGGTGGATAGTTGTCACCGGCCACGCATGAACCCGGCGACACATTTAGTCTTTCTTCAACTGCCTTGGAGAGCGGATGTTTGTTTTTGGTCTCCTCCCCCCAAGCCAGTTTAGTTTTGGAAAGCCCATGATTCCTTCCTGCATTTTTGTGTTTTTGGGTGTCTGTGTGTGCTTGATGTGATTCCATGGATTCCTCCATCAATTCTAAGAAGTTGCTGGCACTTCAGTGCATGTGTCCCAGCCTTCAAGGATTCCTGTGCTCATGCTTCCTATCCTCCACCTTGACTGACCTCGTACGATTTGCAGTAGGTGTCATGCTAATTTTTGTAACAGGAGATATTCTAGAGTCCCAGCTCCTCCTTCCCAGAGATCAGTTGGAGACGCCAATGATCATCTTGTCCTGCAGGCAGTCACTAAATCGAAGGCTCCTTCTCATCCTCCACCTCCAAAATGGTGTAGGCAGTCACCTTCAAGAAAGTCTTCAAAACCATGGAGGGGGCCCTAGTGGCTGGGGCAGGTCAGGTTGTCGATAGAGAGGGCACCTTTTCCCACCTGTTACCACAGGTCGGGGGGTGCCTGGCAGGCCATTGGGAATGGCAATTGCACGGAGATAGGAAGTGGATGGCAGATGTCCTTCAGGTAGGGTATCTACTTCCGTTTAACTTCCCTCCTCCTCTCTCTGGTTGTCCAAGGCTCTCTGAAGCACTTGGCTCTCCAGGAGGAAGTATCAAAGATGATGGACAATGACCCAGTGGAGAGGGTAGATCGTCCTTCCCCAGTGTTTTACAGTCGAGTCTTTCTGGGGCTCATGCTCAGGGGATTCGCCTATTGAAATATTTCAATAATTGGCTGGTCTTGGCAAGTTCCAGAGAGAAACTGGTTCAGGAAAGGGAATTCTTTCTTCAGTTTTGTCAGAGCCTAGGCATCAAGGTAAATCTGTAGAAGTCCAATCTGCTTCCCAGCCAAAGGATTCTATACCTGGGAATGGTGATAGATACAGCATCATCAAAAGTTTGTCTGTTGGACCAGAGGTTACAAAAATTCAGGACTGTGACTCACTCCTTCTTTTTGAGAGGGGAACAATCAGCTTTCTTCTAGGCCTCTCATTTTCTCTTTACATTCGTTCCCTGCAGTGGAGACTGGAGTTTTGGTCCCTGGCAGTAGATTCCCCTCAGCTTTTTGGTCCCTGCTCTGAGCCTCTTTTGTTCAGTTTCATTACAAGACCTTTCTAGAAACCAATGGGATGCAGTATGTTCCTTCACCCTCTACTTTTTGGCCAAAAACAAGATCCCATCCAAACCCTGGCCGCATTATTTTACTATTAAAAGCTTAGTGGAAATCCTGGACCAAGAAGATGAAGAAAGAGCTCTTTGCCCCAGTAAGAGCACTGTTATTATCTGCATAGAACAGAGAAGATCAGTGGTTCTGCAAGTAACCTATGGTGTTCAATTATAAATTGTTCTTGTTCCCTCTTTAAGAAAGCCTTTTTATTATTCTTAAGGGATCTTGTCATTGAAAGCTTTGTCATTCTTCTTAAGGGATCTTGACATTGACATTCATTCTCGGATTTGAGAGGATGTCTTGCCATCTTTTAAAGCTAAAGCTCACAAAATCAGAGCAGTTGCCACTTTGTTAGCTTTTAAGTATAATTTATCCTTATCTTCCATTCTGCAAGGAACATATTGGAGGTGTAAGTCGATCTGCACGGCTCAGTATCTATGTGATATAGAAATGGTATTCAATAATTGCAGTACCTTGGGTCTACTGTCAGTGGCTGGCATGGTTGGGGGTTTCAAAGGATGGGAAGTATCCCTTCCATCTTTATTCTCTTTGCTTTGACATAGGGTGTTGAGTCTTGGGAGAGCCTGGGGTTACTGTGTACCTGGAGTGCCAACCAGTCTTATTTTAGTGGATGGGTGGTGGTTTTTTATTATATGGTGTAGGTGGCAGTGTTGTTTATCTGGTTGTTTGTATTATGGTGCTGCACCCGGGGGAGGGGCAACTATAGATGCTTTGCTAGCCATCAGATTTGTTCTTTGCTGCAAAGCTCCCACTGATGTAGAGGTGCTCCACGACTTCACTGCCACACCTTACCAGAGGTAGCATCTGCCTGCAGTAGCCCTCTTACCAGGTAATGAAAAACGAGCACTGTTCCAGTGATAGCAATAGCAACTTTTCTATTCACAAATTCATTACAATCTCAATGCTTTGGGGTAAAATATGTCCATGTATCCCACCTCCATTCGATATGAGATTCAGCAATAAGTTACTTATAAAAATGGCATTTTTATGATAAAGTTTCATATAGTATACATACTTACCTTGTAATTACTAAATCAGAGCCCTCCCTCCTCCCTGGACCGAAGGGCACAAACAAATTGAGCTCTGTTGAGTAGTTCCTCTTGTACCCCAAAAGTGGGCGGGATCAAATCACCTACACAATACCGACTAGTGCTACCCATGAATTGCAAGAAAATTTGAACTGCTGGTGAGTTGAAACTATAAGCAGTGTAATTACTTGGTTAGTGTGTATAAAACTTTATCATGAAAATGTAATTTTTTATTTGTGGTTTTAGAAACCTAGAACATCTTTGTCAAAGGGCATGAGGTTTTCTGTGATATATTTGATTAGGCTAGTGCATGAGAGCTAGCTCCATACCTTTGACCTTTATTGAAAATAAACATTCATAATGTAAAAGCTGTTGTAACTTCATTTAGTGTTATGACAATTTGTCGCTTAACCCTTAAACGCCTAAGCGGTATATTAAAAATCGTCTCCCGTATGCCTGGGTAGTCTCAGAGTGAGCGCAAAAGCGGAAAAAATATTTTTTTCAAAAAATCACAGCGCGCTTAGTTTTCAAGATTAAGAGTTCATTTTTAGCTCCTTTTTTTGTCATTGCCTGAAGTTTAGTATGCAACCATCAGAAATGACAAAAAATATCATTATCATATATAAATAATGCAATATATGATAGCGCAAAAACAAAATTTCATATATAATTGTATTCAAATCGCGCTGTGAGCAAAACGGTTAAAGCTAACAAGTTAATTTTTTTTCGTTGTATTGTACACTAAATTGCGATCATTTTAGTATATAACACATTGTAAAATGATCAAAGCAACACAGAGAAAATATTATCACAAAATGATGCATGAATTCGTAACGCGCGGATGTAAAAAAAGTTTTTTTCAAAAATTCACCATGAATCTAAATATTGTTCTAGAGACTTCCAATTTGTTTCAAAATGAAGATAAATGATTGAGTATTACTATACTGTAAGAGTTTTAGCTTACAATTGCAGTTTTCAACCATTTTGGACGAGTTAAAGTTGACCAAATTTGAATTTTTTTATATATATTTTTTTTATATGCAAATATTTCAAAAATGAGAAAAGCTACAACCTTCAATTATTTTTTGTTGTATTTTACATGAAATTGCGCACATTTTCATATATAAAACTCTATGAAACGCCTAATATGAAATGGAGCAAATATTCCGAGAATGCGACGTACGCATCGGAGAATCCGCACGCGGAGGAAAGGAAAGTTTTTTTTTAAATTCACCATAAATCTAAATATTGTGCTAGAGACTTCGAATTTGTTTCAAAATGAAGATAAATGACTGAATATTACTAGACTGTAAGAGTTTTAGCTTACAATTGCGTTTTTCGACCATTTCGGTAGAGTCAAATTGACCGAACGTGGTTTTTTTTCTATTTATCGTTATTTATATGCAAATATTTCGAAAATGAGAAAAGCTACAACCTTCAATTATTTTTTTTTTTATTCTACATGAAATTGCGCACATTTTCATATATAAAAATTTATGTAACGGCTACTATAAAATGGTGCAAACATTACGACAATCGCACGTAGGATTTTTCGGAAGAGATACCGCGTGGACGTAAGGAAAATGTTTTTTTTTTCATAAATTCACCATAAATCAAAATATTGTGCTAGAGACTTCCAATTTGTTGCAAAATGAAGGTAAATGGTTGAGTATTACTAGAATATAAGAGTTTTAGCTTACAATTGCGTTTTTTTACCATTTCGGTAGAGTCAAAGTTGACCGAAGGTTGAAATTGTGGCACTTATCGTTATTTATATGAAAATATTTCAAAACTGATAAAAGCTACAACCATGGGTTGTTTTTAGTTATATTATGCATGAAATTGTGCACATTTCCATATATAAAACTTTATGTAACGGCTAATTTAAAATTGTGCAGACATTACGACAATCGCACGTATGATTTTTTCGGTATAGTTACCGCGCGGACGTAAGGAAAAAGTTTTTTTCATAAATTCACCATAAATCGAAATATTGTGCTAGAGACTTCCAATTTGTTGCAAAATGAAGGTAAATGATTGAATATTACTAAAATATAAGAGTTTTAGCTTACAATTGCGTTTTTCGACCATTTCGGTAGAGTCAAAGTTGACCGTAGGTTGAAATTGTGGCACTTATTGTTATTTATATGAAAATATTTCAAAACTGATAAAAGCTACAATCATGAGTATTTTATTGTTGTATTCTAGATGAAATTGCACGCATTTTCATATATAAAACTTTATGTAATGGCTAATTTAAAATGGTACAAAAATTATGTCAGTGACGAAATAATTTTTGAGATGTGTCACTGATACTTTTTAGTGCGATAAGAAAGAAATTCGCGCTTGCGCGCCTGCGTAACGATTGTAAACAAAACAACACCTTGATCCGTGAACTCCCAGCATCCCCCAAGGTGCGTGATTCAAAAGTTTTCGGCTGGTAGGCCTATAAGTATTTTTCCGCGAATTTTTAAAAAACTTTTCTATGTCGACGTAAAGTACGTCCAATCGGCACCCGACAGACAAATTTATCTCTATGTAAAATACGTCCAATAGGCGTTTAAGGGTTAAAATAAAAAAAAGCACGAAAAGAAAAATTTTGTTGAAATGAAAAACACCTGTCTTCATTATAGTATTGACAAGAATACGTATTAGTAAATATGAAGTACATATAAATGAAAATGCTTTATATAGCTAAAAATAAAAAGCCATGTAGGTGAAGAAAAAACGAAGACTTATTTTGTTAGGAATACTGAGTAAATATTCTATAGGAGTCTTTTGAGTAAAACTTTGGACTATTCTAGGAATATGTTTATCAGTATCTAGGTATTTTTTTTATTTTGCTAGTGATGCACTGCCAGCTATAAACAATTCCAGATAGCTCTCTCTACCTTCTTGAAATTTTTGAGTGCATTAATGAATATCCAGACTGTTGGATGTTCCATCCCTTATTCGGTCGTTGGTTTTATCTTCCCGATTTACATTATGAAAGTACAGATTCCATATTTCCATGGGGAAAAGTGGAGCACATCTGCTACTTCTGCTATTTAAGCGTACCTATATAATTGTCTTCGAGTCAGTTCAGAATTGGTATATGCTCTGTAGATAATTTGTCAGCTAAGGCATCTTCATAGCAAGCTATAAGTTCAACAGGTACGATCATACATATAACAAAAAATTGCCGTCATTTTTATATCAAGAATTTAGACCCGAAGCTGCAACAGGCTTCTGCATATTTTGACTAAGATGAAAGAAGCAGCCTTTTAATTCTACATTTAGAAATACTTTGATTGCACTAAATGCCACACTTGGGTTTTCCATTCTCTCTTCAGCTCTGGTTTTATTGTTGTACTAATCATCTTTGCCACTTCTACTCTTATTGGTGAAAAGTCATGGGTGTGAGTATTTATGAATCTCACTGTATCCAAGACTTGTGTGATTGCTTTACATTTGCTGAGTTGTTCACATTGAACAAAACTTCAAATCACTTATCTTTGCCTCGTTCACTTAAAAATCCTTCCATTGTAGAGGACTTTTTGGCATAATTTTAAACTGAAATTGCCAGTATCGAAAGGTTATTAATAACTAAAGTTACCATTCAAGTTGACAAATATTGAGTTGGTAATTAGGTCATTTGTGGGTAGTTGGGTAATAATTGGTTAATTGCTGTTGTTATTTACTGTTTTGAATAAAGGTGTCTTTCAGTGTGTGTTGATTTTTAGTAACAAGTTTGTTAAGGCAGTGAGTTGGGCAGGGGATGAGTTGGCATAAGATGGCAGCAATGAGTTGTACTAGACTACTCAATCATGTTGAAATCTGAGACTCAATTTCTTGAAAACTATTTTAGTCATAATCTTACTTCTAAATTTAGGCTAGCTTGTCATTGTGTGGTGTTTTCCATCCTAAAATTTTTTTATTTGACAGAGTTGAAAATAATGATACACCCAGTGTAATTCCTAGTAAAGGAGTTACAGCAAGATGGCCCCCAGCAAATACCACTGCTCAAAGAGAAGATACCTCGCTTAATCAAAATAGAGGTGAGATATTTCATTGTCACCATGATGTCATTGAAAGTCTATTACTGTTGTGTTATATTTCACTGTTATTTTTTTTTGTTTGTTTTTTTACTTATCTGTGGTTTCTTGCTGCTCATCCCTGCTGCATAATACTATCTGCTGTTTGCTTTGCAAGAAACACCACATATAAGTAATTCTTTGAAGCATTCCTTCTCAGGTCCCAAGCTGCATTACTCTTCCTTTTTTTCAGCAACTTCTTTGGTTGCTTCCGGCCTATAACTATTTAATTTTTTTAGTTTAGTCTTAACATTTCATTTGTATCAGCCCTGTGAAAGTAAAAAAATGACACGCTGGTCTGGTTAAGTTTTTGCAAAATAATAATGTTAGTTCATGGTATTTTGAAATTAGAATGCACCTCTTTTTAGATTGTGTAAAACATACATATGTGTGTGTTGAATTACATGTGAAATTATGAAGGGAAAATAGCTGTTCTGACAGATTATGGTAATTCAGTGTTGGTCTTTGGATTAATATCTGTTTACATAATGTATTTTAACCCTTAAACGCCAAGCCGTTATTTCTGAAAGTGTCTCCCGTATGCCGGCGGCGTTCGGGAGTGAGCGCCGAAGCGGAAAGAGAGTTTTTTTTCAAAAAATCTCAGCACGCTTAGTATTCAAGATTAAGAGTCCATTTTTGGCTCGTTTTTTTGTCATTGCCTGAAGTTTAGTATGCAACCATCAGAAATTAAAAAAATATCATTATCATATACGTATAAATATTGGAATATATGAGAGCGCGAAAAAATATTTCATATATAATTGTATACAAATCACGCTGTGAGCAAAACGGTTAAAGCTAATGAGTTAATTTTCTTCTTCATTGTATTGTACAGTAAATTTCGATGATTTTGGTATATAACAAATTGTAGAACGATCAAGCTACACAGAGAAAATATTATCACAGTATGATGCGTGAATTCGTAACGTGCGGACATAAAAAAAAGTTTTCAAAAATTCACCACAGATCGAAATATTGTGCTAGAGACTTCCCATTTGTTGCAAATGAAGGTAATTGATTGAATATTACTAGACTGTAAGTGTTTTAGCTTACAATTGCAGTTTTCGACCATTTCAGTTGAGTTAAAGTTGACCGAAGGTCAAATTTTTTCTATTTATCGTTATTTATATGAAAATATTTCAAAACTGATAACAGCTACAACCATGAGTTATTTTTTGTTGTATTCTACATGAAATTGTGCACATTTTCATATATAAAACTCTATGTAACTCTAAAACACTGTAAAAATTACGACAAAGTGACGAAATAATTTCTGAGATGTGTCGCTGATGCTTTTTAGTGCGAGAAAAAGAAATTCGCGCATGCGCACCTGGGTAACGCTTGTAAACAAAACAACAGCTTGATCCGTGAACTCCCAGCATCCCTCAAGGCGCGTGATTCAAAATTTTTTGCCAAGTAGACCTATAACTTTTTCCGCGAATATTTAAAAAAACTTTTTAGCATCAACGTATTAAGCACCCGACAGAATTTTCGTCGACGTAAAATACGTCCAATAGGCGTTTAAGGGTTAATGGATGTTCTTGATTGCCTTGCTAAATTTATTTGCTTTCAGTTATTTGTCAAGTTGTGTTTTTAGTTTTACAGTCAACAAGAAAACTGATGATACAGTTTTCTGAAATCTTTGGATACCTATTGCTTAATAATATCACACCTGGCAACTCTAGAAAAGGGGCAAAGCTTCAAAGTCCTTGTGTTTATTGCTTTCTAGATTTCCAGTAACTTTACACCACTAAAATTCTGTAAAAATCTTATATTATTCGTTAAAGTTGGTTATGGTAACATTAGTTCAGATTAGAATATGGATCATCCTTCTTTAAAATCTACCATGAAACCCTACTCATAAGGGATGTCATGACACTAAAATGACAAAAAATTCATGCATAATTGGAAATGGGATCTTAAATAACAAGAAAAAAATGGTAAATTTGGGCAATAACTAGTAGAAATCGTGAGGAACAATAGAGGAATGAATGCAATATTATGAGAGAGAGAGAGAGAGAGAGAGAGAGAGAGAGAGAGAGAGAGAGAGAGAGAGAGAGAGAGAGCTAAGCATAGGTCTATATCGTATAGAGATACTCGAGTCATTATATTTACTTTGAGACACCCCCCCTCATTTTGGGACCACCTTGACGTGGTGAGGGGGCTCTCGAACCTCAGGAATCTCTTCCCAGGTTCGAACCCAAGAGTCCCATATGACATTATATATTTTCGAGTAAACTTATGTGGACCTTTCCATTTTTTGCCAAAATTTTTGAAAGCAAATAAATGACATATCATGGCTTAACGTGGAGTTAAATCCGAAGCTAAATAGTGAGAACTGTGGTAGATCCATCATCTACCCGACAATGTTCGGACCTGTTTTTCAGGCGGAACTATTCTGTGGAGCTGGACCACGGATTCCAGGGGGGGCCTGGTTCTAGGAATAGAACTCTCGGCATTCTATCCAGTTTGCCCATAATGTGATTAGGATGGGGAATAGAATTGTATTAACATAATACTCTTAGTCCCTAGCAAGCGGGTTCTGCTTACACTTGGGCCATACTAATCATGTTATGCCATCCCCTTTTGGGGTGGGGTAGGGTAGGGATGCGGATATTTGGGAGTCCTTTCTCACTTGTGCCTTTGGCAGAAAATTTAACTTTGCGAAGGGCCAATGATATCTTTTCAAGAATTTGTGTGTGTGTGTGTGTGTGTGTGTGTGTGTGTGTGTGTGTGTGTGTAAAAACTCAAAATTTATGAACTGTGAAATAAATGATTTGAGTACCCTGGGCCCCATGATGGAAAAACTACGGCACAGTTGATGACCATTGGCACGTCACTCCCGAATTTCCTAGGTACTGCCACAAGTAGTGAAAGTACTATAAAAGATACAAAGGAACACCCTGTTCCAAGTAAAGCAGCAGAGCCAGAAAACCAAATAGAGTGCATAAATACAAAAGAAACAAACAAAAATAAATTGGTAAACTCCAATATCGTAACAATGGAACCATATATGATGAACAATAATTCTGAATTAGAGACAAATAATCCTCTCAGCAATACAGAAAAATATAAAAATCATAATAGACAAGCAACATACATAAAACAAGGACCAAAAGAAACAAAAATTACCGACTTAATCCCACATTGGTACATTTTGATGACCTCTTTGGACCAGATAATTGGTCAAGATTTCTAGTCCTCAAAGCTGACAACAAAATCTCAGCAGCGATGCTAGAAAACAAATTACTTAACATATATCCAACACAAGACATGGAATGCAGACACATCAAGGACAATGAATGGCTTATCCAAGTAACCAATAAAAAGCAGTCCACTGCCTTTTTAAGTATAACAGAAATAAATAATATAAAGGTAATAATTACAAGCCATGAAACATTGAATTATGTACAGGGTACAGTCATCCTACCCAATAGCGAGCAGGAGCTTCCTTCAAAACAACTATTGCTAGACTCCCTAAAATTGAGATATAATAATATCCACGATTTAGAAATATACTCTATTTCAAGTAGGAAAGATAAAAGTAAAAATATCAACATTGCCAAAATAAAATTTACAGGCCAAGACTTACCATTTAAAATAAAAATTCTTGGACAAAATAGAGAAGTTCGTCCTTTTGTTCCTAAACCATTACAATGTACACAGTGCTCAAGGTATGGACACACATACAAAAGATGCCGTAATAAAGCTATATGTGCAGTCTGTGCATCAGATGACCATACCACTAATTGGAACTGTAAACAATCAAAATGTATTAATTGTGGACTAGCCCATCACGCAAAATCTAAGGAGTGTTCCATTTTACCAATATAACACAGAACTTCAGTTGTTAATAAAAATAGGACAGGAATGTCAGTCATGGAAGCCAGACTTGAGCTAAAAGTAAGAGCGTTAACAATCCATCCAAAACCCCCACCTTTTCAAATGTGACTAAAAATCAAGACATCAAACAGCACAATGACAAACAAGATAGTATAAACATGGAAACTGGATTTCATACCAATAATACTGAAACCAAAATAAAAGTGATATTACAACAACCAATACCACCACCAACATAGATGATTCAGTTATCCATGGAAAAGAACTTCCAATAGAAGAAGAATTAAATAATGATGATAATCGAACTGGCAAAAAGAAAAGAATTCTAGAAAGAACCCCACCTAAGGGAAAAAAGTAAATATTGAAAATTACAATCAATCCAGAGAGACTCCAACTACACCAGGAGAACATTTTAAAAAAGATATTAAACTAACCTCATCACAAGTGGAAATACACAATTACCCTCAATCTCAATCAAACAGCCAACATCTGGACAGTAAAGATCACTCTTTACAATTTCCATCAAATAATACTAATGAAAATCATACCATTAAACCAAACCAAAATATAACTATCACCCCCCAACCATCCACAAGACCGAAATATCCCATTAACAACAACAAAACAAATAACCCCTCAAACCAACAGTCCTTATCACTACAGAAAAGGAACAATAGAATTACAAAACCAGAAATTTCTAAAGCTAGACCAAAAACTTCTGAACCAATAATTAACATTACCAAACATGCTTCATCTTGTGGTTGTAATGAATGCTTTGTAAGTACATATAACCAACTAACTACCAAGACAGAGGACACAGTACGAAATTGTATTGACAATTTTACCAAATTAAGGAGGTGCCCTTTAACACACCAACATGAGAACGAATTATGTTCTGAATCCTTAAAATACAAAAAGGAAATTATAAAATCAAAAATAGACTTATTAATATTCAACTATGAAAAACAAACAACTGCAGAATCTAATAACCAACATACAAATACAACGATTAAAAAAACCACAAATAAATTCAAATGCATATAAACTACGAGATAAAGTAAAATCAGCAATCAATTTACAGAATTTAACACCAATTCCTCCCAATAATGGAATATAAAATCATTCAATGGAATATAAATGGTCTCTTAACCCGACTACGTCTGGGTGAATTACAAAGAATCATACGAGACCACAACCCAATGTGCATATGTCTACAACATATAGGAAGTAACCCTACAAATATCCAACACTATAAAATTGCCTGTTATTCACCAACTGACGGTGGAAAATTAGGCACAGCCATATACGTTCATAATAGCATTACATATGAACCTGTTGACATACCATCTATGCCATATCAAATAACATCAATTAAACTGTATATGCCTGATAAAAGTAAAATTACATTTGTAATTTATATAACCAACCAAATTTCAATGCAAATTTCAATGATTTTTCTGAACTTATTAGCAAAAGTATACAGGAACCACTACTTATAGTAGGAGATTTTAATGCATAATCCATTATGGGATATTAATAACCCCACTGACACATCCGGAATCAACATAGAGAATACTATAATGAAACACAATCTGTATTGTCTCAATGAAAGCGAAGTTCCAACATATTTTTCAAATACACACCTAACCTTTTCTTCAATTGACATTTCATTATGTTCAAATGATGTAGCGGAGAAATTTGAATGGAACGTCCTAGACGATTTATACACAAGTGACCATTTCCCAATCATTCTGAACTACTTAAGTAATGTCAAAATATTGCCACCTACAAGATATAATATCCAAAAAGCTAACTGGGATAAAATATTTCCTATACACACGAAACATACCACCATTCACATAATGAAGATCACAATACTACATGTGAATCCTTCTCAAACTTCATAATAAATGCTGCAGATAAAAGTATTCCAAAAACCAAAACACATTCCACAAAATCCCCTGTCCCATGGTGGAATCCAACATTAACAACATTAAGTAAAATAAAACATATATTGAGTCGCAATCTAAACAGACTCAAACTCGCCTTAAATCACTCAACAAAATGCCCTATAGTATAAACATATTAAACAAAATAGTTATAACAAACATAACAATTAACCACATTAAACCACTATATAACAAATATACAGCCAAATTTAGAAAAACGGTAATAGCTGAAAAAATCGCATCATGGAAGGAATATGTCTCAAACATATCTTCAAACACATCCACAAGGGATGTCTGGCAAAAGATAAGGAAAATCAATGGAAAACATATAAGACCTCCAAGAAGTGCAATACATTTAAATGGAAAAATATACCATGATACTTATGAAATATCAAACATAATTGGGAAACATTTTGAAAACATCAGTGCTTACTCCAGCCTAGATACACATTTTCAAAGTATCAGAAAACAAAAAGAAAATATAATACTCAATTTTGAAACTCTTGAAGACCTGGAATATAACTATATTTTTAACATGGATGAACTAGATAATGCCATCAACTCTTGTCATCCCTCTGCACCAGGATATGATAAAATATCATTTGAAATGATAGAAAAATTAGCTCCTATAGCTAAATCATATTTATTAAAATTTTACAATAGTATCTGGCTAAAACATGTCTTTCCTGATAAATGGAAACATGCCATAATTATTCCAATAAACAAACCAGGAAAGGATGCAAGTAATCCATCCAATTATAGACCGATATCTCTAACAAGTTGCCTATGCAAAATCTTAGAAAAAATGGTTAATGCACGATTAACGTATGTAATAACCAAAGAATCCATTTTAACACCAACACAATCTGGTTCAATAGCTGGCAGATCAACCCTAGATCCCTTAACACATTTAGAAGATCATATCAAAAAAGGCTTTGAACAAAAGAAATTAACAGTAGCTATATTTTTTGATATAGAAAAAGCATACGATACAACATGGAAACATAACATCATGCAAAAACTCCACTCCAAGGGACTAAGAGGCCACTTACCAATATTTATTAAGAACTTCTTAACAAACAGAACTTTTCAAGTAAGAGTAGAAAATTCCTACTCAGTAACCTATAAACTGGAAGAAGGAATCCCTTAAGGTAGTGTCTTGAGCTGTACATTGTTTGCTTTAGCAATCAATGACATTACTATAAATTTACCAAGTGGTGTAAAAAACAGTTTATATGTTGATGACTTTGTCATTTACTATACGAGTAGTAATCTGAGACATGCTCAGAGAGTTCTCAGTACTGCATTTCAAATATATGTAGTTGGGCAAATTCAGTTGGATTTAAATTTTCAACTGATAAAACAAAAGCAATCGTCTTCTACAAAGACAAAAGGTGGATGAAGAACCAAACAATCAAACTGCATCTTTATAGCACTGAAATACAATTTTGTACAAAAATCAAGTATCTAGGAGTAATATTTGATCAACATTTAAATTGGAAAGAGCACATCAAATACATTAAAGCCAAGGGCATCAAAGCCCTTGCCATATTAAAAAAGTTATCACACACTAATTGGGGAGCAAAGCGAGACATTTTATTAATGATATATAAGGCAACAGTCTTATCCATAATAGATTACTGCTGTCCAATATATTCATCCGCCTCAGAATCTGCATTAAAATCTCTCGATGCAGTGCACCATGAAGGCGTGCGATTGTGCACAGGAGCTTTCCGATCGTCCCCAACAAACTCACTTTTGGTGGAGGCAGGTGTTTTGACCCTTAAAACATCACCGTAATTTAATAACAATACAAGAGGTCTTTCAATGCAAGCAGGATCGTCTCCTGCAACTTACTGCTTCCAAAACTGTAATCAAGTAACAGCAGTTAATAGTACTAGCTCTTTCCCAAAAAGAGCTAGATACATAATGAACATACATAATATGAATCCAATTTTTCACCCACCAATGGAATTGCCACCACCATGGATTTTAAATAGAGTAAAGATATGTACCTCCCTGTCTTACCTACTCAAAAAACAAATGACAAGTACGGAAATGTACCGCCAACATGCTTTGGAGCACATTAGAAGAAAAGGCGACAAATTTATGATATATACAGACGGCTCCAAAAATAATGTTGGAGTAGGAGCATCTGCATATTCGAAAAATATGTTAAGTAAAAAAGCCTACCTTCAATATCATCAGTATTTACTGCTGAAGTCACAGCCATACAGATGGCTCTAGATATGATATCTGAGGCAAAAGCAAGTGTCTCTGTTATTTTCAGTGACTCACGTAGCGCTATAGATGCAATAAGACAGTATAAACCAGGAAACCAAATAGTACAGGAAATTCAAATAAAAATTCATCAACTCCTCCAATCAGGAATATCAATGGAAATATGTTGGATCCCAGCACACGTGGGAATAAAAGGAAATGAATATGCAGACTCTGCTGCCAAATTAGCCTGCACTATCCCTCCAACAATTTCATATGCCCCAGTGTCAGACTGGGTCAAAATCAGTTAAAACTTATTAATTTACCAGGATTGGAAAGAAGAATGGGCCTCTGTGCCAACAACAAATAAACTTAAAAATATAAAAACTGAAGTCTAGCATGGAGGACATCCTCACAGGAGGAAAGAGCAAAAGAGGTGATCCTAGCAAGGCTACGTATAGGACACAAGATTCTCACATGGTCACTTGATGTCAACACCACATGCTGACCCAGTGAAATGTAACAGATGTCAAACACCCATGACAGTACAGCATTTGCTTGTTGAGTGCCCAAATTGGACCCAGCAAAGATCTATTTATCTGCGGAGTTCGAAAATGAAAAATATTCTTGCGGAAAGCAGGGATTTTTCAATTAATAAAATCATAAATTTTTTTAATAAGACGGGTTTCTCAAATAAAGTCTAATTTTTTTTTTTTTTTTTTTTTTTTTTTTTTTTTTTTTTTTTTTTTTTTTTTTTTTTTTTTTTTTTTTTTTTTTTTTTTTTTTTTTTTTTTTCTTCTTCTCAGGATTGATCCCTGAGAACCAGCCCGAGAAGAGTCTACTTGAGACTCAGAGGTCTGGAAAAACTAACACCTATTAATAATAATAACTTTGAGACACTGAATGATAATATGTTTTAAAGTACATTTTAGAAGGAGAGAGAGAGAGAGAGAGAGAGAGAGAGAGAGAGAGAGAGAGAGAGAGAGAGGAAAATCTACTTACATGAAAGCATAGGCCTATTTGTAGCTATTTAAAAAGTGAAGTATATCTTAGTTTTACCAGACCATTGAGCTGATGAACAGCTCTCCTAGGGCTGCCCAGAAGGATTAGATATTTTTATGTGGCTTGGAACCAATTGGTTACTTAGCAATGGGACCTACAGTTTATTGTGGAATCCGAATCACATTATATCGAGGAATGAATTTCTATCACCAGAAATAAATTCCTCTGATTCCGCGTTGGCAGAGCCGAGAATCAAACTTCAGACCACCGGAGGTGGTGAAAACCACTCTTCCAACGAGGAACTGTAGCAACTTAATTCATATATTTGCTTTTAGAGATTGAATGATAATATATTTTTAAAGTATGTTCTAGAAGTGCAGAGAGAGAGAGAGAGAGAGAGAGAGAGAGAGAGAGAGAGAGAGAGAGAGAGAGAGAGAGAGAGAGAGAGAGAGAGAGAGAGTGGTGAGCCATTGCACAGATTCCTGGGAAACAGTGATATGGTTGCCAAGATTGCGCTTCATTATACAGGTACTCCTCGTTTAATGATGGGGTTCCGTTTTAGCGACCACATTAAACGAATTCGTCGTTAAACGCTTAATTCTCTTTATTTCAACTAATAGCATTAATTTTCAGTCATATATTATACACAGAACTAGTTTCTAACATAGCCTACTATACTTGGCAAAGTTCTGACAATGCTTTTTATCATTTTATTACTCATATGTTTTAACTTCATTTTATAACTTCATAATGTATAATTTTCTTTAAAATAGTGTACATTATTTGATACATTTAGCCTACATTCCCGAGTTAGCATACTAGTAAGTCAGTACAATACTACAGTAGTGCCTCAGGTTACGAAATTAAGCCGTTCCGAAGCGCCTTCTTAACCTGATTTTTTCGTATCCCTGACTATGTTTTACATGTAAATTGCCTAATTCGTTCCAAGCCCTACAAAAACACCACAGTAAATTTTATTATAAAGCTAAATTGACCAATAAACAATGAAATACAACAATTTGGACCATTCAATACCTAACATAACCTTTATTTTAGTACGTACCTGTAAATAAAGTGTATTAGTGTACATGGTACAAGAAATACTTTGCGTACATGTACGTACATATGTAATAAAATGTGGAACCTTACCTTTTGAGTGAGGCGATCTCTGAAAGTGGCGACAGAGGAGGAGGACAAATGGCAGAAAACATGAACACTTAACTTTACGAAACACATTAAAAGATTGCAGAAAACATTAACACTAAACTTTACGAAACACATTAACAAATGGCAGAAAACATTAACACTTCTTGATTATCTCCATCTTCATTCTCCATAGAAAGCATCCTCTTCTTTCCATGAACTTCAGCAACATTCTTGGGACCCATGGCTAATAACATAAGTAATTAAGTTCACACACAACACGAAAAAGTAACTTATAGTACAATGAAAGCGAATCACTAACACGAATTTACGTTAACAAACGAAATATATGTGAACGAACGAATTCCAGTGTTTACAATAACACTGCCACAAAAAATGGTCAAGGAATGCCTTTACATAGAGGCATGATGCTGACCAATAGGAGAGCAGGATCTTATGGTGGTGACTAGCATTAGGAACCAATGGGAGAGTGGGAGGATTGTGGTGAGTCTATTTAGTTAGCGCGCGAGTTTTAAAATTGTTCTCGGTGGTCCGGGTGAATCTCGGACTTTACCCTTTCGCAACCTGAATAATTATTTTTTTATACAGAAGCAAAAAAATCTTTGTATTTGCTTTCGTAACTTGGATTTTTCATATGTAGGGACTTTTGTATGACGAGGTTCCACTGTAAGTCAGTACAGTACTAAACTTTTCTCAGAATCTGCACATTATTTAGAGTGACTCACATTCAAAATTTGGTATTTCATAATTATCGCTATTAGTTTCTTCGTCATTTATTTTTATTGTAGAGGGTAGTGAGATGAAAAAAAATAATGAATGAATTTCAGCGATCAAGGGGCATTTGAATGTCATCGTCAAAACTTAAACTAAGCACAATGTCATCTATTGTGGAAAGTGAACACCAAATTATTCGCTAATGGGATAAGCATTTTCTAGTATTGATAATGGTTTATGCTTGCACTTCTTACCTCTAGTATCATCTGATCTCGTGTGACATATTGACTATGTACACTAAGAATAAAGAATTCTTGCATGCCAAATGTCTCATTGTTTTGATTAATAGGATTGACTTGGTAGAGACTTTTCAAGTGGAATAATTTTTGCTGTCTTGAAGTTGTAAACAAATGTGTCACCACCCGTTCGGCCAAGCAGTGAACTAATGGCGGCTGAATCAAGCCAACCAGTGGAGTTCCCAGACCATAGAATGCATCAAAACTTAAATAGCCTTTCTTTTGGCTACCATTGGCAATGTTTTTATTTTCATTTAATTTTTTTTCTCCATATTGTTGTCGTAACTCCAAGTTGTCATAAAAGGAGTACATCGTTAAATGAGGAGTTCCTGTACTACAGTGGTGCCTCGACATACAAAAGTCCCAGCTTACGAAAAATTCAAGTTACGAAAGCAAATACGAAGATTTTTTTGGCTCTACATACGAAAATAGTTCAGTTTACGAAAGGTTGTTGCTGTAAAGTCCCGAGATTCGCCCAGACCACCGATAACAATTTTAAAACTCTCGCGCCGCCAACTGAGTAGACTTTCCGCCATCCTCCCGCTCTCCCATAGGTTCCTGATGCTAGTCACTGCCATAAGATCCTGCTCTCCTATTGGTCAGCATCATGCCTCTATGTAAAGGCATTCCTTGACCATTTTTTGCGGCAGCGTTATCGTAAACACTGGAATTCGTTCCTTCACATATACGTATTTCGTTTGTTAACATAAATTCGTGTTGGTGATTTCACTTTTGTTGTACTGTAAGTTACTTTATCGTGTTGTGTGTGAACTTAATTACTTACGTTATTAGCCATTGCTCCCAAGAATGTTGCTGAAGTTCACGGAAAGAAGAGGATGCTTTCTATGGAGAACGAAGATGGAGATAATAAAGTGTTAATGTTTTCTGCCATTTGTTAATGTGTTTCGTAAAGTTAAGTGTTAATGTTTTCTGCCATTTTTTAATGTATTTCGAAAAGTTAAGTGTTCATGTTTTCTGCCATTTGTCCTCCTCCTCTGTCGCCACTTTTGGAGATCGCCTCACTCGAAAGGTAAGGTTAGGTTCCACATTTCACTACATATGTACGTACATGTACGTAAAGTCTTTCTTGTACCGTGTACACTAATACACTTTATTTACAGGCACGTACTACAATAAAGGTTATTTTAGGCATTGAATGGTCCAAATTGTTGTATTTCATTGTTTATTGGTCAATTTATCTTTATTATAAAATTTACTGTGGTGTTTTTGTTGGGCTTGGAACAAATTAGGCAATTTACATGTAAAATGCGGTTTAAGATATGTTAAGGTTACGAAGGCCGCTTCGGAACGGCTTAATTTTGTATCTTGAAGGTACCACTGTATATCAAATTTGAAGGGACCTTCGTATTCAAGTTAATTTTTTAAGAAATTCATACCCAAATCTTGATTTCACTTGACAGTTGTTGTAACACTGAAAGACTATAAAAACAAGTGGAAAATTTCAACCATATGTTATGGTCACTCTTGCTTTCTTCATAATAGTCTCAACTTTTGAAAATTGATTTTCATCTACAAATCATTCGTGAAAAACGCTGCCTAAAGTAAAAATATTCATTGCCAGAAATAACTCAAAATCTATTGCCGAAGCAATAAAAGTTTTATATCATGCAAAAAAATGCTGATGTATTTGGATATCTTTCAGTTTTGCGGCAAAGAAATGCAGCTGTGTAGGCTAACTCTTAACTGATTGTAATGGGAGCATAGCCAGAAAATCTTCTAGTTGACGTGCTACTTTAACATTGATAAAGATTTCCTTTTAATGACAAAAGCTTTGTAAACAACTACTAGCATTCAATCCATGTCAGCGTCAAAGTCATTAAAGTGTGAAAGCTGTTACGTAAGCCAGTATCCAGTGACTTGTGCTTTCCCACTAGTCTCGGGCGCCTCATCCCATCATAGAAAATGCTCTTGTGGGTTTACTAGATTTGTTAAACACACCTTAGCCATTACAACATTGACTGCCATTGACACTAGCTAACTTTTTATGCTTAGGAATACAAACATAAATTTATATAAATTAAAATAATGTCCATTACTGCTTATAGTGATGCAAAATAATGCTGTTCATAGAGAAAAACGAGTAAATAGTGTTGTCGTGATATGGAGTAACACAACCAGCCATCACCCACTCTATCTTCCAGATCTCTATGAACGAATTCATATGAGAAATTCCAATTACTTCGGACATATATTATGTTTCGAGGTATCTGAACATTTGTGTTTTGGAGTTTCAACTTAAATGACATAATTTGCTTTGTATTTTCGTATTCTAAAGTAAATTTAGCAAGATTATGTCTTTTCAGTAAAAAACAAATGGAAAATTCGATGAACAAAAGCTAATGAAAGCTGTATCCTCAGTTTTCTTGCTGATAGTACAGTTCTTGCTAATATAAATGGGATCATGCTCCCATATTTTACATGTAGCAGAGTTAAGAGGAGGCTTGAGAACCTAATACATAAAATATATATAAATAAGTATTTATGTAATATAATATTTACATTTATATTTTGGTATTCATGTTAAGAAAAAATATATTGTAGATGCTCTATATTGTGATGATAGTACACTGAATTTCTTTATATATAAGATTTACTACCAATAGTATTATATCCACTACCATATTTTAAGGTTTAGGATAGTACAAACTATAATTTTTTATACATTTATTGTATTGGTCATGATAGAAAAATTAATTGGAAAAACCAACTTAATATTAAAATCATATTATTTATTAATAATGGTTAAAAATTTCTTATCAAACTTATAATTTATAATTCAATCATCCTTATCTGAGATGGGTCCTGTTTAAAAGTCATTATAAATAGTATCAGAAACTTCCATTACTCTGGAATATATTGAATTAACTCTTAAACGCTGAAGTGGTATTTTAAAAATCGTCTCCCGTATGCCGGTGGCGCGAGTGAGCGCTGAAGCGGAAAAAAATGTTTTTTAAAAAAAATCACAGCACCCTTAGTTTTCAAGATAAAGATTTCATTTGTACCAATACGAATACAAACCATCGGTCCTTTACAATAGGAATGTAACTTGCGGCAGCTGGAACCGGTCATAAGCTTCGAACAAGGGAGTTGTTCCGACACGGCATACAAACCTTCGGTCCTTTTACAATAGGAAGGTACTAGCGGCAGCTGGATAGGTCGTAAGCTTTCGAACAAGGGGTTCGGTAGTTAACTGCTTGTCCGACAGGCGCGCGCACGCGACTGGGAGGTAAACAAATCACTTTTGCTTTCGGCCTCACAGCGAGTGGACGTGTGTGTTCGACGCTCTCTGCCCGCTTCTCGTCGTTTGCTTTCATTGAGTATTTGGTTGTGTTTGTGTATGAATCATAATTGTAAGTACAATCATTTCCTCTTTTTTCATCATTTGTGAATTGATCAATCATGGAATCTCCACGCCTCGCTACCCCCCGGAGATTGTGCCCGGGTACCGAAGGGCGTAAATGCGGAAAGTTCCGCTCCTTCCCTGAAATTGATCCACATATTTTGTGCGCTCGGTGTCGGGGGCGCGAGTGCACCCGAGCCGAGCCCTGTGAAGTGTGTTGTAATTGGTCGGAGGCGCAGTGGGGCTTGTACGAAGGTAGGAAGAAGCGAAGGCCTGCAAAGGAGTCGTCGGAAAGCTCTCCCGCGACTCCTTTGGTTACGGACACTTCGTCTTCTTTCCTGCCGCCCGCTCAGCTCCCACGTTTGGCGCCTTCCCCTTCGGGGGGGGTTTCTAGGTCCTTCTCCTCACCCGACCTGTCGAGTGTGGAGGAGGGCGCTAGATACCCCGATGTCGAGTTGTACTCTGGGTCCTCTATCCGTTCGTCTTCGCGCGAGCGGGTAGAGGATCCTGCTAATCACCCGACCTTTGCTTCCTCAGGTGCGGTTGCCGCGAAGGACGACCTCGGACAGGTGTGGGCATCGTTGGGTCTGCAGGGCGTGCCGAGTGTCCAGGGGCTGCTCTACCATCTCGCTGGCTCTGTGGCGGTCACGCATGCTACGGTAACGACCACCACCACGACCCTTTCAACACCTGGCTATGCTTCACCTCCTCACCTGGTGTACACCCCGCACGCGGTCTCTGTCACACCAACTACATCGGTGCAGGGGCCAGTCGCCGTACCCCGGGAGTGTGATGCCGCCGCCTGGGTTTGCCGTGCTGCCGCGACCGGACTCGTGTGCCCGAAGAGCTCGCCCCTGGACCTCCCACCTGTACCTAGGATGTCTGTGCCGCTGGTCCGTCCACCTGGACCGCCTGTACAGCCTGCCGTACCTGCCGTACCTGCCCAGCCGCTGTTCACGGACGTGACGTTGCCGACACTGCTGCCTGTTTCCTGTACCTGCTCCTGCCGTCTCCACTGCTGTTCCTGTGATGCCTGCACCTGCTGACGTTGTTCCTGTTTGTGGCGCCGCTGCTCCCGATGCTGATCTGTTCGGACAGGTGCGTCCGGGCCCTGTTGCTTCGGCAACAGCAGCCCCGGCTCCGCCCTGGATGACAGATCTGACATCGGTCCTGAGGAGGTTGACGAAGAAGAAGAAGAAGAGGAGGAAGGTGTCGTCGTCGTCTTCATCGTCTTCTTCGTCGTCGTCGTCGTCTGCCGCCTCTTCCCCTTCTTCTTCTAAGGCTCCCCCGCCTAAGAAGAAGAAGGTCGCCTCCCCCCCCCCCTAAGAAGTCTCCTTCGGGAGCTTCTAAGGGCCCGTCTCGCTCCGGTGAGACGGGGGGTTCTTCCGCTGGTCACCCTGCTCCTTCGGGGGCAGGACCCGTCTCTTCTTCCGCAAGGAAGAAGACTACGGGGACCAGAGGAGTGCCGGCTAACACCGGCACTTCCTCACCTGCTGTTAGTGGTTCGACCACGGCAGCAGGGTCCGTCTCGGCCTCTCGTTCGCGAGAGGTACCGAGTGTACGGTCGCCTACCAGCGACCGTGCAGCTAGGAACCAGACCTCTGAGCCAGCTCAGCGTCAGGTTCACGGCACGGAGCGGAAGACAAAGGTGTGAAAGTCGTTCACGCGATTCTCACCAAGACCAGCTCTCGCTCTCGCGGCGAGCAGCTGGCTACCCGGGCGGACGTGACGGTCCACGACCGGCCACGGGCTGAGGCTGGGAAGAGGTCCCCCCGTTCGCCGGCGCCAGCCACGGCTGGTACCAGCGACGTGACGCGCCGTGAGGATACGCACCGGTCTCACCGTGACAGTGGAGCTCGCCGGTCGCCTGACCGTCACTCTCACAGAGAGCGATCGGGTACGGCGACCAGCACCAGCTCCTCTGACACACGAGACCGGCCGCTGTTCTCGGTCCAGCCGTTCTCCACAGCGAGACGGCTCGACTAGGCCTGCAGCTCGATCGCCACCGCGGGTTGACGATCGCCTGCAGTCTTCCAAGCCCGCTGGTTCTGCCAGCGAGCGAGGAGGGAGCGTTAGGTCTGCCTCTCCCATACCTTCAACCTCCTCGGGTTACACCGGGAGGGGCGAGGTGTTGAGGAGTGATCGTGAGGGGTGCGCCCCTCAGGATCCCACCACGACGTCCTACGTACCAGGCACGGTTCTCGGACCGGCCAGGTCGTATGCACAAGTGGCTGGAGGAGACCGAGAGGGGTCTGTCGCTGTTCCCCCCCTCGAGGGGGGAGGGTCTCGGGAGATGCTCCTGTTCGAGGGACTGGATGGTCCTACTCCACAGGACGCAGTAACTCCTGAGATCCAGAGGAACTTTGCCGAGGTAATTGCGCTGATTCGTCAGCACAACGACCTCGCGGAAGGATCGCCGCTCCCACCATCCGAGCCCACGTCCCGGCTCGAGTCGTTCTGGGTGGGGCCCAAGAGAAGAGGGAACCCAGACCGACGGTGGGTCTGCCGCGTTCCGAGCTTGCCGACTCAGTGCTGGACCAGGTAGAATCTCTTGTCTCCGGGCAAGACGGTTCTCTCAAGTCTGGCAGGTCGAGCAAGCTGCTTCCACCTCCTCTGCTGCGACAGCGGCGTTTTTACGTGCCATCTGAGGACCCGATGCCGCCCAAACAGGTGAACCCGGAGTTAGCCAGGCTGACTCCGGGTGTGTCTCTGCAGCAGCTCCTGTCCGAGAACCTATGGTTCTCGCAGCAAGAGGCACTCGGCCTGGAATCGACTGCCATGGCAGCTTTCCAGGCCGTCTCCTGGTTAGATCTGTGGTCCCTCACAGTATCTAAGGTCGCAGCCAACTCCGGGGGAATTTCTCCCGAAGATGACTCGGCCTTTAGAGACTTTGCCAGTCTGGGGGAAGAGCCATCTCCTTCCTTGCCCACCAGATGGTGAACCTGTGGGCCAACCTGGTTCTCCGACGAAGGGACGCTGTCCTTACTCGGGTTTCCAGGGCGGCTGGGCGCGAAGCGGCATTGGGACTACGCAACGGACCTTTACGGAGTTCCACGTCTCTCTTCCCAGGAGAGATGGTGGACGCTGCGGTGGACAGACGGCGCACTGACGACAGTGACCGTCTGGTTCACCAGGCAGTCTCGAAGGCTTCTGGGCAGCCTCGACTGCGGCCAAGCCAAAGAGCTCGGCTAGCGCTTCCTCGGTGGCTAAGGCGGTAGTCGCGTCGAAGCCCCGGGGAAAGACTCTGTCTTCTTCGACTTCTACAAAGGGGAGCCGTAACCAGCCCTCCTCCCAGCCCTCCTTCTCCCGAGGAGGCTCTGGGAAGAAGTCGAAGAAAGGGGGGAAACGCTAGGGACGGCGTTCCCCCTCACCTGCTGCCGGAAGTGGGGGGGTGCCTGGCCAGCCATTGGGCAACTTGGCAGCGCTACGGCGCCGAGACCTGGATTGTAGATGTCCTTCGGGAGGGATATCTATTACCCTTCGAATCTCGGCCACCCCTCACCTCCAACCCGGTCCAACAGCAGTCGTACGTTCCAGGGTCATCGAAGGACGTTAGCATTGAGACAGGAGATCAAGACCATGCTGAACAAGAGAGCTGTAGAAATCGTCACGGATCAGTCACCGGGCTTTTACAGTCGACTCTTCCTGGTGGAAAAGTCTACGGGAGGCTGGCGCCCGGTGATAGATCTCTCTCCTCTGAACCGGTTCTTTGTTTTCGCCAGACCCGGTTCACGATGGAGACGGCACGTTCCGTGCTCGACTCCATCAGGGAGAACGATTTCATGCTTTCAGTGGACCTGAAGGATGCGTATTTCCAAATACCCATTCATCAGTCCTCCAGAAAGTACCTCCGCTTCATCCTCGACGGGACGGTGTACCAGTTCAGGGCACTTTGCTTTGGTCGCTCAACCGCCCCACAGGTGTTCACGCGAGTGTTCACTCTGGTGTCTGCTTGGGCCCATTCGCACGGGATACGTCTGATGAGGTATCTCGACGACTGGTTAGTCCTGGCGAGCTCCCGCTCGCAGTTGCTACAGGACAGGGATCGACTGCTCGAGTTCTGTCGCGATCTGGGGATCGTTGTGAACTTCGAAAAGTCCGATCTCGAGCCCAAGCAGAGGATGAAGTACCTGGGTATGCTGATCGACACGGTAGCAGGGCGAGTCTTCCCCGCAGACTCGCGGATCAGCAGATTCAGGGAGGCAGCCAACCAGTTCCTGTCTCGGCAGGAACAGGTAGCTCAGCGATGGCAAGTCGTGATCGGACACCTGTCGTCACTCGAGAAGTTAGTCCCTCACGGGCGTCTTCACCTGCGGTCTCTCCAGTGGAGACTAAAGGAGAGTTGGTCACAGGCGACGGATCCCCCAAGCTTTCCAGTGTCACTGACACCGGAGGTGAGGCAGGACCTAGCCTGGTGGCTGGACGACAGGAACCTCTTAAGAGGAGTGCCCTCTGCGCACTCCCCCCCCCGGACATGCAGCTGTTCTCGACGCATCGACCGAGGGATGGGCGCACACCTGGAGGAGTTGCTGACTTCAGGAGTGTGGGACGAGAACGACAAGCACCTTCACATCAATGTACTGGAACTCAAGGCAGCGTTCCTCGCTCTCCAAGAGTTCCAGGACCGCTTGATGGGACACTCAGTGGTGTTGATGTGCGACAACACCACGGTAGTGGCCATACGTCAACAAAACAGGGGGGCCTAGTGTCTCTCCCGTTGTACCAGTTGACTCGGCAGGTGCACGAGTGGGCCGCGAGGCACACTCAATAGAGCTGTCGGCACGCTACATTCCAGGGAAGAGGAATGTAGTAGCAGACACGCTCGGTGCCTCGGGATCAGGATGATAGGGACCGAGTGGTCTCTACACCAGGACGTGGCGGAAAGGCTCTTCAACCTGTGGGGGCGACCAGTCGTGGATCTGTTCGCCACCCGGCACAACAGAAAGCTTCAGGTTTTCTTCTCAGCCGTGCCGGACCCATGGGCAGCTGCAGAGGACGCTCTTCAACACCCGTGGGACAACCTCTTCGTCTATGCCTTTCCCCCGTTACAGCCTGATTCGCAAGGTGATCAGTCGAGCACTGGTCCACCCCGAATCTCAGGATGATCCTGGTGGCTCCCAAATGGCCACAGGCCATTTGGTATCCGGACCTGCTGGCTCTTCTCGCAGGAGAACCGAGAGAGATTCCCCCTTGGCACAACCTTCTCGCCCAGCCACACGTCGAGCGTACCACCGAGCAGTCCAGTCCCTACGACTTCACGGCTGGCTGTTATCCACCATCTCTTGCGAACGAGAGGCTTTTCTCGTAGCGCAGCAACAGAGATGGCTGGAAACGTGCGTCAGTCCTCTGCAGCTGTGTACCAGGGGAAGTGGGCCGTCTTCTGTGGTTGGTGTCGTAGACGGGGTCTATCTCCTCTCAGAGCCACTCTTCAGCAGGTAGCGGATTTCCTCGTTTTTCTTCGCCGAGAGAAGCTCCTCGTCAGTCCCCACAGTCAAGGATACGAGCCCGCCCTGGCTCTCGTCCTGAAACTGAGGGGATTGGACATCTCGAGGAGCTTCGAAAGGTCTTGCCCACCCAGGGAACTCAGGCCCCCTGCGTGGGATGTGACTCTCGTCCTTAGGAGTTTGACTCGAACGCCGTTCGAGCCACTCCGAGAGTCGTCAGACAGGGATCTGACCCTCAAGACCCTCTTCTTGCTGGCCCTGGCATCGGCGAAGAGAGTTGGGGAACTTCATGGTCTTTCCTATGATGTACGACACTCCCAGGGGATGGGGATCTGTGACGCTCGATTTCGTCCCGAACTTCGTTGCGAAGACTCAGAAACCGTCGGTCCCTGACGACAGTTCGAGTCCTTCACGATTCCATCCCTAATGGACTTCACCCGATAATGATGCGGATGAGATGCTGCTTTGTCCTGTGAGGGCGCTACGGCGCTATCTGAAGAAAACTCGACACCTCAGGCCTGAGTGTCGACGCCTCTTCGTTAGCACCGGGGTAACCAAGAAAGAAGTATCCAAGAAAACACTTTCATTCTGGCTGCGTGAGGTCATCAGGAGGGCGTATGAGGCTGATGGTAGTGACGACATCCGTACGTCCCGTCGAGAGCTCACGAAGTCAGAAGTATTGGCCCCTCTTTGCGTTTCGTAACGAACTTCTCCGTGGCGCAGGTCCTGAAGGCAGGGGTCTGGTCTAACCAGATACCTCCTTTACGTCCTTCTACCTTCGGGATATTGCCCACAGGTCCTTGGATACCTTTTCCTTGGGACCCGTGGTGGCTGCTCAACAAGTTGTGTAGCTAACCCAGACCCTCGCAGGCTGAAACAGCATCGAGTCCTGGTGTGACTGTGTGGATGGATGTGTGAGTGAGTGAGTGACTGGCTCCCTCTTCCCATCTTTTTCCTCCTCCTCTTACCTGTGGGAGAGGGCCACGGTCGTCACTACGCTGATGAGGACGAGATGCAGGTGAGCTATATGACAGAGCCCCATCCTATCCCTTTTCACTAGGGATCGGAGTCAGAATATCCACCACTTCCTCCTACAAGGGGGGGGAAGTGGATGCCTACAAGAGTCAAACCCATGACTTTATATTTGCTCCTGTACAGGAACAAGTTCTTACATTGCTGGTACGAAGAGATACGCTTGCCTCTCTCTTAGTACTCGGTCCAGAGGTCTGACCATTGATCCTGCGGTGCACACCCCGATCAATCGGACAGAGGCTTGGATCCCTCCCTCGCTCTTACGACCAGGGAGACTTCCAAGGTTGGGCGAACACCAGTCTGTTCACAAAAGACTCAGATTCCTCCCACAGAAGTGAGTCTTCCTATTGTAAAAGGACCGAAGGTTTGTATGCCGTGTCGGAACAAATGACAATTTGTCCAAAATTGCATTTTTTCCTAACTATACAAACCTGAGGTCCTTTTACACATAGTCCCACCTCATGCCACCCCTCACTCTGCAGTTTTTGCTTGGCCCAAAAGAAAAAGTGATTTGTTTACCTCCCAGTCGCGGCGCGAGCGCTGTGTCGGACAAGCAGTTAACTACTGAACCCCTTGTTCGAAAGCTTACGACCTATCCAGCTGCCGCTAGTACCTTCCTATTGTAAAAGGACCTCAGGTTTGTATAGTTAGGAAAAATGCAATTTTGGACAAATTGTCATTTCGGTAGTTAACTGCTTGTCCGACAGTGCGCGCACCGCACGACTGGGAGGTGAAGATCCACTTTTGCTTTCGGCCGCCGACAGAGACAGACGTGTTGTTCGCTCTCTGCCCGCTTTCGTCGTACACTTTGTATCTTCTTCAAACTTGGTTTGCTTTGTGTGTGTTTGATAAAATACTGTAAGTACGTGTACTTTGTATTTTATAATTATTTCATTATTATGGATTCCCGTGAGCTGGAGACTTACTCACGCCCCCCCATCAGCCGCAGAGTTTGCCCTGGTGTGTGGGGCCTTCCGTTCTTTCCCAGAGGTTGATCCTCAAGAATTATGTGCTTGTGCTCGATGCCGAGGGCGCGAATGCTCTTGGGCCGAGCCCTGTGTTGTGTGTAATAATTGGTCGGAGGAGCAGTGGGTGCTCTATGAGGGTAGGAGGAAGTGACGTAAGCCTGCCAGGGAGTCTTTGGAGGGTTGTCCGGCGACGCCCTTGGTCACAGACACGTCGTCTTCCTTCCTGCTGCCATCCCAGCTCCCGCATATGGCTCCTTCCCCTTCGGGGGGGGTTTCTCATTCCTTCTCTTCGCCCGATCCGTCGAGCATAGAGGAGGGGCCGAGATACCCCAACATCCAATTGTACTCTGGGTCTTCCGTTCGTTCAGGGTGGGCCTTGACACCCCCCTGTGGGAGGGGGAACCCCTCCTACTAACCTGACCTTTGCCTCCTCAGGTGCTTCTGCTGCGAGCGACGACCTCGGCCAGGTATGGTTCTCGCTAGGTCTCCAGGGCACACCGAGCGTTCGGGGGCTGCTGCATCATCTTGCGGGTGCTGCTCCAGTCACCCATGGACCGGTGACCACCACCACCACCACCGTCTCGACCCCCGGGTATGCCGCCCCTCCTCACCTGGTGTACACTCAGCATGTGACTTCGGTGACTCCCTCAGCTGCTGTGCAGGCCCCGATTGCTGGCTTTCCGAGGAGGGGCGTGCCTCCTCCACCCGGGTTCGTCGCTGTCGCCCCAGCCCCCGACTTTCGGTACCCTAAGAGTTCGCCCCTGGATCTTCCACCGGTACCCAGGATGTCGCTGGCTGCTGTCCTGCCTCCTGCTGTACCTGATGTTCCTGCTGTACCTGCCGCTCCTGCCGTCCCTGCCGTGCCTGGACCAGCCCCTGCCGACGTCGTTCCTGCCTGTGGTGTTGCTGCCCCAGTCGCGGGTTCTTCCGGACAGGTGCAGCCGGGCCGTGTTGCTTCAGCAATAGCCCCAGCTCCGTCCTGGATGGAGGACCTGACGTCTGTCTTGAGGAAGCTGACGAAGAAGAAGAGGAAGAGGAGGAAGGTGTCGTCGTCGTCGTCTTCTTCGTCGCCTGCTGCCGCCTCTTCCCCTTTGGCTTCCAAGGCTTCCAAGCCGAGGAAGAAGAAGGCTGCCTCCTCCCCCCCTAAGAAGTCTCCTTCAGGAACTTCTAAGGGCCCGTCACACTCCGGTGGGACGGGGGGTTCTTCCGTTGGTCCTCCCGCTCCTTCGGGAGCGGGGCCCGTCTCTATTTCCGCAAGGAGAAGAAGATGGGAACCAGAGGGGTACCAGCTAACACTGGTACTTCCTCACCTGGTGCTAGGGGTTCTGGCGCTACACCAGGTTCCGTTCCTTTTCCCTGGCCTCGCCTCTGACAAAGTCTTCGGCGAGAGGTACCGAGGTGACCGTACAGCCAAGGCTCAGGCTTCCAAGTTCGCTCGGCGCCAGGACCGAGGCACGGAGCGGAAGACTGGCGAGAGTCGCTCAGGTGACTCCCGCCAGGCCAGTGATCGCTCTCGTAGCGAGCCGCAGGTAACCAGGGCCGACGCGACAGTCCCAGACCGTCCGCGGGCTGAGGCTAGGAAGAGGTCCCCTCGATCGCAGGAACCATCCTCGGCTGGTTCCAGCGGTTCGACTCACTGTGAGGACAGGCACCACTCCCACCGCGACAGTGGTCTCTGCAGGTCCCCTGACTGCCGCTCCCATCGGGACCGGGCGGGTAGGGGGACCAGCAGCAGCTCCTCTGACGCACGGGACCGGAGCTGCTGTTCTCGGTCCAGCCGCTCTTCCCAGGAGAGCTGCGCGACCAGGCCTACAGCTCGATTGCCACCGCGGGTTGGCGATCGCCTGCAGCCCCCCAAGCACACCAGTTCTACCGCTGAGCGAGGAGAGAGCGTCAGGTCTTCCTCTCCGATCCCTTCAACTTCCTCAGGTTACGCCGGGAAGAGCGAGGCGATATGGAGTGATTGTGAGGAGCGCAACGACGCCCTACGAACCAGGCATGGTCTTAGGACCGACCAGGTCCTATGCGCAAGTGGCAGGAGGAGACCAGGAGGGGTCTGTCGCTGTTCCTCCTCCTGAAGGAGGAGGGTCTCGAGAGGCGTTCTTGTTGGAGGGATTGGACGGTCCTACTCCACAAGACGTGGTCACTCCCGAGATCCAGAGGTCGTTTGCAGAGGTTATTGCGCTGATTCGTCAGCACAACGACCTCGGGGAAGGATCCCCGCTCCCACCTTCTGAGCCCACGTCCCGGCTCGAGTCGTTCTAGGGTCCTAAGAAGGAACCAAGACAACGGTGGGTCTGCCGCGATCAGCTCTGGCTGACTTAGTGCTGGGCCTGGTGGACTCGCTTGTCTCCGGACAGGAGGGTTCACTGAAGTCCGGCAGGTCTTCCAAGCTACTTCCCCCGCCTCTACTGCGACAGAGGAGATTCTAAGTGCCATCAGAGGATCCTATGCCGCCCAAACAGGTTAACCCGGAGCTAGCTAGGCTAACTCTGGGGGTGTCTCTGCAACAGCTCCTGTCGGAGAACTTGTGGTTCTCGCAGCATGAGGCACATGCACTGGAATCCACCACCATGGCGGCATTCCAGGCAGTCTCCTGGTTAGACCTGTGGTCCCTCACAGTGTCTAAGGTCACGGCCACCTCAGGAAATATTACTCCTGAGGGGGACCCGGCTTTTGGGAGGCTGTGTCAGTCTGGAGGTAGAGCCATTTCCTACCTAGCCCACCAGACGGCAAACCTGTGGGCCAACCTGGTACTTCGGCGTAGGGACGCAGTCCTCACCCGAGTGACCAGGGCGGCTGGGCGTGAGGTGGCACTGGGTCTTCGCAATGGACCGGTGCGGAGTTCCTCCTCTCTCTTCCCAGGAGAGATGGTGGACGCTGCGGTGGAACGACGGCGCACTGATGACAGTGACCGCTTAGTGCACTAGGCAGTCTCGAAGGCGTCTGAGCAGCCTCAAACAACTGCGGCCAAACCCAAGAGCTTGGTTAGCACTTCCTCTGCGGCCAAGACGATTGCAGCGTCGAAGCCCAAAGGAAAGTCACTGCCTTCGACTTCTTCCAGGGGCAGTCGTCCTCAGCCCTCCTTCCCTCGAGGGGGAGCGGGGAAGAAGTCGAAGAGAGGTGGGAAACACTAGGGACGGCGTTCCCCCTCACCTGCTGCTGGAAGGGGGCGGTTGCCTGGCGAGCCATTGGGCAACATGGCAGTGCTACGGAGCGGAGATCTGGATAGTAGACGTCTTTCGGGAGGGGTATCTACTACCCTTCGAGTCTCGGCCACCCTTCACCTCCAACCCGGTCCACCTTCAGACCTACGTACCTGGAACATCAAAGGACGTAGCCCTTCGGCAGGAAGTCCAAGCCACTGAGCAAGGGAGCTGTGGAGATCGTCAGGGATCGTTCACTGGGCTTCTACAGCCGTCTTTTCCTGGTGGAGAAGTCTTTGGGGGGCTGGCGCCCGGTGATAGATATCTCTCCCCTGAACCGGTTAGTTCACCAGTCTCGGTTCACGATGGAGACAGCACGTTCTGTGCTCGACTCCATCAGGGAGAACGACTTCATGCTTTCGGTGGACTTGAAGGATGCGTATTTCCAGATACCCATCCATCAATCCTCGAGGAAGTGCCTCCACTTCATCCTTGACGGGACGGTGTACTAATTCAGGGCACTTGGCTTCGCTGTCTCAACTGCCCCACAGGTGTTCACGCAAGTGTTCACTCTGGTGTCTGCTTGGGACCACTCGGTAGGGATACGTCTTCTGAGGTATCTCGACGACTGGTTGGTCCTGGCGAGCTCCTGCTCGCAGTTGCTACAGGACAGGGATCGACTTCTCGAGTCTGCCGCAATCTGGGGATCGTGGTGAACTTCGAGAAGTCCGATCTCGAGCCCAAGTAGAGGATGAAGTACCTGGGTATGCTGATCGACACGGTAGCAGGGCGAGTCTTCCCCGCAGACTCGAGGATCAGCAGATTCAGGGAGGCAGCCTACCAGTTCCTGTCGCGGCAAGAAAACGGTTCCAGCTTCAGCAGTGGCAAGTCGTGATCGGCCACCTGTCGTCACTCGAAGAAGTTAGTCCCTCACGGGCGTCTTCACCTGCGGTCTCTTCAGTGGAGACTAAAGGAGAGTTGGTCACAGGCAACAGACTCACCTTACTTCCCCGTGTTCCTCAAGGAGGAGGTGAGGCAGGACCTAGCCCTGGTGGCTGGACGACAGGAACCTCTTAAGAGGAGTGCCTCTTCACACTCCCCCCCCCCCCCCCCCACCCCCCCCCCCCCCCCCCCTACCCCCCACCCCCCCCCCCCCCCCCCCCCCACCGGAGATGTTGCTGTTTTCGGACGCGTCAACCGAGGATGGGGCGCACACCTGGAAGAGTTGCTGGCTGCAGGAGTGTGGGATCGTCATGACAAGCACCTTCACATCAACGTCCTGGAGCTCAAGGCAGCGTTCCTCGCTCTCCAAGAGTTCCAGGACCACTTGATGGAACCACTTGGTGGTGTTGATGTGTGACAACACCGCAGTAGTGGCATAACGTCAACAAACAGGGGGGCCTAGTGTCCCTCCTGTTACACCAGTTGACGTTGCAGGTGCACAAGTGGGCCGTGGCCCACTCGGTAGAGCTGTCAGCCCACTACATTCCAGGCAAGAGGAATGTAGTAGCAGACAAGCTCAGCCATCGGGATCAGGTGATAGGGACCGAATGGTCTCTACACCCAGACGTGGCGGAAAGGCTCTTCAACCTGTGGGGGCGTCCAGTAGTGGATCTGTTCGCCTCCGGGCACAACAGAAAACTTCAGGTTTTCTTTTCAGCCGTGCTGGACCCATGGGCAGCTGCAGAGGACGTTCTTCAACACCCGTGGGACAACCTCTTCGCGTACGCCTTTCCCCCTTCCCCGTTCTGCCTGATTCGCAAGGTGATCAGCCGAGTGCTGGTCACCCCTAATCTCCAGATGATCCTGGTGGCCATTTGGTACCCGGACCTGCTGGCTCTGCTTGCAGAAGCACCGAGAGAGATTCCCCCTTGGCACAACCTCTCGTCCAGCCACACGTGGAACGGTAACCACCAGACAGTCCAGTCCCTACATCTTCACGGCTGGCTGTTATCCACCATCTCTTGCGAGCGAGAAGGCTTTTCTCTCCGAGCAGCAACAGAGATGGCTGGGTATGTCAGACAGTCCTCTGCAGCTGTGTACCAGGGAAAGTGGGCCGTCGTCTGTGGTTGGTGTCGTAGACGGGGTCTATTTCCTCTCAGAGCCACTTTTCAGCAGGTAGCGGATTTCCTCGTTTTTCTTCGCCGAGACAAGCTCCTCTCCATCCCCACAGTCAAAGGATACAGAGCCGCTCTGGCCCTAGTCCTGAAACTGAGGGGAGTGGATATCTCGAATTCGTTTGAGATTTCCTTGCTTATGAGGAGCTTTGAGAGGCCTTGCCCACCCAGGGAACTCAGGCCCCCGGGGTGGGACACGTGACTCTCGTCCTTAGGAGTCTGACTCGAAGTCCCTTCAAGCCACTCCGAGAGTCGTCAGACAGGGATCTGACCCTCAAGACCCTCTTCTTGCTGGCCCTGGCATCGGCGAAGAGAGTAGGGGAACTGCATGGTCTTTCCTTCAACGTCAAGCACTCCAGGGGATGGGGATCTGTGACACTCGATTTCGTCCCGAACTTCGTAGCAAAGACTCGGAATCCTTCGGTCCCTGACCGACCGTTCGAGTCTTTCACAATCCCCTCCCTAATGGACTTCACCGACAACGATGTGGATGAGATGCTGCTCTGTCCTGTAGGGTGCTACGGCGCTATCTGAAGAAGAACTCGGCACCTCAGGCCCTGAGTGTCGACGCCTCTTCGTTAGCACCGGGGTGACCAAGAAAGAAGTATCCAAGAACACACTTTCTTTCTGGCTGCGTGAGGTGATCAGAGGGCAATACGAAGCTGATGGTAGTGACGACATCCGTACCCTTCGTCCGAGAGCCCCACAAGTCTGGGAGGTATTGGTCCTTCCCTTGCATTCCGC
>NC_087217.1:62009421-62051725 GCF_015104395.2 Macrobrachium nipponense | reverse complement strand
GTCTTCCTATTGTTAAAGGACGATGGTTTGTATTACGTATCGGAACAAATGACAATTTGTCGAAAATTGCATTTTTACACATGCAACTTACCCGGCAGATATATACTTAGCTTATGTCTCTGACGTCCGACAGAATTCAAAAACTCGCGGCACACGCTACAGGTAGGTCAGGTGATCACCCCCTACCGCGCCGCTGGGTGGCGGTAATAGGAATCATTCCCGTTTTCTGACAATTTTTCTGTCGCCGGTGCTGACAACAACTTTGTTGGTAGCTCCTGCTTAGAATTTCTTGCTTGCTTCGCCGAGGATTATTTGGGAAGTATTTGATCTTTGGTTGTTGGCATACGCTGTTTTTTGGATTTACGTAGTTGGTTAATATGTCCGATTTAACACCTGGAACTCTGTTTAGAGTATGTGTAAATGAGGGATGCAAGGTGAGGTTGCCTAAGGCTACTTTGGACCCTCACACTGTTTGTGTAAAATGTAGGGGAAGGGATTGTTCGGTTAAGGATACATGTGATGTATGTGGAGAGCTTAACTGAAGTGTAATGGAAGAACTAACTCGTATGTAAAAAAGTTAGAAAAGGATAGGATTAGAAAAGCTTCAGCTAGAAGTTCAAGTAGATCCTGTTCTGCGGGAACAGGATAGTATTTCTAACCCTGCAGTAGCTTCGCCATCTTCCTTTTTGTTTTCAGCTCCTTCCCCCCGCAGCGAACCCGCAGATGTGTTTCTGCCGAGAGAGCCGCTGTGGAAGCTTCAATCCGCGATTTGCAACAGCAATTGCGAGATATAGACCAAGGTAAGGGTGAGGTGTCTAGTGAAAAGTGCAGTGTCCCCAGTGCAGTGGAGGGGGCGTCTGACCGACTCCGCATCGCTCCTAGGCCTAGACCTCTTTCAGACTCCCATGCCCAAGGGAGGAGGAATGTCGAAAGCCGCAAGGGGGATGTAGAGTATCCCCAACGGTCAGGCGTCCCTTCAGCAGATCCTGTAGGCTCGTCCCAGGCTGCTGTAGAGAGCTATAGGAAAAGCCTCTTAAGGAAGTGTTTTTCCGACTCTGATTCGTCCTTTCCTAAACGAGGATAGAGCTCATCTTCCAAATCGCACCCTCTCAAGAGAGCCTGGAAACCTTCAGGAGAAGGCGCTCTTGACTCCAGCCCGGAGCCTTTTCCGGAGTATTCTCCTGCGCCTAAGAAGGCTATGAAGTCTCCGGAATCTTCACCAGAAGGGATTCAGTCCTCTACTAAGAAATTCCTGTTGGACCTTCAAGCGAATCTCTCTTCTTTAGTAGGCTCTCTTTCTACTAGTAGGCGCAAGGAGCCTTCTCGCAGGAAGGACGCTCTCCTTCCAGTTAAGAGTTCTGTTGGGAGACCTTCTCCTAGTAGGAAGGAGGAGTATAATAGGCGATCTTCACTAGTAAGAACCTATTCTCCCCCGAGAGTAGACGACTCCTTTGATACTTCGTCTAGACAGGGAAGATTGTATTCCCGCGCAGAAGCTCTGATGCTAAGAGTCATAGCGCAAAGCGCCAAGAAGTAGGCTCTAGATCCTCTCCTGGTAGGAGTAAGGAGAAAGTCCTCTTGCAAGAAGGTAGTGATCGGTTCGTATCTGTCGAACGATCTCCTAGGAGTAGGATCTCCTCTTCAAGTGGAAGGAAGGAACGAGAGAGGGAACGCTCTGCTCAGAGGGATAGAAGCGAGAAAGGCTCTCCTTCGAAGGATGACTTTTCTAGAAGGTGCCAACGTTCGATAGGACTCCTGGATGATAGAATCTCGTTAAGTTACTCGAGAGCTTATGATAGGCTTTCCTCAAGGGAGTCAAGCGCCTCTCCTAGCAGGTTCCAAGATTCTACGAAGAACCTAAACAGGGGTTCTCGCCCTACTCCTGGAAGAGTATCTAGAGTGGACGCTTACCGATCTCCTAGCAGGCGTCAAGAGCCTGAAAGGAGCCTAATCTTGGATTCGCGCCCTGTAAGACGATCAAGAGTAGGCGCAAGCTCCTCTCCTCAAAGGCAGCAAGAGCCTAAAACGAGCCTTGCCAGGGATTTGCGCCCTACTCCTGGAAGATCAGGAGTAGGCTCTTACGCCTCTCCTCGTAAGATTCAGGAGCCTGAAAGGAGCCTCTTGTCAGACGCGCGCCCTACTCCTGGGAGTCACAGAAGAGTAGGCGCAAGCGCCTCTCCTCACAGGCGCCAAGAGCCTGAAAGGATCCTGACTTTGGATTCGCGCCCTACTCATAGTAGGTGCTCGAGAGTAGAAACGAGTGTTTCTCCGGATAGGCGCCAAGAGCCTGAGAAGGTAGGCTCTAGATCCTCCCCTATCAGGTATCAAGAACCTGGGGAGCGGAAAAAAGCGGAGGTTTTTTCTTTACCGAGGAAACATATCTCGGGTATTGAACTGGCAGCTTCATCTGACGAACTCTTGAAGGATAAGAGTCGCATACCTGCCAGGACTTCTCCGAATGTAACCTTGGAGGAAGTCTCGGAGGAGGAAGAAACGAAAGAAGTAGGAATCTCTGATTATAAGAGACTTTCTGCATTACTACTTCAGGAGTTTGGGGACTCGCTGTGTTCGGCTGATCCTCCTTCGCCAGGATCTCTGCTATCGAGTACTAAGTTGGCAAAATCCCCCTCTTTTGTCAAGATGCGGCCAAACTCTCTCTATGAGAAAGGCCATCAAGAATCTGGAAAACGGCTCTGGTTAAGAAGGAGGCAGGTAAGACGGTGTTTTTGTGTCCTCCGTCGATTGACAGGTAAGACCGGGGTGTCTGGTACGACACGAAAGAACCCATGGGGTTAGGCCTTCGGTTTCCGCAAACGCGGTTATTTCTCTGCTCTGGTGGACTCATCTAGAAGACGCTCTCTACTATCAGCTAAAGCGTCTTGGGGAATGTGCGAGATGGACCATTTACTCAAGGGTCTATTTCGCACATTAGAAGTCTTCAACTTCATGGATTGGGCCTTAGGAGCTCTAGCAAAAAAAGAGCGCAGGATCGGAAGTTTGTGACAATGGAGGTGGTTATCAGTGTCCTTTCGTGCCTGGACAAGGCAGTCATGGATGGATCCACAGAAGTAAGTGCCTCTCTCTTTGGAGCAGGAGTGCTCAAAAAGAGATCAGTTTACAGCTCGTTTCTCTCCAAGTCTGTTTTCTTCCCTTCCCTTGCAGAGAGCCTCTTTGCTTTTTTCCCCACTCTCGGAATACCTTTTCCTCAGGAGACAGTGAGGGAACATTTCTAGGTCACTGTCGGAGAAAGCTACGCAAGATCTTCTTGCTCAGTCCGCCAAGAGGCTTAAACCTGCTGTGCCGATGGCTAAGATAGAGGGAGCAACGAATAAAGTGTCCTTCCAACAGCCCTTTCGAGGAAGAAAACAACCTCGAGACCCGCACCCTAAGAGTAGAAGGCCGTTTTTTAAGAGAGGACGATCTTCTTCGAGACCATGAGACAGGAGTCCTCCAGATTCCAGTAGGAGCCAAGACTTTTGAGGTTCGCGAAAGTCTGGGCTCAGAGAGGGGCGGACAACTGGTCCCTTCTCGACCCTGAGGAGAGGATACCTGATCCCTTCAGGGGAAAACCTCCCTTAACCACCACTCAAGGGTGGGAGTTAGTGACAAGATACAGAGATCCTTTAAAGAACCAAGCACTATTACATCTGGTGCAACAGATGTTAGAAAAGAAGGCTATAGAAAAGGTATTAGACATTCAATCTCCAGGCTTTTAAAATCGCCTCTTTCTGGTACCAAAAGCCTCGGGGGGAGTGGGAGACCAGTGCCTGGACGTAAGCGTCTGAATCACTTTGTGATCAAAACAACATTCACGATGGAGACGACGTCTTCAGTTCTTTCAGCGCTAAGACAAGGGGATTGGATGGTGTCATTGGATCTGCAAGATGCCTACTTTCATGTACCCATCCATCCCTCGTCCAGAAGGTATCTAAGATTTATGATACAGGGCCAAAGTATTTCAGTTTCGCGCCCTTTGTTTCGGTCTTTCCACAGCTCCCCAAGTTTTCACAGGATGATGAAAAACTTAGCACATTGGCTACATTTAAAAGGAATAAGGATATCTCTGTATCTCGATGATTGGCTGATTCGCTCGCAATCCAGGGATCAGTGTCTGGAGGACCTAAGGTCGACGTTGGACCTGACTCAGTCCCTGGGACTGTTAGTGAACCTCAGGGAAATCCCAGATGGATCCCCAGCAAAGCATTGTCTATCTGGGGATTTCTGATGGATTCTCGGGGTTTTCAAGTGTTTCCTTTTGTCCATAGAAAGACAGGAACGGTGCATTCTAAAAGTGAAGATCTTCCTAGAGAAAGAACAATGTTCCGCGAGGGAATGGATGAGTCTTCTGGGGACCCTCTCCTTGTTGGAACAGTTCGTTTCTCTAGGGAGGCTTCACATAAGACCTTCTTCAATTCTTCTTGAAGGAGAAATTGGGACCAGAAGAATCAGGATCTGTGGGGAATCTTTCCTCTGTCCAGAGGTATAAAGGAAAGCCTCAGCTGGTGGTTTAGAACAGGCAGGACTGAACGAGGGACTATCGCTGCAGTTACCGAACCCCTCCCCTAGTGTTGTTTACAGACGCTTCGGAGTCGGGATGGGGGGCGACGTTGGGCCCGAGAGTGTCAGGCACCTGGAGTGGGGAACAGGTGTCCTGGCACATCAACGAGAAAGAGTTAGTGGCAGTGCATCTAGCTCTCAGACAGTGGGAATCCCAAGTTGCGAACTCAGTGTTGCAGGTAAATTCAGACAACATGACAGCTCTAGCCTACATAAGAAAACAGGGGGGGGACTCACTCCCTCTCTTTGTACAAGAAGGAGAAAGAGCTTCTTCTATGGTCAAAGGAGCGGAACATCACACACTTAACGAGGTTTATCCAAGGCGAGAAAAACGTCAGAGCAGACTTGTTGAGCAGGAAAGACCAAGTCATTTCCACGGAGTGGACTCTGCACTCAGAGGTCTGCAATCAGATTTGGAGCCTATGGGGAAGGTCAAACATAGACCTGTTTGCAACTCATTGGAATGCCAGGCTGGAGAACTACTGCTCTCTGATTTCGGATCCAAGGGCAGTAGCAATCGACAGCCTCCTCCTAAATTGGGAAGGAATAGACGGCTACGCCTTTCCTCCTTTCAAGATCATAGGAGACGTCATAAGGAAGTTTGTTTTGACGAAAGGAGCGAAATTGACCCTAATCGCCCCATTTTGGCCAGCTCAAGAGTGGTTCACAGAGGTACTGGAATGGATGATAGATTTTCCAAGGTACCTTCCTTTACGGAATGATCTTCTCAGACAGCCCCACTTCGACAGATACCACAAAAACCCTCCCCGCGCTCGGTCTGACTGTCTTCAGACTGTCGAAGGACTCATCAGAGCGAAGGGGTTTTCACGCGCGGACTGCAAAGGCAATTGCAAAGAGCCAGGAGAAAAAAAACCTTTTTGTCAACTACACTTTTATAACGCGTGTACCAGTCAAAGTGGGAAAAGTGTTCCGAAGGTGGGCCAGGATCAGGAATGTCCTCTTCCAGTACCCTCTGTGACGGAAATAGCAGATTTCCTGTTATATTTGAGACAAAATGTAACCTTGCAGTCTCGACTATAAAAGGTTATAAAAGTATGCTTTCATTGGTGTTAGACATACAGGACTAAACATACACGGATGACAAAGATTTACACACCGATTTGATTAAATCATTCGAAACTTCGAAGTCCAAGACAGCCAGACCACCCAGCTGGAACCTGGATGTGGTGCTAAGGTTTCTCATGTCAGATAAATTGAACCTCCCAAATAACTCATCGTTTAGGGACTTGACTAGGAAATCTATTTTCCTCTTTGCATTAAGCATCAGCTAAAAGGATAAGTGAACTCCAGGCTTTAGAAGGCACAGTGGGCTTCAGAAGATCTGCAGTATGTTCATTTAACCCCTATTTTTAGCAAAAAATGAGAATCCTTCGTAGCCTTGGCCAAGGACGTTTGAAGTTAAAGGATTGACTTCCCTGATAGGGAGAGAGAAAGGGAGAACCTTTGTGTCCGGTAAGGATCCTCAAGTTCTATCTAGAGAGGAAAAAGCAAATGGGAGGAAACTCAGAGAGCCTTTGGTGCTCGGTAAGAGATCCGAGAAGAACGATGTCAAAGAATGCACAGCATTCTTTTATCAGAGATTATTATTACAGAAGCACATATTTCCTGTGAAGAGGAACATCTCGGACAGATGAGAGTTAAAGCACATGAGGTCAGAGCCGTAGCAACCTCATTAGCTTTCCACAACGAAATAGTCATTACAGGACTTAATTGGATCCACATATTGGAGATGCAATTCTGTGTTTGCGTCTAACTATTTGAGAGATGTACGGTGTAACTTATGATAAGTGCTTCTCTCTCGGACCTTACGTGTCTGCGGATTCGGTGCTGGGACAGGGGGCTGAAACCAATCTAGCTTGAGTTTAGATAGATTAGGAATTTTAATCTTCTGGTGTTCTTTTTTATGTCGAATGAAAGTGGTCAGGGAAAAGTACCACTTTCAAATCGTAGTGTATAACAAAGTAGTGTGGTCAGGTGGTCGATATTGGTTGTTTTCATGCTCCTTGTAATGGTTTGGACCCAGGCTCTGTCTTGTAAGAGGGTTAGTCCCCGTTGATACGACAAAGGTGAAGGCTCTACCATGTAAGTGGGATAGGCCTGCCCCATTGGTACGATCCGAAATAAGGCTCTGTCGAGTAAGCGGGCTAGCCCCATTGACATGATCCAGAAGAGTTCTCAGTGACAGGTCTCATCCTCACTGGAACTCTTGAGGCAAGCAGACTCATAGACAGTACTCACGAAGTCTTATGCCCAATAAGGTAGGAAATCAAGGTATTTAAGTTTTATTTGTATAGTACCTACAAAAAAAGTTGTTTTTTGTTTTCCCCGGGTTTTTTGAATTGCTATTCATATTGAGTAACTATCTCTTACCCTCCTCCAGGGTGCCAGTCAGCTAAGTATATATCTGCCGGGTAAGTTGCATGTGTAAAAATGAAATTGTTAAGATACAATAAAGTTTTACACATACTTACCTGGCATGATATATACGTTTAATGGCCCACCCATCCTCCCCTCAGGAGATAGGGGGAAAGAAAAATTCTGTCAGAAAACGGGATGATTCCTATTACCGCCACCCAGCGGCGGTAGGGGGTGATCACCTGACCTAACCTGTAGCGTGTGCCGCGAGTTTTGAATTCTGTTGGACGTCAGAGACATAAGCTAAGTATATATCTGCCAGGTAAGTATGTGTAAAACTTTATTGTATCTTAACAATTTCATTTTTCCTAACTATACAAACCTGAGGTCCTTTACATATAGTCCATCCTCATGCCACCCCTCACTCTGCGTATTTTGCATGGGCCAAAAGCAAAAGTGATTTGTTTACCTCCCGCGCGACTGTCGGACAAGCAGTTAACTACCGTTCTCCCCTTGTTCGAAGCTTACGACCGTTCCAGCTGCCGCAAGCTACTTCCTATTGTTAAAGGACCTCAGGTTTGTATAGTTAGGAAAAATGCAATTTTCGACAAATTGTCATATTGTGCTAGAGACTTCCAATTTGTTGCAAAATAAAGGTAAATGATTGAATATTACTAGAATGTAAGAGTTTTAGCTTACAATTGCGTTTTTTTACCATTTCAGTAGAGTCAAAATTGACCGAAGGTTGATATTTTGGCACTTATCGTTATTTATATGAAAATATTTCAAAACTGATAAAAGCTACAACCATGGGTTGTTTTTAGTTGTATTCTACATGAAATTGAGCACATTTCCATATATAAAACTTTATGTAACAGCTAATTTAAAATGGTGCAAACATTACGACAATCGGACAAAAAAATTTCTGATTTTTTTGGAAGTGTTACCGCGCGGACGTAAGGAAAAAGTTTTTTTCATAAATTCACTATAAATCGAAATAATGTGCTAGAGACTTCCAATTTGTTGCAAAATGAAGGTAAATGATTGAATATTACTAGAATATAAGAGTTTTAGCTTACAATTGCGTTTTTGACCATTTCGGTAGAGTCAAATTTGACGGAAGGTTGAAATTTTGGCACTTATCGTTATTTATTTGAAAATATTTCAAAACTGATAAAAGCTACAACCATGAGTTGTTTTTTTGTTGTATTCTATATGAAATTGCGCACATTTACATATATAATACTCCATGTAACGGCTAATATAATATGGTGCAAAAATTATGTCAAATTGACAAAGTAATTTCTGAGATGTGTCGCTGATACTTTTTAGAGCGAGAAGAAAGAAATTTGCGCTTGCGCGCCTGGGTAACGATTGTAAACAAAACAACGCCTTGATCCGTGAACTCCCAGCATCCCCCAAGGCGCGTGATTCAAGTTTTCGCCTAGTAGGCCTATAACTATTTTTCCGCAAATTTAAAAAAAAAACTTTGTTATATCGACGTACCATACATCCAATCGGCACCCAACAGACAATTTATATCGACGTTTAATACGTCCAGTCGGCGTTAAAGGGTTAATATCAAGTAATATATCTTTGTTATTTAATAATAGTAGTGCAAGAATCTACAAGTAATTTTATATCTTAGTCTGTCTCCTGTAGGATTATTTTGTTAGAATTTTTATTCATAAAATTGCAAATATGCATTGGCAATATTTAGGGCCGTTATTAGCACCCAAAGAGATACCAAATTTTTTGCCCATAAATGTTATCAAATTTAATATAGTTTTGGTTACTACAAGATTGTAGCATTTTGCATAAAGGATGACTAGCTACTGTGGGGTAAAAAATAATTTAAAATTATTGTGGATTAAGGGTTGAAACTTTTTTTATACATAACAATTTATTGTTGTTTATTGCAAGAGTTTACATGTCCTGAGTTATGATGTCATGTAGTAATCATGACATCATAAAGTTATATTTACTATTTTTGTTGTAGCAGCCTCAATATTTGGTTGATATAATGATTTTTTTTCTCTGAATAGCTCAAGTGTCTTGTTTGCTTCATCATAAAAAAAGTTTTCCTTAAGTATCTAAATGCTATATATGTACATATTGTGGCCATGTTATTATACAAGCCTGAATGATGTCATAAAATAATCAGTTACAGATCACTTATATTTGGAAATATCTGAGTGTGACCATTCAGTTGCCTAAGAAGTATCAGCAGAATGGCAAAATTTCAATAAAATAGAGTACATCTTGGATTCTGTGAATATTTGATTGTGCAAAAAAAAAAACAATTTTGAGATGATGGCCTGTAAAGTTTAAAGATCTCAATGGGACTGGGTATGGAGTAAATCACAGAGCAATATGCCTTCCCTTTGTTTTTCTGAGGACAACTGAAGTTTCATTTACTAAGTAACTGCCTGTAATCCTAAAATCATCACCATAACAACCAAAGGTGCCAGAAAATCTGATACCATATAATGATCACTTATTTTTACCTCTTAAAATGAGCAGTATGATTGAGTGAATAGGGAGGGCTTTTGCTATGAAGTTGGCTGACTTCACCTTACACCCTCAGTGCCCCTAGAAGCCCCTAGGAGCCCCAACAGCCCACAAAATGATCGACAGTATTTGCCACGTGTAGTAATGGATTCTTGAATGCTTTCAATTTTTTTTTTTTTATCTCTAAGTAACTACCTAGTTGCCCCTTAACGAAGTTCTATTGATTGTCATTTTAATATTTATCATTTTCTAGGTAAGTGATATATTAGGTTAAGCCCCTAGGAGCCCCAACAGCCCACAAAATGATCGACAGTATTTGCCACGTGTAGTAATGGATTCTTGAATGCTTTCAATTTTTTTTTTTTTATCTCTAAGTAACTACCTAGTTGCCCCTTAACGAAGTTCTATTGATTGTCATTTTAATATTTATCATTTTCTAGGTAAGTGATATATTAGGTTAAGCAACTAATAGTCAAGTCAGGTTAGCATATATATATAGTAAAAAGATAGGTATATGAAAAATGAAAGCAGCAAGGTACATATTGTTAATAAGGTCCTACCTGTTTTGTATCTCTAATCCATCTGCCTATCTATCTAACTATGTCTGTTTAGTCCATCTGCCCATCTGTCTAACTATCTAACATTGATGGCCATCGGTGAATTTATAATTTGTGGTTATTTTTGGTTAGTAAAAAAATTACCAGTTATTGGCAGTTTGCACATTTTTACGTTTGGGGGTCGTTTTGGATGTGGGTAAATTAATAAAATCTTAAGCCTTGCTGTAAAAGTCCACCACAACCCACACACGTAAGGATACGGAGTGATAATGAAGCGCATTTGACTTACCTTGAGTTGGAAAGCTTAATGAACTAAGGTTGCTAGGAAACCAGGCATTTAGATCTAAATTAAGTTTATTTACACAAAATTGAACAGCCTGAGACAAACGGAATGGCAGATAGGCCACGTGGAGAGGGCACAGAATACTGTTTTAAATTATTCCATTATTCACAATAACATGAGAGAATGGCTGAATTCACAATCTATGCAAGGCTGGTTGCCATGTTTGATGACAATCTCTTCTATGGTAAGTTGAGCGCTTTGCAAGGATGCAGAAATGCACGGAAGTTAGCAGTCGGAAATCTGGAAATGAATTCCAGGTTACACACAACATAAAACAAAGGCTTCTTGCACAACATTTATGACTAATGCACTATTGAGGGAATTTATCTTTAAATCACACACAATGTTGAAAATATGGGGAGAGGTCTAATGCTTAAGTGGAATAGCTTAATGAAGATTTTCATTGATCTTGGACAAGTCACAAGGGAAGCATGTGCTTGCTAGGTTGGACAAAAGGATGTTAGTTAGAGAAGTGAGAAATTGAATTTGAAAACGAGGGAGATTTTGTTTGACTCGGAGGAAAGAACTGGCTATATATATGAATGTAACTCTGACGCACCTGGATGCCTTATGGGGTGTAGCTTGATATGAGATGATGGCGCCGGCTTTGTCCGAGTCTTGGGCCGCCAGCAAGGGCCTTTGTGGAGGCCTATGGAAGGCGAGGACACATCTGTCCTTGATGAGAGACTAGCAAGGAGTGAGAGCGATCCAGCATGCGGAGGATTTATTTTGGGAGTAGAGGTTTCCTCCTCCCCATTGGCAGGTCATTCTGGAAACAGACAATATGGCCAGTAACAAGGTGTCTAGAAGACTAGGCCTAGGAAGGCCCTATCTAGCTGCCCACTTTCCCTTGTTTTATGTCCCTAGTGCTTAACGGATCTATACCCTACCGCAAAACTATGCAGGGGACCAGAAATTCCTATCTCCCTTCTCTGGTCTGGTCTATGCTGATTTCCCTAAATCCCCCCCCCCCCCCTAAAGTCGTATGATTTGGAGGGAAAAATGGCTGCTGCTTCTAGCTAAAATAAAATTTTTAAATACTGGCGAGGTGAGGCAGGATAAAACGTAAAAACGTATCCATTATCTTTAGTGCATCTGAAAGAAATTCAGTGTATTGTCATCACAATATAGAGTATGTACAATATAATTTTTCTTAACATGAATACCAACATCCGTGGGCCAACGAAATAAAGACTAAGGCACTTAGCATAAAGTAGAGTAGAATAGAAATATATACAGGCAGTCCCCAGTTATCGGCTGGGGTTCCGTTTTGACGATAAGCAAAAATTGCAGATAACTGGATTTGTTGTCGATAACTGGTTAGTGGTGCCTCTGTTGGGTATGCATTGGTACCAATACCCGATTATTAGCACCGATAACTGGAAATTGCTGATAACTTGGGGCTGTCTGTCTTCAGAAAGTATTCATTGTCATAATCACTGATGAAAATTGCCTTTTATAGGTTAAAAAAGTGTTTCTGCTTACTATATTGTGTATATTGGATAATGTATTATTTCAGGTAGGTATAATTCATACAAACTGTATTTTTGTCACTACAGTGCAGTAATGGAATTGATTCAAGTACTGTATATACAATGGTACCCCCATATTTATGGGGGATGTATACTAAACCCCCACCCCCCCCCCCCCCCCCCAGAATAGTTAAAACCTGCGACTAGTTGGAACCCCTATAAAAATGTTTAAAATGGCCTATTTTGTTTAAAACAAGAAAACCCCACTAAAAATGTTTGTACCTGGTTTTTTAATAGTTTCATCACAAAAAATTATTTTATGATGAAATTGATTTAAAAAACCCAGGACTTTGTGCATATTTCTCATAGAAAAATACTGCGTATAGGCAAATTTCCCACGAACAGTGGGGGATATGTTCCAGAGAGAAGTCTGCGGATCTGGAGATCGTGATTACAGGGGGCCCACTGTGTTGTTTGCTGTTTTTAGCTAGTTTGTGAAAAATACTTGGCACTTAGGAAAAATAATTCTTCACTGGTGTACCAAGAATTGATGATCATATTTCTAATGCATTAAAAGGTGCAACATTTTTATGATTTTTCCACATTGTAAAGCTAATGGAAATTAATTGTTTTGCATTGCTAAAATTAATTTGTTCCGACACGGCATACAAACCTTCGGTCCTTTTACAATAGGAAGGTACTAGCGGCAGCTGGATAGGTCGTAAGCTTTCAAACAAGGGGTTCGGTAGTTAACTGCTTGTCCGACAGGCGCGCGTGCGCGACTGGGAGGTAAACAAACCACTTTTGCTTTCGGCCTGCTGGCGTGTGGACGTGTATCATCGCTCTCTGCCCGCTTCATCGTCGTTGCTTTCGCATGGTTGTGTTTTTCTTTTTCTATTTATCTAGTGAAACTGAATTGTAAGTACAATCATTTCATATTTATTTCCATTGAATTCAATTGTGAATTAAAGGATCTTGGTTTCTCCACGCCCTCCGATTACCCAAGTGCCGGGACTGAAGGGCGTAAGTGCGGGAATTAATTTTCCCAGAAATGATCCTCGTATTGTGTATGCTCGGTGCCGAGGGCGGGAGAGCGCTCGCTCCGAGCATATATTTTGGTTGGAAATGTGTAGATGAAAATCGTAAGTAAGTGCTCTTTTCATTTATATTTTTTTGACCTGTATGCTCGTTGCCGAGCGAATGCGCTCGGCACGAAAACTTATTCTGTATGGAAGTGGAATCGCAAGTACAGTATTCTTTTTATTTTCATTTTCATATATTTATTTTGATTGTAGCAATACTCATTTTGGAATCAGTTTCCGAGCTTACCCGGAAATTGATCCTTTCCCCTTTTTATTTGAATGAAGTGAAATCGCAAGTGCAGTTCTTTTTCATTTTCATATTTTATTGAGATTGCATTGTTTACTTGGATCAATGTTTCCGCTATTTCCCGGGAATTGATCCTTCCCCTTTATTTGTATGAAGTGAAATTGCAAGCGCAGTATTCTTTTTTCATTTTCATATATATTTTTGATTGCATCAATTCATTATGGATCAAGGTTTCCATTCATAATCGGGAATGGATCCTTTTACCCTTGCGCTCGGTACCGAGGGCGCAAATGCGCTCGATCCGAGCCCTTATTCATTGTGAAGTGAATCGTAATGCAAGATTCTTTTTCATTTTATTCCTTTTATTATTGATTGCATCAATATTTATTTGGTTCAAGTTCCGCTTAGTCAGGGAATGATCCTTATGCCCTTGCATTGGGCGGGCCGAGGGCACGATTGCTCTCGGGCTCTTATTATTATTGTTGGGTACATGGGTGTCTGTGCGGGGTGGGGAACGAGAACCCCCCCCCCCCCCCCCCCCACCCCCCCCCCCCCCCCCCCCCCCCCCCCCCCCCCCCCCCGCTTCATCTGCTCCCCACAGATGGCTCTTCCCCTTGTGGGGGGGGAGGTTATCTGCGTTCTTCTCCTCGCCCGATCCGTCGAGCGCGGGGGAGGGCGCTCGGTGCCCGATGTACAATTGTATTCGGGGTCTTCCACTCGTTCGGAGGAGGGCTCACCCCCCCGCGCGAGGGGACTTCCCCCCCACTAATCGCTACTACTGTTATTTCCGCAGGTGCTACTGCCACGAGGGTGGACCTTGGTGAGGTATGGGCGTCCTTCCATTTGCAGGGCGTGCTAGTGTCCAGGGGCTGCGGTTCTATGTCTGGGCCTACTGCGGTCACCCATGGAGTGGTGACCACGCTCCAGGATGTTGCTGGCTGCTGCTCCACTTCCTGTGTTTCCGGTGCTGCCTGCCGTACCTGCCGATTCTGGGCTGACTGTCCATGCAGTTGCTGCGCTGGCTGTCCCTGCCGTTGCTGCGCTGGCTGTCCCTACCGATGCTGTGCTGGCTGTGCCTGAAGTTCCTGAGATGCCCATACCTGCTGACGTCGTCCCTGTTCGTGGTGGTACTACCCCAGACTATGGTCTGTCTGTACAGGTGCGTCCGGGCCCTGTGGCTTCGGCTACGGCAGCCCCGGCTCCGCCCTGGATGGCAGATCTTGCGTCTGTCCTGAGGAAGCTGACGAAGAAGAGGAGGAAGGTGTCGTCGTCGTCGTCTTCATCTTCTCATCGTCGTCGGCTGCCAGCCTCTTCCCCTTCGACTTCTAAGGCTTCACAGCCGAGGAAGAAGAAGGTTGCCTCCTCCCTCCTAAGAAGTCTCCCTCGGAGCTTCTCGGGACCCGTCTACCTCGGTGGGAGGGAGGGGAGGGTTCCATCCGCTGGTCCTCCTGCTCCTTCGGGAGCGGGGGCCCGTCTCTTCTTCCGCAAGGAAGAAGACTACGGGGACCAGAGGGGTACCGGCTAACACCGGTACTTCCTCGCCTGGTGTCAGTGGTTCTGCCACTGCATCAGGGTCCGTCTCGGCCTCGATCGTTCGCTTTGGGAGGTACCGAGTGTACGGTCGCCTACCAGCGACCGTGCAGCCAGGAACCAGAGCTCGGAGCTCGCTCAGCGTCAGGTTCACGGCACGGGGCGGAAGACTGGTGACAGCCGCTCACGCGACTCTCACCAGACCAGCTCTCGCTCTCGCGGCGACCAGCTGGCCCCCCCCCCCCCCGTTTTTTTTCTTTTTTTAAAAAAAAACCCGGGACGTGGCGGTCCAAGACCGCCCGGGCTGAGGCTGGGAAGAGGTCCCCCTCCCGTTCGCCGGTGCCAGCCACGGCTGGAACCAGCGACGTGACGTGCCGTGAGGACAAGCACCGGTCTCACTGTGACAGTGGAGCCTGCAGGTCGCCTGACCGTCGCTCTCACAGAGAGCGATCGGGTACGGCAACCAGCACCAGCTCTTCTGACACTCGAGATCGGGGCCGCTGTGCTCAGTCCAGCCGTTCTCCACAGCGAGACGGTTCGACCAGGCCTGCAGCTCGATCGCCACCGCGGGTTGACGATCGCCCTGCAGCCCTCCAAGCCTGCTGGTTCTGCCAGCGAGCAGGAGGGAGCGTCAGGTCTGCCTCTCCCGTACCTTCAACCTCCTCGGGTTACACCGGGAGGAGCGAGGTATTGAGGAGTGATCGTGAGGGGTGCGCCCCTCATGATCCCACCACGACGCCCTACGTGCCAGGCACGGTTCTTGGCTTGGACCGGCCAGGACGTATGCGCAAGTGGATGGAGAAGACCGAGAGGGCTGTCGCTGTTCCCCCTTCTTAGGAGGAAGGTTCTCGGAATATGCTCTTGTTCGAAGGGCTTAACGGTCCCACTCTGCAAGATGCTGTGACTTCCGAGATCCAGAGGAACTTTGCCGAGGTTATGGCGCTGATTCGTCAGCACAACGACCTCGGGGAAGGATCGCCGCTCCCACCAGCAGAGCCACGTCTCGGCTCGAGTCGTTTTGGGGCCCGAGAGGGAACCCAAATCGACGGTGGGTCTGCCGCGATCGGAGCTTGCCGACTGTGTTGAACCAGGTAGTCTCTCGTCTCCGGACAAGAAGGCTCTCTCAGTTCTGGCCGGTCGAACAAGCTACTTCACCTCCTCTACTGCGACAGAGGCGTTTTCTACGTGTCTTCGGACACCGTATTTGAATACCCCTTCGGTCCTCCTGAGGTTTCGACCTCGACGAGGACTGGAATGAGTCGGGGAGGACGGTATCGGCTCTCTCCTGTCAGTGTCGATCAGCCCCACCCAGACGACGTTCACAGTGTCGGCAGACCCTTACCTACAGTATGAGTTCGTAACCCTCCTCGGGGAAAACCGTTTTCTCCTGACGATACGTTTTCCCAGGCTCTGAGAGGCCATCGCCGTAAGGCGATGGCTGCTCCTTTTCTTCTCCAACTGCTAGTTCCGCTGGGAAGGCGAGCCAGTATCCAATTCCTCTCCCATTCCCTCTCTCCTTACGGCTACGAGGGAAAGGGGAGGGATCCTACAGAGATTTCTCTGTAAGATCCACGTTAGGGGCTGCGCTACCGGGGGGGACCTTCGGGTCCTACCTGACGTAAGCCCCGGTCGTTGAGGAGGGATCCTGCCCCTTTCTCGATTTCTACGGGAATCGAGAGGACCACCAGCCGATATCGTTTGACGAATTCGGCGGGGGGTTTCACAGAGTGCTTAGAATTCTACGGAATTTCTAGCGCACTCAGAGTGTTCGAGTTTTTACGATCTCCAAACACTTAGGCGAGACCACGGTCCAAAGCGAGCGAGAATCCCCGATAATTGTTACACGATAATCGGGAAACCTCGCTTATGCTCGAATTCCTGTAATTTCTAGCATTTGGAAGAAGACTGCTGCTGAAAGAAGAGTATCTCACAGTAGGCGATTAACCATGGAATAGAGAAGAACGGACGGGAACTTCCAGTTTGGCTTGAACTATCGTCTTCGGTATTCTGTTCACCATTGAAGCTTTCCTTTGGGAAAGACTTCTCCTTCACTCTCTTGACTAGAGAACGAAGGCGGTCGATCTCCGATCCTTATTCTCATTCCTCGAGAGGAAAAGAATTTAGGATGGAGGTCGTGGTACAGAACCTACAAATATACTACGTATATTACCCTCGCGACATGATTCTTTTAACAGTTGAATTGTCCGGGGGGTAGGGCGGCATACCGTAGTTAACTCTACGGTTTGTGACCGAGACGAATTGTATCTAATTGAACTGCAACTCGGGGTTGCCTGCAACCTCCCAGCAGTTATCAGTTTCGATTTTAGATACTTGGTATTGTCATGACAACACCAAATCAGCTTTGTATTTACCGAAATCCGTTTCGGTTAAATATAATTGCTCGAGCGTATTCTTTATGCTCGATGGTTCTAGCCGAACGCATTCCTTCGTGGAATAATGGATACCTGGCAACTCAGGATGACGAGTCACCGAGAGCTACTGCGTATTGAACTGCCTGATAGTGATAGCGGCTCAGTATCAGCTAGGTCTCGGAGATGCACGGTCAGTTACGTCTCTCTCTCCCCTGGTTTGATTGACTACCGAACCGTATCTCTGCCCAACAATCATGGACTTAGGTCTCTGATTAACGGGGATTCTCGCAATAATGAAGGACCATCTACTGCTGTGACGCTCGATTTTCATCGCCTTCGACATTGCGAGAATTTTCAACAGAGATATCTCTTGGACTCTTTCATCTTTCTGTTTACCGCACGGTAACAGAAGTCTGTACTATGTTCCCCACGCCGCTGCATCGCACCGCGATAATGCGAATGATTTTTTGCAGACATCTGAGTTTGTCTTCAAAATATCTCGTATTCGTAGGTGTGCAATTATTCATTGCTCGCCCCTCCGAATTAACAGATATGTCAGAAGACATCGCCTACTCTCCGACCTGACAGCTCTACTTCCAAATGTTCAGCCCATGAGAAGCAGTTCTTCAGGCAGTATTTCCCTGTCTTCATTACTGAAAAGGCGCTCCGCTTTTATTGCAACTACGATCCTCACCGGACAGCAATGAATAGCGGTGAGCGTTCTCAGTCTTTGTAGCACAGGTTCAGAATCTTGAGAATCCTTCTCTCGGTTCAGCTGTGAAGACGTAGGTTGCATTTTCTGTACACCTTCGTCTTCAACGACACATAGTGTTGTTTCTCCTTAGGCCGAGAATCAACTATTACTATGAGATATCTTGCCATCAGGGACCTCGGTCTCTAGAAGGCAATTGACTTTCGCCTGTTGGGCACATGCCTTAAGAGAGTCATCACCTTGCCTTCTGGCATCGGTGACGAACAAATTATTTGTTTAGTCTCTTGGCATAACCCTTTTAAGGCGAAGGTCACGTGACTTGCTCGGGTGCTTGGACAACTTGCCTCCTACGAACGCAGTCAGTCGGCAGCTGTCAGAGCGCCCAACGTCTGTTACGAACTTCGCTGTGGACTTAGTTCGGTTGTTCCATAACAGTCTTTTCTTCGTCCTAAACGGCTTGTCACAGTACCCATACCATCGACACCCACCATTGAGTGTCGGTGTCCTATCCACTACCGAGAAGAACAACTTCGCTGCAGACGGATAGACCAGTATGGGTACAGGACATCACCGAAGTCGAGAAGAGGGATAGGTCATACGACCATTCCCTTCTTTTCCCATCTGAGTAATAAGCATGACTTTTCCTGCGAAGTCAAGCATCCAGGGGATGGGGATTCGTGACGCTCCGATTTCGTACCGAATTCGTAGCGAAGACTCTGAACCCTTCGGTTCCTGGACGATCGGTTAGAGTCCTTCACAATCCCCTCCCTAATGGACTTCACCGCCTTCGATGCGAAGGAGATGCTGCTTTGTCCTGTGAAAAGCGCGACCGCGCTTTCTGAAGAACTCGACATCCCAGGCTGAGTGTTGAAGACTCTTCGTCAGCACCAAGATGACCTAGAAGTACACTCCCTCGAGTTATACAAGAACTTCTCCGTGGCGCAGGTACTGAAGGCAGGGGTCTGGTACAACCAGACCACTGGCACCTCCTTCTACCTTTTGGATTTTGCCCACAGGTCCTTGGATCGTTTCCTTGGGACCCGTGGTGGCTGCTCAACACGTTGTGTAGCTAACCCAGACCCTAGCAGGCTGAACAGCATCGAGTCCTGGTGTGACTGTAAGAATAGATAAGTGAATGAGAGAGTGACTGGCTTCTCTTCCTATCTTTTTCTCTCCCCTCTACCTGTGGGTGAGAGGGATACGGTCATCACCTTGCTGGATAAGGACGAGATGCCGTGAGCTACTCGACAGAGCCCATCCTATCCCTTTCACTAGGGATGGGAGCGAATATCCCCACCGCTTCCCTCCTACAAGGGGGGTGGAAGTTGGATGCCAACAAGACACAAACCATAACTTTATGTTGCCTTCTTGCGAATAGGGAACTTGTTCTTGTTTGCTGGTACGAAGAGATACGCTTGCCTCTCTCTTAGTACTTGGTCCAGAGGTCTGACCATTGATCCTGCGGTGCACACCCCGATCAATCGGACAGAGGCTTGGATCCCTCCCTCGCTCTTACGACCAGGGAGGCATTCAAGGTTGGGCGAACACCAGTCTGTTCACAAAAGACTCAGATTCCTCCCACAAGAAGTGAGTCTTCCTATTGTAAAGGACCGAATGGTTTGTATGCCGTGTCGGAACAAATGACAATTTGTCCAAAATTGCATTTTTCCTAACTATACCAACCTTGAGGTCCTTTTACACATAGTCCCACCTTCATGCACCCCTCACTCTGCAGTTTTTGCTTGGGCCAAAAGCAAAAGTGATTTGTTTACCTCCCAGTCGCGCGCGCGCGCCTGTCGGACAAGCAGTTAACTACCGAACCCCTTGTTCGAAAGCTTACGACCTATCCAGCTGCCGCTAGTACCTTCCTATTGTAAAAGGACCTCAGGTTTGTATAGTTAGGAAAAATGCAATTTTGGACAAATTGTCATTTTGTTTAAAAAAATTCTGTTTGTTGCAAATACAAATCATTTAGTTCGTTATCCCTTCCTACAGTATGCTAGTTTGTTCATGAAACTTACCTGTCAGATATATATATAGCTGTATTTTCTGAAGTCCGACAGAATTTTAAAAACTTCCGACACACACGTAGTGGTCGGTCAGGTGGTTAGTACCCATTCCCTCCCGCCGCTGGGAGGTGGGTGGGATCAGGAACCATTCCCATTTTCTATTCATAATTTTTCTGTCGCCGGTGCTGAAAACACCTGTTTTCAGTACCTCCGTCTTAGGATTTTGGAAACTTCATTGCCGCTAAGTATCCTAATTGTCTTTTGATTTATTTACTTGGATTTGTGGGATTTGTGGCTAGGCATACGCTATCTTAAATTGATTTGAATTTGATTCATTTTTGCATAAAATATCTGAATCTAGTTAGGCTAGTTTCAGACGGGGTTGTCTGCAAAGATAGGGTGTGGCTACCGAAAGCTTCGGTAGATCCGCACTTGTATGTACGAGGGGTATGGGTCTTGCTTCTTTGTTGAGATTTGTCATGTAAGGAGTGTGAGACTTTGTCTATTCCGTAAGGAAGACGTATGATTCGTATGTACCGGAATTAATCAGTAAACATGTCTAATTCCGTAGGAAGACGTATGATTCGTATTTGTACGCAATTAATCAGTAACAAAAGTCAGGGTAGTGAACCTGCTAAACCTTCCTGTAGACTTTATTTTGCCTAACCCTGTAGTATGGCCTACGGGCCTATGAATATGTCTACGAGAGGTGTCTGCTCTCCTTCATTGCTGTGAAGTGCTACTTCTGTAATTGTTACTCCTAACCCCTGCAGTGTTGCCTTCGGGCCCTAAGCAGTGTCTGTAGAGGAATTGCCCTTTCTCTGATACTCTTTAGATTCGTAACTTAGAATCGAAAGTGCTTGCTTTAGAGAGTAAAAGTGAAGTGCAGAAGTGCAGATGATACCCCTTGTGTAGTGGAGGGTGCGTCAGATCGGCCTCGTTCGCCTCTAGGCCGGGACCTCTGCTTGACTCCCAGGACCCGGGGAGGGAGCATGTCGAAAGCCTAAGGAGGGTTACAAGGAACCCCCACCGATCTGGCGTGCCTTCGGCAGTTTCTGATGAAATCCCCAGACTGCCAAAGTGCGTTGCGCGTGCACGAATCCTGAAAGATTGCTTCTCGTCCGCCGAAGCGTCCTCCCCGTGCAGGGGTTGGAGCTTTCGGAAGGACTCGCGCCCTCTAAATAGAAGCTTTATAGAAGAGGACGCTTCACGTCCTCTCTCGTTATGCGTTTCAGTGAGAAGTAAGAAGGCGAACGTCGCCTGAACTCGTGTCCGTCTTTCCACCGAGAAATACGTAAAAGAAGTCATAGTAGCATGGAAGCTTTTGAGAGCGGACACCCAAGCTTTTTTACTGTCACAATAAAGAAGGCGTTCCCTCTCGACTTGGACGGGACGCTCGGATGGACTCCAGGCGCGCGCCAGTGGACGCCGAGCGCGTGCCAGTGACGCCGAGCGCTCATGCGCGCCAGTGTCGCCAGTGTCGCCTGGCTGAACGTTTCTGTTGAACTCTTCAAGCTCTTTGTTTCAGATTTGGGCCTAAAGAATTTTTACCTCTACCTTCGGTGATACCTTCTACCTCACCTGCAAAGAATGTGAAGTAGGCAGTGCTTCGGAGGAAGCTTAAAGTGAACAGACAACTTCTTCTTCGAAACCCAGCAAGACATCGGGTTTCGTGAATTCAAGAGGTCTCTGTCAATTAATATTGCTTTTCGCATAGGTGGATGTAGTTAAGGAAAGCTCAAGGGAAGATCTCGTTTGCTCTACCGCAAGCTTTGCCATTCTGCCAATAAATTTAAGTTGCCAGTACCGCAGTCAAGACTTTGCGATAAGGCAGTTACTGGTTATGTAAAGGCTCGATGTCCTGCACGTCAGGACTCTCGGCAACGTTCAGTAGGATTCTTGCAAAGGCACTCATCAAAAGGACGCTCTTCAGGAAAGCGCAAGACAGGACTTCCTTTGCCATACTGCCAATAAATTTTAAGCTTTAGCAGGCATTAGTTGTGATACGGGAGAGGAAGCTGGTTGGAGAGTTTCTTCCTCCCTCCTTGAGGATAATTTTGCAAACTTTTTAGCCCATCTGAAAGGGTTTTTCAGATGATAGATTTTGTTTTAGTTTCTAGTCGGGACTACGCTGCCGAATTGAACATCGTCGTTCTACTCCGCCGTAAGCCCAGTCTCTTAACCAGGATTCTTGCCCCTTCCTCGTTTGAGACGGGAATCGGAAAAATTGAAATGCTCGACTTCCTGGATTACGTTTTGTCAATTCAGTGACTTTCCCCCATTGACAATATACTATCGTTTTGTCATGTAAGTGGGTATCCCCTCATTGACAAAATATCTCTTTGTCCCGTAAATGGGTTAGTTTTCTCATTGACAAACATCTCATTAACTTGATATTGCGTAAGCGAATAAGCTCTTATTGACAAGATTCGGAAGAGCTCTCATTCGTCATTTGCAGACTCGTACAAGAAATAGACTTGTAGACTACGTCAATGAACGCTTATGTCCAATAACTAAGAATCTTGAGCTGACTGCTTCGATTCTCTTAAGTTTTGTTCATGAAACTTGCCTGTCAGATATGTATGTAGCTGTATTTCCGAATTCAGCTATATATATGTCTGCCAGGTAAGTATGAACAAACTTTATTGTGATATAATTTCATATTTTGCCTTGCGTTATTTTACTTCTAGTTGGTTGCAAGTCATATACGCTTGCTGTAGTTACCTCTTCGATGGCAACCGAGAGGTCTATTGTCTATTTTTAAGGATTTATTTAATCGTTACTCCCTGCAGCCTTCCAGGAGTTTCCGATTTATCTTTTACCGTTGTATGGTAGTGTTCTGACGACACAAACGCATCTATATATTTAGCGTTTTCTGTTTCGCTTAAATATACCAGCTTGAGAGTCTTTCTGCTCAAAAATAACGGACCTATTTCTTCGTAGAATAGGGTAGCTGGCAACCCAGACATAAAGTTAAGAGACGACGTTCGTAAGCTGCTGGCTGCTGCTGTCACGCTGTGTCTGTCCTCCAGTCCAACCGAGCCAGTAACAGATCGTGCGCTGTCATGCGCTGTAGGTTACGTCTCTCTCTCCTGCGGGATTGACTGACTAACCGTATCTCTGTGCTGACGGTTACGTCTCTCCTGCGGGGATTGACTGACTAACTGTATCTCTGTCCTACAATCACGGACTTTAGCCTAAGATTGAGGGGATTTCTTACGTGAATGAATAAACGTTGCATTCGTTTTGCCTTACTATGTTCAACAGAGTTATCTCTTAATCCTTTCGGTGCTCGTTACCGCACGGTATGGAACTACGAGTCTACCACAACATTGCACTTTTTTATGCTCTCCTGCTTAGGCAAAGCGCAGCCTTATTAGGGAAGTAAGCATACTCGGGGAGGGAGGGAATGGATGAGCTTGCTGGGGACCATTTCCTTCCTGAAGAAGTTTGTTTCCCCGAATAGACTGCAATTCAGAACACAGTTTTTTCCTACGGGGAAAAAACACTGAAATATTATTCAAGATCTAGGAATGATTCTGAACATCTCTCAGTGCGTCTATCACCTGAGGTGATAGAAAGAAGGTGCCGGACATCTGGATAGGGTTTCAGATGTCCTGGATCTTAATCTGAAAGAAGTAAAAGCGATTCGGTAGTCCCTCCAGTCCTCGAAACGAGTTTTTGGGAACCAGTGGTCCAGATCAACTCTGATATTCCACAGCTCTCTCATATCTTAAGAAGTATCTTCTCTCGGTCCTTGTTCGAGTTTACGAGAAAGAGCCTATTTATAACAACAGGCGTAGAATGTAACGATCCTCTACAGGTTCGTTTCAGGATTGCAAAAGTCCGTACGAATCGTCTCGATCGACGGCAGCAACTATTCACTTCCGAGTGGAATCTTTCTTCAGAAGTAAGTTGAGAGTTGTGTAGACTTTAGGGACGCCCTTTCATTCTTCTCTTCAATATGTTGAGGACGAAGAGGCTTCTTCTTCTCTGCTCCCTTATTCTCGATCCGGGATCGGTACCATTAAACGCCATCCTATGATATTGAACGGGGATGGATGTTTTTAGTTCTCTTTTCCCCTTTTTCAATCGCTTAGGAAATGTAATAAGAGGATTTATTATGATGTCACGGAGCGACAGTGACGCTAATCGCCCCATGTTGGCCTTCAGGATCCTGGATTCACAGAGGTCACATACTTCCTAGTTCACTTTCCAAGGACCTTTGCCGAGAGAGTCGGTCTACTCTAACTCGAAAGGTACCTATAACCTCTCCGCTCTGAGTCTGACTACGTTCAGACTATCGAGATGTTGACAGGAATAAGATTACCGTCTTCCATTTCCGTCTGAAGAATGGGATAAGCTGGCAGTCACAACTATTAAAGAATATGCAAATATGTTGTTGAAGGGCCTTTGGGCTCAGAGATTTGCGTCTGTCAAACAACAAAGCCCTTCACGATTTTTGAGTTCTGTGGAATCTCGAAACTCGCTCACCATCTACTTTTTGTCTCACCTGTTTTCTCGGAGTCAGACACTCGTGCGAGATCAGGCGACATATAGTAGCCCTGAGTTTCTTGTTGACGAAGTCGGTTGCGTTTAATACACCCCCGATGATCGTGTAACATGAGACCAGGTTGGACTGTCAGGCATTCTTCCTTCGGGACTGAATCGCCTTTTTGCTCCTCGCTCCTTTCTCCTGGCACCAGAAGCTCGAGTCAGGAGTTGATTCGCTGACGATGTTGGGTTGCGTTGATACACCCCCAAGGTTTGCTTAGATTGAATCGCCCAGGCAGTCCAGACACTCATCCTTCAGCGAAGAATGTGCCTTATGGTCTTCAGGGTACAGCCTTGCTGTCCTTGATTCGTCTGACTGGTCAACTGGTCGGTCACCTGACTTTAGTACAGACGTACTGACTGTGCATGTCCAGATCGAAGCTTTCAATATGGAACTTAGACGTAGTCTGAAGTTCTTGATGTCAAAGCATTCGAACCTCTCCTACCTGTTAACTTCTTGCATGTGATCAGGAAGGCCTTCTTCTAACCACCCTAGATACGACAAAGAGGGTTAGTGAAATTTTAAGCCATCGTCACAAGTTTTGGCTTTAGAGAACACAAGGCGGTGTGCTCTCTAAGCCTTCCGTTGTGGCCTAAGAATGGAAACCCGTTTTGTCCTTGGGCCAGGAGCTTGGAAGCAAGGATGGCACAAGTTAGTGGGCAGGAGCCAGAGAGAGTCCTGTGCCCTCGGGTCTCTCAAGTTTTATCTACATAAAACTCAAGAAAGTCGAAGTCATTCGGGCAATCTGCAGTGTTCCGAAAAAGACCAGACTTGCCCATATCGAAGAACACCCTGGCTTTAGTGTTAAGGATTTCTTTCAAAAATGCTCCTTCATTGTGTTTTGCACAAAGAATTGAAATCTTTTTATCTGAATGCTCACGAGGTGAGGACGCGGCCTCGGAAGCATTTTCAACAGAGCATGGCACTCAGCAACATCCTGAGTACCATGTTTTAGCGAAGCAACTCTGTGTTCACTTCACACTCCCTGTGAGATGTGGAAGATGGCATATGAGATCTGCTGCTCGCTAGGGCCATACGTGTCTGCAGACACAATCTTGGGGGCAAGAAGTACCACTCATCCTATCCTGTAGAAAATGGTTAGGAAGAGCTCTTAATTTAGTTGTTGAGTCGCCGACAACAGCGACTTCTTAACTCTTAAGCCTTAGTTAACACACCTTAACTTTGGCTAGGTTGGTCAGGTGGTGATATATATTTTTATATATATATATATTTATTTTACTTCTTAGCCCTCATGGTATGGTCAATATGGTCTAGTCACATTGTGGTCACGACCCTGTTGACAGATCATCTGGAGTGCACCAGCTTTATAGGTCTCTACCTCGCTGGCAACTCTAGTAAAGCAGAAGCAGACTTGGGTGACAGTAATCACGAAGTCAGCTATGCTAACAGGTGGAACCAAGATGTAAATCATCTGCATGCATTTGTTTCCCAAAATCCTTCTATTCTGTCCCTTCCCACCTCCAAAGGTGGGATTCAGCTATATATATATCTGACAGGTAAGTTTCATGAACAAAATGATATTGTTATGATACAATAAAGTTTGTTCATACTACCTGGCAAGATATATATAATCATGTACCCACCCACCTCAGGGGACAGTGGAAATAAAAATTATGAATAGAAAATGGGAATGGTTCCTGATACCCGCCTCCCAGCGGCGGAATGGGTACTAACCACCTGACCGACCACTGCGTGTGTCGGAAGTTTTTTAAAATTCTGTCGGACTTCAGAAAATACAGCTATATATATATCTGCCAGGTAAGTATGAACAAACTTTATTGTATCATAACAATATCATATTTTGTTTTTGATAACGAATGTTTGTATGAGAAAGCATTAATTTTATTCTCTACAAATTGAATTAAATAAAGCTTGACTGTAAGTGTTCTTTTCAGATAAAGTGTCACCCTTGTCGTCAGTTGAAAACAGAACTCGAAATCAGGTTTCATCTACAACAGTGCCATCTATTATTAAGCAACATCCAGTAGAACCTATGCCACAGCCTCCACCTCAGTTTCAAGCTCCCCTACCAGAGGTTCAACCACAGCCCCCTTCACAGCCTCAGTCTATTCAAGAGCCAGCACTTCATCCTCAATCGGTATTTGATTTGTGTTTTTGGAATGCCAACGATTTTATAGTATATTTATAAGGTAATGGTAAGAAACGTTTTCTTTAATTTTGCTTACATCTCCTTTAGAGCTTTTTATTTTGTTAAAACATACCTAGTAGAAGCTGTATTTAAGGAAATTTCATTGCCATGTGTTTGTCATAAGAATCTGCTTGATTCATTTAAAAATGGAAAAATAAGAGCAAAGCAGTTAATCGCCATAACAAGACAACTTGCACTTCAAGATTTCAAATCCCATATATACAGTAGTAGTTTAGTGGAATATGAATCAAGCATATTTAACAATTTGACAAACTTTAAAAACACCAGTCCATGAAAATGGATAATGAATTTGGAACTGCAGTGTATGTTTATGATAAAATCATGAATGATAAAGTTTATTTCAGAGTCCTTCATAGCAGTATTCTGCAGTAATGTTACATATTCCTGGCATCATATAACTATTTGTATTAATACATATCCAACCAAACTTTAATCATAGTAGTATAGTAGATAATTATGCAGTGTCATAGGATAAATTTAATTCAAGATGTACTACTACTCTGTATTTAGTAATTCAGTGCACACAACCCCCTGTTGTGCAATAATATGATAACTTGTTTTGCTTAAACAAAATCGAACACATCATTATGTCATCAGGTGACATCCACTATGGTTCATTCCCATGGTAAACAGATTTGAGAGTCTGACAATATATATTTAAGTGTTGATTATCCAGTACAACTTGCTTGTAGCCCAGTCAGGTAGTTCAATCTTACATTGCAGTAAAAGTAAAGAAGACTTGGAAAATACACTTTATTCAGTAGTGAAATTCTACCCTATAATCTCTTAAAACATCACAAATTACCAATTCTTTAGACAAATGTGTCCCAGAATTTCACTTCATAACAACTAAAAGAAAGCTGCATGGTGGTCTGAAGAGTATTAGATAATATAGAATCAACCATAAATTGGTTCGTTTAAAGATATGACAGTAATAAACTCTTGAAAATCATGTCTTCTCATTAATGAAAAAATTATTAATATTGTAATTTCATATATACTTAGTAAGCATATCAGTAAGGACACCAAGGCAAAAACCCGGAACAGCATTTTGTACAACTTTATTGGGACATGTTTCGAGTAGTATTATCACTTGTTATCAACCTATAAAATTAAAATGAATTGACATTATAGTTTTTGCAATCAGATTCACAATAGTAAAATGACATGTATAAAAATTATAGGAGTATGTTAAAAGATAGCTAATACTTAAAAAAAAAGTATTAGCTATCTTTTAACGTACTCTTATAATTTTTATACATGTTATTTTATTATTGTGAATTTGATTTCAAGAACTATAATGTCATTCATTTTAATTTTGTAGGTTGATAACGAGTGATAGTACTACTCGAAACATGTCCCAATAAAGTTGTACAAAATGCTGTTCCAGGTTTTGGCCTTGGTGTCCTTACTGATATTTAGATGGCGCTTCCCTGCTGGTGTTTCACTTACTAAGTAATTACGTAGCTATGGTTTCATCTCGCGCGGCAGCTTTAATTTGAGAATGGTGGAAACAACTTACCAAATATCCTCATTATTTTCTGTTGGCTCTCAAGTAACATCTGGGGTTTGCTGCAGCTTTTGTTTGGTGGTTTTCAGTTATATGGCTGGAATTTGATGAAGTAATATGGCTGGAATTTGATGAAGTATTATCGCTGATTCAGGTAGTCTTAAGCTTTAATAGCTTTCAGGATAATCTTTTATAGTTATTTTTATTATTATTAAGCTTGATTCAAGAGCTGAGAAGGAGCTTCCCTTTGCTTAGAATTCCACCCTAGCCTAGGTTACAAGATAGCTCTGATATTCCTTCTTTACCTCTTCCTAATTTTTGTCCTGCTACTAGCCCTCCTACTTTTAATCTGCCGGCTCTCATGCATGGCTCCCTCGCTTCCATACTCAATGCTGTTGCCAGTGTAGAGTCTAGGTTTGTCAGAAAATTAACCTGTTGCTGGAATTCAGTAACGGAGTTGAGTGTGAACCTTTTCACTGTCAATATCCATGTCAGTGATTCTGAAACTTGGGTTGTGAGATCAGTTTTGATGGGTCACAGGAACACAGGAAAATTATCACGCTTTCATTCTATTTCAGTTACTTAGTTTGATTCTTTTAATCACAAATTACTTATGTAATGTATGTTCATCCTCCCTCCGCAGTGAATCAAAAGCAGTGCTATGGATTCCATTAATTTAGTTTTGTGAGTGAAAAACAGTACCATGGGATTCTGTCAGTTTAATTTTTTGAATGAAAACCATTGCCATGAATCCTGTTAGTTTAGTTTTGTGAAAGGGAAAATCAGTGCCATGGATCCCACTAGTTTAGTTTTGTGAATGAAAAAATTTGAGAACCACTGGCCTAAACGAAGGTCCCTGTCATACTATCCTAAACCTAAGAGAAGTCATACCGGAGGTCCAACAGAGGTCGGTGAGGTTTGCCCATGGGTAGTTTCCCCCCAACCGTATCGGTTGTACAGTCCTAGGTGTCAGTAGGACTAGCATCACTGTCCTGCTCCCATTACCCCAGGAGAAGACATACCAAGTCCAAGAGAGGCCAATTGGTTTGTCCACGGGTACTCGCTCCCTCAGTTGAGCCTATGGCACGATCCCAAGTGCCATCAGACAGCCATTGGAAAGGCGTTTCATCAAGAGTGCACTAAGTTTTCGTATGGATACTTCAAATTGTCATATAAACGTCCAATAGTTGAAGGTATCATACCTGTGGCAGTTTTATCATACATTTATGATAATTATAGTACAAATATGTATGTCTCATCAGCGATCAGGTCAGTCCTACCTGGTGCAGTGTTACCAGATCTTAATTGCCATTCAATGCTAAATTCTGTATGAAATTATGCTACCTATTCTTTTAGTTATGCTGTAGCTATATGAATGAGCGCTCTGGTGCCCGGCCATTACTAACCCATATCCTTTTTATGGTCTCGCTGTAGCTATGTGGTACATGGAGGAGCAAGGGAAAGGGCACTATCTCATGCTGTCAGCACCCAGTGCGGTGTTACCAGGTCTTATTTCCCTTTTGATGCTAAACTCTGTAGGAACTTATGCTAAATCTATCAAGACACACCTGCTTGTGAGCACTAAGCACCCACCCCCAGGTATGTTGTTGTTACCTTTAAGGGGGGCTGGCCGGCTAATGCCGTTATTTAACAACAGGACTTTGACATTCATACCACTTAATAAGGTGACTTGGGACATCTCCAAACCGCATATGATTTTCGCCTCTGACCTTTGGTTTTGTGACTCCAGGGCAATTTATCCCGAAAATAACCATTTTTCAAATTCTATCTCCTTCCTTGATATTTAATATTAAGACCTGGGATTACTATCATATATAGACCTGATGTAGACCTCCAATCAAATAGAGAGTTTTTTTTCTAAAAGTCATTTTTTTGCTAGATATGAATTTTTCAATATGGTAAAAAAATAAACCCTATAAATCACGAGAAAAAAATTTATAAAAAAAAGACAAAACAAATATTGGAAAAAAGGGCTCTATTTGATTGTTCTATAATGTCTTTCTGAGTTATATACCAAATTCCAATGTTATAGCTTTAAAACTAAGTGAGGAGATAAATTTTGAAGGTCAATAAGTATAGTTTTTGAGATACGGGCGTTCAAAGTTTTCCTTCGTATTTCTATAAAGACAAAGTTAATAAATAATGATTATTATGAATGTATATTTCTTTTTTGTGTATTAATAAACCAAAACTATTTTATTTATCATAATTTAATCATAAATGATGATCCCTTTGCTCATATATCGTAGCCTGGGGCACTGCTTGAGGCAAGATGGGGCACTCCTTCCTACGTAACCCCCTCTCTCCCCTTCACTTACTCGGCTTATTACAGCGAATTTTCTTCTGTATGTTAGCGCGAGATGTTTTCCTTGTATTTTCCTCTTTGGCATGATGACATTCTTGCCGAAACAAAGATAAACAAACGTAAATGCAAGAGAATGTCAGAGGTGAAACTTGAAGGCGTACTCTCTTTTTACAAAGACAATTTAATAAATCAGGATTATTATGAATTTCATATTCCATTTTGGGTATTAAAAAACCAAAACTATGTTATTTATCATAAATGAAAATCTCTTTGCTCAAAGATCGTAGCCTTGGGCACAGTGTGACGTGTGCTGTCAGGCAAGGCAAGAAGGGGGCGTTACTAGGCGACCCTCCCCTCTCTCTTCACTAACTACGCGTATATTACGATATTCTGTAATAATACTTGAGCGATTTTTCTTCATCTGTATGTTAGCGAGATGTTTTCCTTGTCTTTTCCTCACTGGCATGATGAACTTCTTGCCGAAACATACATAAACATACGCAAATGCAAGCGAATTCACGAGGTGAAACTCGAACGTGTAATCTACTTGAAGTCTATGGTCCAACTGATTCATGATTGAACCAGATACTCGCAGTAACTCGCTTCTGCGAGCCACGGAATCTCTACAGATGCCATTTCTCACAATTTCTTTGCCAATAATTATTAAAATTTACGATAACAGAAGAAATATTGCATTTTCTTGTACGGATGAATGTTTTAGGCTTATTGAGTTATGTTTACTAATTACCCTGTAACTATGAAAGTAAGAGGAATTTTGACGAAATATTTCGTATACGTATTCTCAATTGCCATATGAAGCTCCATGAATTTTTTCATGACTGCATTTTTCGCCCTATACCACCATATATAGGGGTTCCGGCCGGCCCCCTTAAAGCAAGATGAACCATCATTAGATCCTTGTAAGTGACAATTAACTGGACTAATGTTCTTACTTAGTCCTCCAGGATTTTCTCTAGGAGATGGGAGATTGGCTTTCAGCTAAAAAAAGCAAGGGAAAGCTTATTTGTTCATATACGAAACAAACCTTCGGTCTTAACATTGAGTAATACTAGCGCCAAGCTGGAAAACTGGTAGGATTAATAAAAAACTTGTGTGGTCCAGGGACTATTGGCAGCTGTACCGGGTCACGGAGCATTGTAGTTCCTAGAATGCATTGGGCATCCCGTGACCTATCAGTTATTGTCCTACTGCCTTTAAGAGAGGACATGATTACTATCTATCTCTTTAAAGTTGGTTTAGTGTGCCCATTTAATTTCATAATATTCCTTTTTTTCTTTCTCTGGGTGATCTCGGTGTGGGTGTGATCTGCTAGGTGTGTCCAAGTTGTTAGATATGGTGAACTTTGCTTCACCAAGGGAACTTTCTTCAGGTTCTCGTAAGAGACAAAGGAAATGCCCTGGAGTGAGTGGATTTCCTTGTTCAAGATTCCTAACATCGGTGTCTACAGATCCTCACCCAACAGGTACTAGGTGCAGAGAAAACTTATGTACTATTACCAATCCTTGTTCAGTGTCCTGCATCCACCTGACCTGCAGTTTATGAGGATGAACGCTACGGCAACGGCAACAACGCCAATGTTCCCGGTGATGCAGAATTTTGGAAACAGTTTTGCAGCACACGCAGGGATACCAGCAGTAGCTGCTCAGTGTCTCCCATCAAGTGTGGTGACATCACAAACTGACAGGGCTGCCACCATGACGTCACAGCCTACTGCTTCTCTCATATCCTCGTTGCTTCCTGAGACGAATATGCTTTCAGACTTGGTAGTACATGCAGTTATGAAGAAATTACAAGCTTTAGAGGACAAAATAGGTAGGAAAGACAAAAATAAAAGACATGAATCGTCTTCCTCTTCTTCGTCTTCCTCTAGTTTGACATTATCGCAAAACTCGATGACACCATTTGTACCAGTCAAGCATTGGATGATAAGGGACTTCGTGACTGATCCTCGTGCCAAGAGAAGATTAATCAAGCCAGGACTGTCACATCCCTGTCGGCAACAAAGTGAAGAGGGCAGTGGCTGGTAAAGGTAACGACAATGACGACCATCATTTACGTGCATCCGCATGTAAATATCCTGTTGATGAGGAGAGATGCTGCATTGGCTAGATTGAGCAGCACCATAGATTTGGATTCCCTATTAGCAATTCGGAATGGGGATATCTAGAGTCGCAATTGCTGTTGCCAAAAGGTATACTAGAAGCTGCTATTGATAGAAGAAGAATGGTTACTTATAATAGATTAGTCCAACAGGCACTTAATAAAGCATCTGGAAGCCATGCTAATTCTAGTGAGGTAAGACAACACCAACAATTACCTCAAAAGAGACCAGGGAGACAGAATCCCTCCCTTACATCAGCAAGACCTGCTTCCCCAAAGAAGTTAGCTCATTAGCCCTTTCACAATAGACCTAATAGAGGAAGGGGTATTAGGGGCAGAGGGAGAGGTTCGAGACGATAAGATGGGGGCCTCTCACTGCTCAGTCACACCAGTGGGGGGATGCCTGGCAAATCATTGGAGTGTGGCAGAAATTTGGAGTGGAGCAATTGGTGGTGGATGTACTCAAAGTCAGATATCTGATTCAATTCGACTTTACTCCACCCCTGACAGAACAACCATTACCACACACTCTTGCTCAGGAATCTCAGAAATTTCTTATCCTGCAAGAAAAAGTGAAGAAGATGATGGAGAAGGAGCAGTAGAACAAGTAACACTTCCTTCAAGGGGGTTTTACAGCCATATTTTCGTTGTCCCCAAGGCCAATGGAGATTCGAGGACATTTATAGATCTGTCAGTATTAAATCTGTTCATAAGAAAACCAGATTCAAAATGGAAACTCCAAGAACAGTTCTGGCAGCAATTGGGGACAAGGATTTTATGCTGACTATAGACTTGAAGGACACATACTTTCAGATCCCAATCCATCAGTCTTCCAGGAAATTTCTCCACTTAGCCTTGCAGGGAAGATTTCCAATTCAGAGTCCTGTTCTTCGGATTGACAGCATCTCCCTAAGTATTTACAAGGGTATTCACTCTCATGTCAACATGGGCGCATGCTTAGGGGATCACTGCCAACGCAGAATCAGAGGAATTTATTTCTGGTGATAGAAATTAATTTCTCGATATAATGTGGTTCGGATTCCACAATAAACCGTAGGTCCCGTTGCTAAGTAACCAGTTGGTTCCTAGCCATGTAAAAATATCTAATCCTTCAGGCCAGCCCTAGGGGAGCTGTTAATCAGCTTAGTGGTCTGGTAAAACTAAGACATACTTAACTTAAGCTCAGGGGATCAAGTTAATAAGACACCTGGATGACTGGTTGGTGATAGTAAATTCCCAAGAAAAATTACTTTGGGACAAGCTCGTCAGTTAAACCTGATGACAGTTAAACTTCATCAGTGGGCTGTAGAGAACCTAGTAGACATCAGGGTCATATATTCCAGGTAAAAGAAACGTAGTAGCCGACAAATTGAGCTGCAGGGATCAGATTCTAGGAACAGAGTGGTTTTTACATCAGGAAGTGGTAGAGAGAGTTACCTCAATGGAACAACCTACTGTGTCAACCACCTTGAAGAGGTACCACCACTTGGTGAAGTCCCTATCACTTTAAGGGTGGAGACTGTCAAGTACCTCCTGCGAGTGAGAGGCTTTTCTTAGAAGGCAGCATCACAGATGGCAGGAAATATCAGGTCGTTGACAGCTGTGTACCCAGGAAAGTGGTCCGTGTACTGTGATTGGTGTCGTAGAGGGAGCCTTTCTCCACTCAGAACCACTATCTAGTAGTTAGCGGATTTTCTAACATATCTCAGAACAGAGACATATGTCTGTATCTGCCATAAAGGGATACAGGGCTGCTCTAGCTTCGGTTGTGTAGATGAAAGGCGTGGACACTTTTTCTTTATGGGAAATGCTATGTTAATGAAGAGTTTTGAGCAGTCCTGTTCCCCGAAGGAACTAAAAGCTCCAGATTGGGATTTAACCATATGAGCCACTGTGACAGTCCACAGATAGAAGCTTGACCCAGAAAGCAGTCTGCCTATTGGCTATAGCCTCAACCAAAAGGGTGGGCGAGCTACATGGTCTGTCCTATGTGGTGAAGCATTCAAGAGGTTGGAAGTCTGGATGATGACCCTGAAGAAATGCTGCTATGCCCTGTCAAGAGTACTAAGAGCTTACTTAAAAGGAACTCGGCATCTCAGACCAGGATGCCACAGGCGTTTTGTGAGTACAGGACGGAACAAGAAGGAAGTGTCCTTGAATACAATATCGTTTTGGTTGAGAGAAACGATCAGGAATGCGTATGTGACAGAAACTGGAGTGTCAGATAATCTGGAGAGAACTAGAGCTCATGACGTCAGGGGCTTGAGACCTTCTTTGGCATTCAAGAAAAATATGTCTGTGAAGAGGATTTTGAAAGCTGGTGTTTGGCAATGCCAAACAATTTTCACTTCCTTTTATTTAAAAGATGTTGCCCATAGATCCTTGGACACTTTTTCCTTGGGTCCAGTGGTGGCTGCTCAACAAGTGGTATAGCTCATCCAGTACCCTTGGCAGGTCAGTTAGTGTCTAGTCTAAGATGAAGGTATGAAAGTAGAATGAATGAGATGACTGGTCTCGCTTCTTTCATACATTTTCTATAGACTTCTTTACCTACGGGTGGTAAGAGGGAGAGTACCATCATAAGCTGGAACGGACTAGTTACAGGTGAGTGAGACAGCCATACTGTAAAGATAATCTAGAGCATAGGATGCTATTCAGTACCAACACACCTCTCTTGGTAATAGGGAGAGAGTGGTGTGATAATAGATCTATATACAGGGACTGGAGTTTCCTATGAGAACAGATAGTTCTCCATCTTCCGTAATGCAATAAGCAATGGTATTGTATAAAACATCCAGAGAGGGAAACCAAGAGATTCTCATATCTTTGGTTCTGAGGTTGTAGTCCATTGTCTTATACAGAAATGGACGAAGGTGGCACACTCCCAGTCAGTTAAAGAGACTTACCTCCCACCAATAACTAAGTACATCCTAATGTTAAGACCGAAGGTTTGTTTCATATATGAACAAATGACAAAGTTTTAATCAATTTGTATTTTTCATAAGAAACAAACCTGAGGTCTTAACATATAAAGGCCCACCGTGAACCACCCCTCTAACAGTCTAAACTGGGTTGGAAGAGTAACTGTTAGGTCACGGGACGCCCAGGGCATTCTGGGAACTACAATGCCCTGTGACTGGGTACAGACACCAATAGTCCCTGGATCACACAAGTTTTTTATTAATTCTACTGGTTTTCCAGTTTGGCGCTAGTATTATCCTAATGTTAAGACCTCAGGTTTGTTAGTTATGAAAAATACAAATTGATTAAAAATTTGACATTTTACCTTTCCTCCCTCTTGCGAAGTTCAGAGGAGATATTTATCTGTCATCACCAGGGAAGCTCCTTCTTTGGGGGTTGCTGCCTCCTCACCCGGAACTTCTCTGTTCTCATCAAGTCGAGTGCTAGACCACCTTGTTAGGAATATCTTTTAAGATTTTGGTTTCCTTGAATGGACAGTGGGAACATTGGCTAAGAATAACTATTAGGAGGGATGACTCTATAGAACTTTTCTCTCTTTTCACTTTGGGAGTGCTTAAGTAAGGAGAGCTCTGGTGCTCCTTTACCATTAAGGGAGTCACTCAGACAGAAATTGTCCGTTATTTTCTCCCCTGGACCAACATCTCTTCCCACTTTAAGTGATAGCTCTTGACATCAGGACAGTCTCTACCCCATTAGGTGTCAGGCACTATATGTTCCATACTTACATTCTGCAATTGACCTACTGGAAGTTCAAATCGATCTTCACATCTCACTATTTGAAAAACAGTGTGTAGTTGTAGTGCCTTGGCAGTGACTGGCATGGTATTAGGTGAGGAAGCATAGAAATTTCTCCTACTTCTCTTCACCTTACAGTAAGGTGTTGAGTTTTTGGGAGCCAGGTTGTACCATGTACCTGGAGTACCCACAAGTTTCAGTGGATGGATTGTGGTTTTTTTCATTGTAGGTGACAATGTTGTCTGGTTGTTATGTATATTGGTACTGCCTCCAGGGCAAGGGCACTTTTTTGTGCTTTGTTAGCCATTGGTCATCTACTTTGCTGCAAACTCCCACTTAAGTAGAGGTGCCCCACGGCTCAGCCACCACACCACTACAGGTTAAGATGAGCACCAACCAGAAGCATTTTTCACCTGCAGTAGCTCTCTTACCAGATAAGGAAATGACAAGCATTGTTTCAATGGTAGCAATTTTTCATGTTTCAAAGTCAATACCATTCTTCAATGTTGTGGAGTTGAATATGTCCATGTATCTCACCCCCATTCAATGTGGGATTCAGCTTTATAATTACTTGGTGAGTTAATTATATGTAAATGATATTTTCATTACAAATTTAGGCTGCATATATAATTACCAAGTGATTACATAATCAAAGCCTGCCTCCCCTTGGATGGACAAAGGGTAATAAAACCAATGAAGATGTTTGCTAAGTTGTTTCCAGTATTCCCAGGAGGGGTCGGGCCTGTCACCTACACTAAACAATTGAGGGCTACTGCAATTTTTCAAAATTAAAGCTGCTGCACAAGTTGAAACTATAGCTAGATATGTGATTACTTGGTAAGTATGTATGTATATATGAAACTTAATTTTATGAAAGTATCATATTTATCTCTCAAAAGTCACAGTCATTTGTTAGCCAGATTTAAAAAGTCATTAAAGTAAACATAATTTCATGGAACCAGTATATCACAGACATAACGCACAATATACCAACTAAAGAATTTGGCAAAAATTCTGAAAAATTGACAGATCAAGCACTCAGTCCATTGGGACAAGCCTTAATGTTTAGTGGGCAAAGAGTTCATGATCCTTTTGCAATATCAAATATATATGGAAGACATTTAGAGTAGGTTAGGAGTGAACAAAACCTTGATGAATACTTCCATGGCTATAAAAGAACCTTCTGAGAAAATGAGGTTTGAAACAGCCAAAGTTCTGTAAATAGACAATAGAATTTTCCCATTCCTTCTGTAATAGCACATCTCTAGGTTCAGAAACAAACAAATAGTTTTTTAAACGCTGAATGGCCAAAAGGTAAAGAAGGCACAAGTTATTTTCTCCAATGTTGCAACCAACTTCTGACCAAGAAACTATACTGTATTTCAAGAAGAATGGTAACCTGACACAATATACATAAGGCCAAACCTGGCAGAGACTTGAGTAGTCCATCAGGCTATAAACCAATATCTTTAACAAGCTATCTATACCGAGTGATGTTAAAAATGGTGAATTCAAGGTTAACATGATATTTGATATCATGGATCACAAAATGATAATCTACACTTGACCCTCAAAGTCATTTAGTTCATCATATTGAAAAAGGATTTCAACAGTAGCAAGGAACTATGGCAATAGTTTTTACATCCAAAAAGGCTTTTGATACTGCTAAGGGATGTGCTATACTGAAAACACTATATGACAGAGGTATCTTAGGTCACCTACTTTTTTTATAAAACTTCTAAACAGACTGCACCTTTCAGGTAGATGTACTAGATAAAATTTATTCAGATATGTAATTATCCCACAGGAAAGTGTTTTGAGTGGCACACTGTTCCTTCTTAAAATAAACAGTCTCACAAATTAGTCGCCAAGTGGAATTAAGAATATTATGTACAGTGGACCCCCACTTATTCGCTGTTGGCAGCTGTGGACTTTGTCATTCACAGATAGTCCTGTGGCGCATTTTTTCAAATTGCTGAAAATTTGGTAATTCGCTGATGTTTTCGTCAAAAAAAAATGTCTGATTACTGTATTTTCATGTTATTTTTGTAACTGTAACTTTGTAAATACATTTTTCATCATGAAAAAGGGATTTTGACGTAGGAAAAATCTATTTCTGGGCGAGGAAGCCGGTGTCGCCCATGAAATTGAAATATGTCTGCTTTGGGCGAGAAGCCCTGTCGCCCAGTGAAATATGTCTGCTTTAGCACTATTTCTAGTAAAATATTGCTATAATACCAGAGAACTGCTAAATTGGACATGTCAGAAGCCTCTGACTCGCTCACCTATATTTATATGGTCACAAAAATAACATTAAAATAGGCACTTTTAATTATTTTTAGAGGGGTATTTAGTGTTATGTTCCAGTTATTAAAATACACAGTTATTAGCGTTTTAGAGGGATTCCAATATATTGTTGATTTTCAGAGATCACAGATGGTTGTAGTATCTAACCCCCACAAATTTTACAAAGCCTTATTCTTAATGTTGGCATTACAAAAGTAGATATCTGCTTCTACAGTAGACATTCAGTTTTCTGCAAGCTAAACAAAAGCAGTCATGTTTTATAGTGCTACAGACTGGAAAAGAATTATGAATTGGGACTGAATATTAGAAACAATCTGATAGCCAAACTACTAAGTTCTTAGGTTCATTGTTTGATACACATTATAACCAGAAACCACATATTGCATATGTAAAAGCAAAAAAGGAAAAATTAATGTATTGTACATGATATATATAAAAAACTATTCTTTATTCCAAAAAGAATGTCTCTTTGAAGTATTTATTCCTCATTTAGAATTGGCTCCTCTCGTCAACCCATGCAATGGGTTTTTAATGACTAACCTACATGATCCAATCCCAGAATGTAGGAAATGCAGAACATTGCAATAATTTATCCAATTTTTAAGGAGTTGCAATATAATGAACAATTCTTGTTGATCAGCCCTGCAAGAGCTGATAATGTTAATTCAGTGGTCTAGTTAAACCATGAACAGTTTAATAAATTTTATAATGGTGGTCTGGCTAAACTTTTTATTATTAAAAATAGTGAGTGATGTAATTGTACTATCATTTTTTACAGCATGTTTTTTATTTTCTTCGTTGACTGTTGGGTATGTTGTTATTGTTAGTAGTAATATGAGCAACAACCTTTATCAAGACCTTTTATCACTTACCTTGGTATGTATACACAACAGCAGTCAGAGCTTGGACTATCAAGTTGTTTATGCCTGTGAATCTGTAAAGGGTTGTTTTAATCTGCAGAAAGTTTTTTGGGTGACATAGTCGCTCATTCAGCTTTAAAATGACAATAAAAAACAGTAAATGGGACAATATCTGAGATCTATTTTGTGTCTTAAGTTTTCTTATATAGATCATTAGTACTATGTTTCAAAATCATTGGCAGCATGACACCTGTAACATTAACCTACTGTCAACAAAGGCTGTTTTGATTTGGTGTTGTAACCAACCACAAAGTAGTTGAATGCCATTTGGTAACATACTTTACAGTACTAGTCAGTTGGGAAAACCAAGTCTTGGTAATAGAGCTTTTTATTATCCCCCTGGTGGACAGCGTGTAAAGTTTGAGGTGTATGCAAGTGAGTAAAAACATCTTTTTTTCAAGCAGATCCGTCACACCTGAAGGTAGTGTTTCATGTGGAAAAAGATGCCTGGTAGCTTAAAATGAGTTTGTAATTGAGAATTCCATTGTTATACAATTTGAAGTAAAAATTCATAGTAAGCACATTATTTTTATAAAGATAACTTTTTTAGCATCTTATAGTAAAGTCCACGAAACACAGACAGATGGACTCATTTGCTATGGCCTAGATATTACATAGTCAGCAGTAATAAATTTGGAATAAGCTGTATAAAAGGACGTGGTTGAACCACTACTTTTGTTGCCGAAAGTGATCTCTTGATACTCCAGTTTTCTTGATATGGTTGTAGTATACCATGGCTCGTTATTCAGTGTAATGATACGGCTGTATCTTTTGTAGACTGGTGCAATCAGTGGAAAAGATGCTTGTCTTTTATTAGCAATTCTCTAGTTTAATATAGGAGAGGGAAAGGTGAAATTTGAAGTTTCAGCTGTAGAGTTTGTAAGGATTATCTCCAGCCTTCTTCTGAGAAAGACATTTTTTAACTAACTGCATTTACCAAAGTACGTAGCTGGTTTACCCTAAACTGTCTTATTATCATGTTCATGAGAGCACAGTAGTTGCACTACGTATCATGAATTGTCCTTAAGTTATGGGGTTACTTTTCAATGAATGAGTTTTGAATAGATTTCATGTGCTCTTTGAATTATGCTCATATGCTTTCATAATTAGATTAATTCAGAGATCCCCTGCCAGAAGGGCGTAATCCAAAATTTTGCAGTTTTTAGTTTGTGCTGGATACAGGCACCAGATCATCGAGTTCTTATATAGTGACTAACACTGAATTACCTACTGCCTTTATATTATTTTCAAAAATATAAATAGCATACACATAATCTACTTACTGATTTTACACTTAAAACCATGAAAACTTATTACGTACTTCTGAAGGGATATCATCTTTGAAAAGTGCAATAACTCTGTGAGTGGGTATCACATCTTATAAAAGTACATATATGCACTAACTGCATATTTATGTATGTACAAAAATAAAAATAATACAATTTTAGTAAATATTTTATACATAAAAGTTTTAAAATTTAAAAAATTTGCATAATAAATTAAACATAAACACTTTTGCGGGGTTTTGCAGTGCTTCTGGAAGGTTCGCAAATGTTCGTCCTATTGTGAAGAACTCGTGTATCATAATTAGTCAAGTTCCGATGAAAAATTCGCACTATTGTGAATTCGCGCGAATCAAATCATGTAAGTTCGGGGTATTACTGTACATAACTTTAAACTGCATTTACTCAAAACTGGCATTTCTGGGTCAAGCCCTTCTGGCAGGGGACGCCTCAGTTGTGTGTGAGTTTCAATGAGGTATTTCGGATACAGTATATTACAATCAATTCAGTGAACAATACTTAAGAATCAATGCAGCAAAAACCTACAAATTGCATTTTGAGCTACAATACTGTTCATTTTAAAATGAACAAAAGACATGCTACAGTCAGGAAATTAGCAGTTAAAACATGATTCATCCAGCCTTCTTTGGTTATTATATTGGGGAAAAAAATTTTTTTTGAGTGAGTCTGCAGTATGGTCAAATTAAATTTTTTTAGGAGTATTGTCAGATATATTAAAATTGCTCACATCATATTTTTCTTCATATGTTTATTTATGATACTGCCCTTCAGAGTAATTTTTCTAGTGTACATTTGAGGAATTATTTTAATAATGGTTATTGTGCTACTTGTGCAAACCATTTTTTTTTTTACATTTTTTATTGGTTTCCTGTCTCTGACAGTGGGAAAGGATCTAGACTGTGTGTCAAGTTGCTATTTGATCACAGCTTCTTAGAAATTTATGGAGTTATATCTTTTTTTTTTTACTTTAGAAATTTTGAATTTGAAGAGGCAACAGTAATTTTAGGTTATGGGTTTTTAGAATTTGTACCCCATGATGGCTGTGTATTACATTTTGCCTTTCTTTTGTGTAAGAGTGGCCAAATTTTTGTAAATTCGTTCACTCTGTGTACTGGAAGAGCTTTTCTGCTTTTTACTAAGAGGTGTTACATGGTTTTCTTCAATTTGAAAGCTAGCATGAAAATTATGATAAAAGGAATATTTGTTACATTTTCAGAGTATGTTTTGATACGTGTTAGCAGTATAAATGATTTTTTTTATGTATGTTAATTGTAAATTTGTACAAATAATGGACAGTGTATATATATAGTTTTTATTTCTCTCTCTCTCTCTCTCTCTCTCTCTCTCTCTCTCTCTCTCTCTCTCTCTCTCTCTCTCTCTCTCTCTCTCTCTCTCATCTGTCAACATGCACTAAACACATATTAGCTATTAATTAAATGATGAAATGAAATACAGGTATGAACAATTAATCATGCAATCTACAAAGGGGGTGCATCTTCCGAATAATTACTTTCTATTGTACTAGTTTCTCTGCATCTCGCCATCCCTATTTGAATGCAAAATTGACCACTGTCACACTTGTTTT
>NC_087217.1:61951921-62001921 GCF_015104395.2 Macrobrachium nipponense | reverse complement strand
TCACTTTAAGATTTTGTTGCAACATACTTTTCAGTTAGAAGGTTCCAACATACGTATTCTCAATCTGGAAGGAACATCTTGCATAAGGAAGGGATTTAGTATAAGTTATGCCTTATTAGAACAATCTCTCTCTCTCTCTCTCTCTCTCTCTCTCTCTCTCTCTCTCTCTCTCTCTCTCTCTCTCTCTCTCTCTCTCTCTCTCTCTCTCTCTCATTAATGACGAGTGTTGTGGCACAGTTGATGAAGATTGTTGCCCTGTATTAGAATTAAGCATCCCACTATCTAGTTTTAGTCTGATTGCAGACCCATCATTCACATTTGCCTGATTTGAGTCCTTCATGATTCCTAGACATCCCTCCCCAAACATCATTTAGAAGAGCATGTGCTAGCTTGCTACAATGCTGGCCACATAGGCCTATGGACCTTGGGTTTCAGGTATGCAAGAACTTCACTTTGTGTGTCATGACAACAAGGTTTTGTCAGGATACTCCTATCTGATTTTAGCTTATTTCACGTTTCTTCTTTTTTGTTTTGTTAGATCCTCTTCTTGTGTGTGAAGATTTGTCAAATTTAAGTGATTCTAAGTGTAAATGATTACAAAAATATGTGTTTGTTTCATTGTATTTTCTTTGTGGCAATAGTTTTTTTGGAAACAAATAAGGCTTCACTGCTTTGCCCTACTGTTTGGGTGGCTGTTACCTAGTTGATATGGTGAGCATTTATTTGCTTAATTTAATTCATGTACATATCAGCATTTCATTAATTAAAGCGTTTTTACCTTTTTTGTCTGGTACTAGGTTACTATTTGACCAAAAGTTTAAATACTAGGTACGTATTGAGTGCTTCCAGGTACGTACTGTGCTTTCACCCTCATTTTCTTTGCCATAGGGCAGGCTGGTGTATCAGACTCTCTTTCAGGAGAGGCTCCAACTTGTGCACAGGGGATGTGATGACCTGAGTGTCCTGCCCCATCAGAACCTTATCAGGCGGGGTCACTGAGTTCATTTGTGGATGAAGTAATCTTGTGAGGGCAATAACACGTCAGCTTTATTCACAATCTTGTCTGTAGGATGCACTCCAGAGACGAGTCTATTGTTCTGAATATCATGGTCTCAACCTGCCTTAGTTGTTTTGACCAAGTGAACATTCTGATCACTGGCTCAGAGGGTTCTCTTTTGTCTAGCCGATCAGGTAAATCAACTTCTCCCTCCATGGACATAATGGGATGTTTTACACGCTGCAGAATGCAAAGATGACAACTCGTCAAGTTGATGTCCCCTAGAGAGGCGGTCAGGAAGGCACTTCCTTCTCAGATGCGAAGTTAGTCACCAAGGATTTTCTAACATGATACCTTCATACTGATGAAGTGAACAGTAGTACTTGAACCTAATTGGATGAGTAGTTCTTATATACAGAAATGTTTCAATTATCTAAATTAACAGAACCAAGGACCTGTAAGATAAGGGTAAAATCTGAATAAGGACAGGTAAAAACTCTACAGAAGTAAAATGGCAACACCATAACCCTACCCTGCGTTGAATAATCTTGATGGGTTCCGGCTCTCACTCCTCAAGACCTAACCTTCATAATCAGTCAATCATAACCTACCCCCCCCCCCCCCCCCCCCCCCACCTTGTCAATATCGCATAACCATAAACACACTGTATGCTTATGAACAACAACCATCACGCTTTAAACTGAAATTTTTATGCAAAAGGAAATTATCTACCTTAATTTCTCATACTGTATTTGTAACAAACTATTCTGTATAAATACTTAAAAAAGATAAACCCTTTCTTTTTCCTGTATAAATATACTTAAAAAAAGAAACCCTTTCTTTTTCTCTCTCTTGTAAGCAAATACAGTTTGTTAAGTAGGTAGCCTTCTTTTGTTTACCCAGATCATACCATTATTGTTATCACCATTAATATATATTTTTATATAGTATCTTACTTATCACTTGTTGTCATATTGTGTTATATGTAATTTATTTTACTGATAATTTGATAAATTGCCTTTTTTATTCATAGTGTTTTGTTACACTGAATCATGCCAAGTATTGCATCTTTCACATTGTATTGTAGACTTGGCTTTTTCAGTATGTTATTTTTAGGAACATCATTCAAAAATTTATAATTAGTTTATTCTGTTTTATTGTGATTATATTTCTCATTTTGCTCTACGCATTATGAAAACTTTGTTGTTATGTGAAACGCCCTGTGTTTACATTTTTAGCGCATATGGCATTTCTTGATGATAACATGTCCAAAAGCCAATTCATTTAGGAAGACCACTGATCATTTTCTGTTTTATTGAAATTGATGATTTTTCATTTCTCCTCATGGCATCACAGAAGTTTTACTTGTTTGCTTGGGTTTACATCTACATGTGGCATTTCATCAATGTTGACATTACTGTTTACCTCTTTCTGTTTTTTTTTTTAGTTGATTCTAATATGATTATCACACACAGCATTACTCAAGAGAATATTTTAGCACCATTGATATTCAGTTTTATCTCAGATATGTATGATGTTCACATTCACAGTAAAATATTATTTATAAATACTTATAAAGTATGTAGTGCAAAAATCTATCATGAATTTTGTCATAGATGTTGGTAACACAGTGAGCTATGCATAACTCATCTCCCCATCTTCAACCAAAGGGAAGGCGTGTGCATGTGTGTATAACAACACATGCACATACTAGGGGATATTGAATGTGTTTCTCTGTCGCTTTTGAGTTGTAAATTTTACTATTTTTCATCTTTTTTGCTCTAAAGTTATGATAAAACATAAAAATAAACAAGTAAAAATTGTGATGAAGTGCCTTTGGCACTATTGAGTTTTCTGTATAGCATGTAATGCTGTATGAAACTCAGCCATGGCCCATGAAACTCAACTGCGGCTCTTGACACTCAGCTACAGCTCAGTGGTGGCCTGTGTGTTGGCACCTATAGCGGCGCCAGACGCATTATCATGGCTAACGTTAAACTTAAATAAAATGAAAACTACTAAGGCTAGAGGGCTGCAGTTTGGTTTGTTTGATGATTGGAGAGTGGATCATCATACCAATTTGTAGCAATCTAACCTCAGAAGTTTTTAAGATCTGGGGTGGACGGATAGACAAAAAGCCATCTGAATAGTTTTCTTTTACAAAAAACTAAAAATGAGAAATACAGTAAAAATAAAGATGGGAATGTGTAGTGTAAAATAGAAATTAAAAAAGTAAAGGGATGTGATTATGTGTGTGCCTTATTGTCTTTTAACATATGTGGTATAAGTTGTTATCTCGCTCTCTCTCTCTGTCAAGCTTGTTTATTTCGCCACAAGTTACAGTACAGTACTGTACTGTAATATTCTGTGATAAAATGTGCAAAAGCATAACTGTAAAAGAAGCTCACAATAAAATCTCTTAACAAAGTCAATGCCTGCCCATCCATCCCACAGTGCAGTCCCTACCCCCTCCTCCCACCTGTGGAAGCTCCTGCCCTAGTCATCCACCTTCCAAAACAACTCTGTCTCATGGTGAATCTTCCTGCAGTCTTAATGGTGCTCCCCTCCCATGGCACCCAACCTTCCGGAACCCCCCCCCCCCCCCCCCCCCCCCCCCCCCCCACGTTGGAAACTTTTCCTGGCCTTCCACAGCCCCTAAACCCTTTCTCAGTCTGTTTATGGATGTGGGCAGTATTACTAACATCTCCTTAGACACATGCAGTGTTGCCAACCATCAGAGATAATGTTTTCAAATTTTAAAAACTAATTATATACGTACCTATATATCTCCATCTGTCTATCTCTGTCTTTCTTCTTCTCTTTGGTCTCCTGGGCCCAGTTGTGTCCAGATAGTAATGTCGATCTCTAGATAATGTGCATCAGATAATTGAGAGATTACTGTATTACATCATCTTCATAAAGCTTCTGCCCTGAACTTCAACAGTGAATGCATATTGTTGAAAGAATGTGTATAAGCTTGACTCCTCACTTCTGCGGAGGTGAACAACGCAAGACCGATTTCCATCCACAACAAGAGGACTGAAAGATGACAAGTGGTGGAAACTGATATCACCCAGTTTAGTTCCTCCACACTTTATTTCTTGTTTAGAGAGATCCTGCTGTCCTACCTATGGACATTTGCAAGAGGTTCAGTCCTTTTGACTTCCAAAGGGGAGTGCATGTAGGGGACACAGCACTAACTTGACCTTCAGTAACTTAGATCTTACGTGTTAGAAGACCTTTAGTCCTTAGTATTGTCATGCTGTCTCTCTTACATGGTTGACAGTTTTAAAGTTAGAAGCTGTCTGGATTCTGCGACTGCAGAGTCTGTTAAGTATGGTCTTCTGCTGTCATAGTTCCCATACCACTTTGACCTACAATTGCAGATATCTCTTGTATTCTTTGCACAAGATTTTGATTGTAACCATGACTCTATCCACTACTAACAGCTTTAATAGAATCCTTCATTCCATTCAGCTAATTTGGTTTTCTCTGCTGTAGCTTGCTCCTCCCTTCATTACGTATTACCATTTTGGTAATATTAATGAGGGATGTGACATAGAGCAATTTTTTTAACAAAATATATATTTTGATCACAAGCCTATCATTTATAATTATGTCTGGCATGCCATTCATGCTCCTTTTGTGCAGCCATATTCTAGAACACATGAAGTGTAGTTTTTATCTACCTGAAACCTAAGGTCCAGGAGTGTGCTTGCATTATGCTACCAACCAGCCATCAGATGACACACTTACAATTGTTATTGATGAGTGAAGTGCATTGGATTTGTGAAGACTGCAGATTAGGCAAATGTAGATGATAAGGTTGTATCCAAAACTTCAATGTTAATTTTTAAAACTTTTATTAAATTTTAAGCATCCCATCAACTTTTATGAGAGATTGGGATTATGGTTATTTTTAAGTAGACAGATGTGTTTTTGTTTAGGTTTGTGTAAAAAGTGCGTTTTTGTATAGCATGCTCTAAAACTTCTTTAATGGTTGTTGTGTTTCCGTTGATTGGGGGTTTTACACAATTTAATCAGCAACCATCTTTTTTTCAGGCAACAACACTGGGCTTGCTGATGGGTATGTGTGAATAAGTAGATTGGATTTAGACTTAGGACTATCTCATCATTACATCAACTATAGCTTCATTCTTTGATTAATCTTCTCACTTGCCTGTATGCAGCATGAAGCCTGAACCACAGTATACCCACCATTGTTCTGGGCTTGTTTTGACTCAAATCCTGCTTCCTTCAAGTCACTGATTTTTCTCTCGTTCCATCCAGTGTGTGTGGTATCATGTTGGCTTCTTTCTACCCACAGTTTATATTCTGATTTGCCCATGTTTTGTACCTTGTTCTTTTCAGTGTTTAGACTTTTTGATTTTTCAACAAGTTGTCTTTATTTTACTTTTAAGTGTATTCCTTGCTTTGGATATTTATTTCTCATGAAGTTTACTTTTTCAATACACACACAATTTGTTTTGTTGTACTAGTAGCTTTTGGTGTGTTGGTCCACATAGCTTGTGCTTAGTGATACAATGTTTTGCGATTCTGGACCAGCATAAGTTAAATGTTGCCCTCTTCACTATTCCATATAGATGGTGTGATTGTAAAGTTTAAAAGTATGTTAAGTTACTGTTTGAATGCAGGTGCAGGTGTAGAAATACTGAAAAGAGTAAAAGAAATATATTCCAAACTATATATGTACATATATATGCAGAATGTACACGTAATTTGCAAGTGAGATTTTACCGTCCCATTCGAATTTTTAGCAGTACATGAAGTTTGCTTGTTACGGTGTTACAGTACATGACAACAATATCAGGCATATTTTGCTGGTTCATTGGTGCATGATTTCATATGTTGGTAAGTTGTCATTGTAACAGTAAGGGGGAACTGCATTGATTTGCTGAACTAGTTATTTCCTGGAATAGCAGTAGTTGCTGTATTGCTATTTTTCTTAAGAGGCATTGGATTGAGTTATGGAAGTGATGTTATTGGCAGTATGATATTAGATGGTATTCTGGTGATTTCAGGTTTGTTAATAGCTGTCATTCCACCAGGGGTACCATTTACAGTGGCAGGGCACGCTGCAGATGATATTTGAGGTTTTTGCAGCACCGCCTCTTAGACCTTAGGCGCACTGTTACCTGCCTTTTACTTCTCATCTATCACATATGATGGTCTTTTCGTACCTAGCTATCAGACTTCTTGAATTTTAGGTCCAGATTTTACTTCTCAGTCAAGAACAGATCTTGAAAAGCCCTATAAAAGTTTGGAAATGTGACTATGGTTTCATTACTCTGTTCTGAAGTAGTTGACAATTTTACATTTCAGCTGCGATGTATATGAAAGAATAAAAGGTTGGAGCTGTAGAGATTGTTTGCATTATATAATGTGAATGTGGTATAAGAAAAAATGAAGAGTTAAAAATTTATTAGCGATTAAAAAAATCTTTTGCATTCAAATCTAGGGCATTTGTACAATACATACAATATATATGGAATAACATTTTTATTGTTGTTATACTGTAAAAATACTGCACAAACGTGAGATTCCAGTAGATCAAGAGAAAAATTAATACACATTAAGATCCACAAAATATGGATATTAGAAATAAATATTTAATCTTCAAAATCTGAAAATATCTTGTACAATGTTACAATTTGTAAAAATAAATCGTGACACAAACAGTTCTGATTACAATAGACTTGTTAAACTAAGATTTACCAGTAAGCCCATTTTACATATCACAGTTTTACTTTTGTTAGTTAAGTAATGTATGCTTAGTCATGGTCATGTGAGGAGAGTTAAAATATACCAGTGATATTGATATGCGACATTCTCCTTCAACTCCGCCATAATCTGCTAGTACATGGATGAATCTTTGTAACTACCTATACTTCTCTTGTTTTTTTTGTGTTTTGGTAATTTTGCTCATTGACTAGTTTAACTAATTGTACTTTATACACTTCATTCAGAGGTCATTACAAGAGCTCTGATTACTGTTGGGGGGAAAAATAATCTCTGCTATTCCATTGAGGGGTCAGAGCTGTGTATTTTCTGGTAATAGAAGTTCACTCTGGACGTGGTTCGGAAGTCACGTAAAGCAGTTGGTCCCGTTGCTGAATAACCACTGGTTCCATGCAATGTAAAAAACCATACATACATACAAAATAACCTTTATCTGGGGTCAGAATACGCTTATGAAAAATGTAACCTTTGTCCTCTAAGATCCAGTGTAAATTTCTGAGACTTGTTCAGGATAAAAAAAAATAGCATCTTCAGTACTGGGAAATAGAGTACTTGTTTAGCCAAGCTGATCTGGAATTATCAGTTTATAAGTGCTGGATAATGTTTGCAAATGTTTGTAATGTCATGGTAGTTAGACAACTAAATAGCCTGTGAGATGCCTGCCGGTAGTATAACTCAGAATTCATTGGAAGGCAATTGAATCATTTTTTTGTAGCCAGTTATGGGCTTATGATATTGTTCGATTTGGTTTTGGTTGTGGCATGTGCCATATTAGTAGGAAAGGTTTCTTTTTATTTCTTCAGTAATCAGTACGTACTGAGCCATTTATTTTTTGTGTTAAGTACATATCAAAATTGTATATGTACATACTTTGTCCAACACATCACTGAATTTGTCCAGTTCTTTAATATCTCATATTGGCAGTTCATCCAGTAAATAGTGTAAGATCAATATTGCCAGTCTGGTTTAGCGCTGGAACTTGAAGGCAGTATAAAACCATAACCAAGCAGGAAATGTTGGTGATTTATTACTGGTTTCCCAGAAAGTTATAGATATCATGTTCCAGAAATTGGTGATGATATTAGTGTAATATATATTTTAAAAAAGTCAGAAGCACCAAGGCATAGAATAGAATACTGTTTCATAAAGTGTTAAAGTCGTTATGGATTAAATAGAACTTTATTACAACTAGAGTTACCCATGGAACTTCAGTTGTTAAAAGAGCATACACATGAATTTGACATTAGATGAGAATTATGAAAACATATAATCCTCAACTCCACATTGAATTAGAAACATATTCAAGATGTAAACAAAGTTTTATTCATTGCTTGTTCATCCATGTTAGGAATTAAGGTTTTTAAAAATTTTTAACAAGGTTATTCTACATAACTTTCCCCTCTTTGGGGAATTTTTTTGTCAGGTTTTGAATATCTTTTTCTGCTCAAGGATGAGTGAGTAAGAAATCCTTAGAATTTTCTACCAAATGTATTTGAGATCATCACAATTCTTCAAGTTGTTTTGGAACTATGTAAGGAGTTAAAGGAGTTAAACTTTCAGAAATATAGTTTTATATTGATTTACATATGAATCCTGAAGTAAATGTAAAAAAAAATCCCTGACAGAACTTTTGAAAAGTTGGGATCCAAACAGCCCTTATAATAGGAAGTTGAGATGGAGATCATCCAATTTTTTTTCAAAACTAGCTGTAGGTTTATTCTTGAAAGGTCAGGTCAAATGAGGTTTTATTACTGGATGCTGAAGTTACTGTTGACTGTATTATTATTAACTGACTGTTGTCCTAAAGTGGTCTTCTTTGCAGTTAGCGATATTCACCTCTCAACTGAGGAACCTGCGTTCAAACCCCAAGCTGAGTAAGAGTTTTTCTTGAAGATCAACTATGGCCTCTGTTGACCTGTGCAGTGAATATTAGGTTTCTTATTATTATTAGGTTGTCTTGAGTCACAACTGTGAAAAGAGTAATGTCAGTGCTCTTTTCAAAATATTTTGATATCATTATATTGTAATTATAAGCAAGAGGGCCTTGGTGTGGTAATTCATATTTTGTAAAGATACAACTGTTTATCAAATGCTCTCTCTCTCTCTCTCTCTCTCTCTCTCTCTCTCTCTCTCTCTCTCTCTCTCTCTCTCTCTCTCTCTCTCTCTCTCTCTCTCAGGTGTTACATGGCCTTTCATCAACGTTACCAGATCATGTATGGAACTCTGAGAATTAAAGAAAAATGCAACACTTGCATGAAGATACAAGGGTACTAGAATAAAAAGAATAAATTGCATATAGATACATATAAGAATAATGTTGAGCTTGAGAGATTAGTTTCAACTAAAATGAACATTCAAATACCCCTTACTTCTTAGCCTTGTGATGCCTGAGCATTTTGCTTTGGATTCAAGGGATATCTCCAGGTTTGTTATCATGGATGCAATTACATGGGGTTTTTTTTTCTCTTGGAACTCATTTAAGTTATTTGCACTCCGTGTTTCATGAAATTGTACTGTAATTAAAATTTTATCATTGCAATGTGTTCAGTTGGGTAGGTCCTCTTCACCAAAAATGTTGACATTCTGTAAAGATTTAATGATATTTTTGTAAGAGATGTATTTAAGATTTTTACTTTTAAATTTTTTATCCCAACAGAGAAGGATCTTATGTTTTGGAGATTTCAGGTAATCCATACTCTTCAACCATTGAATGAAGATCTCTTGAGATATTGGTTGCTTGTTGGAAATGTTCATGGATATATTCAGAGTTCTATTGACTTAATTAACATTGGTTGAGCAAATGTAACTTTGCTTTGTCTAGATAACATGTTGTAGGTATCGAGTACCCTGTCCTTTATATGAAAGGAACCATTCTCTCAATATGATGTGTGGTTTAACAGTTAACTTATTCTTTATTTCATTTTGTTTGGTTATTGTATAATTTAAAAGTATTCTTTTGGATGTCAAGGCCCTCTTTTATTAAGGCTGATGGTTACATAACATTGCCTGTGTTGACGACGGAAAATGGTTGAATTTGTTTTTATTCTGTATTTTGTGTTCCATTTCAGTGAGACCATATACCTGAAATTAACTTGATGTATGAAATTTCTTTGGTTTCCCTTCCAAACAGAATGGAGACGTGAGATCAAACACATACAATGATGCAACAGTCATTAATAAAGCAAACCAAGATCATTTTCAAAATGACCACAGTTATGATGCAATGGCTAATGCACCCAGTAAAGCAAGTGAAGTTTCTGACAGTGCTGTCCAGAACAATGTGGTTGATGTAGACCCTGCAATTAATAGTACAACTCCATCTATTGGCATGGTCTATGAAGTTGATGTAAGTTTGATTTTTGTTACATATGCATCTAATTAATTGATTCAAGGCTAATAGTATGAAAAAGAATGTAGAAATTATAATGGGTATTGCCTTTGTTTTAAGTATATTTTTGTATCTGACTGAACTGTTAAATTGATAAGCTTATAAGAGATTAAGTTTTAGGTTTAAAATCCAGTTATCATCACAGTAGGAATTACCAATGATACTTTCACAGTTTATAAGAATAGCCCTCAATTTTCAGGGAATGGAGTACCAGATTCTACCTGAGCATGGCTTATGTGCACGAGCTTTGTATGATTATCAAGCAGGTAAGTTAAAAAGACTATTTTGGACAAGAGAAGGTAAATACAAGTTTTGTCCTTATTGAACAAGGTTGGAATATCATTAGGTTCCAAGAGAAGTATCAGTACTTTTGGTATGGAAGAACATTAAGATAATTAATTCTTGAAGTTTTAGACTGGCCAAAATAAGGGAATATGCATTGAAGTTATTGAAGCATAGTTTGATTTGCAGAGGGGGAACATAAATTATTATTTATATATTTGTTATTTATCAGTGTAGGAAGTAATGGATACAGTATATGACACCCCTTAGAACTCCTCAGATTTATGTTAGGAACTAGAAATCTTTTCTCAAGAGAAGGAAACTATTCCTGTAATAGGACTGTCATCCATATGACCTGTTTAGTCCATTGGTCTGCCATCTATTTTTCAGGCAGTGCATAGATTACCTGAAAAGTTCTCATCAATTTTATATGTTAGTGGTGATTTTTTTCATGTTTATACAGTGGTACCTCGCTTTACGTACATAATCCATTCCAGAATGCCTCATGAAGTCCGGAACATATGAAATCCAAAACAATAATTCCCATAAGGATGTAAATCCAATTATAATGCAGTCCAGACACCCAAAAATATTTGTAAGAAATACATTTTATAGAGAACAAACACAGTTTTACATAAAGAAAACAATGAGAAATAAATATAAATGACTAATGAAATGGATAAATAAACATTTAACATCACTCTTACCTTTATGGTAGACAATTGTTAGAGTATGGAAGACAGAGAGGAGGGTAGAGGAAGGATGAGAGGTTATTGTTTAGAAGGGACATCCCCCTCCAGGTCTTCAGGTATCCAGGCCCTATCTGGGGTACTACTTCTTTTTTTGCTACTGGCACTGTCTGGAGTTACTTCCCCTCTTTGTATTTTACTGGTACTAGGCCCAGCTTGAGAGTCAGTGGACCCCTGTCATGCAACAAAACTGTCCAGAGACATTTGTTTCTGATGTCTTTAAAATTTGCCTAAAGTGAAACAAGGCATTGTCATTAAACATGGCAACAAAAATTACATCATCCCCACAGAATTTTTTTTACATTACTCCACTTGGCAAACATGTCCTGTAATCACTGAAGTAAGCACATTATTTATGCCTATTCACATTTTTAATAGTGCAATACACCCCCTGAACACTTGAATTAGCCCTGGTCACCTGACCAGCCCGAACAACACCCCACAAAAATTACCATTACTTTGGGAAAATTTTAACTGCCAGCGCTACCACCGCGGCAGATAAACATTGTTACTGAGTCACCTGTCTGCGGGTGCCGCCAGCCGCCGGCCGGCAGTGACTACTCCCATCAATCGATTTTTGTTTGCTCGCCTGTCAAGATGTTTCTTGCAGTGTGCGAACCTTTAGTCATAGCCCGACCCCCTACTGCGTTATTGGATAAGATTGTTGATGGCCCTTGCTTGTTTTGGATTTTGCCTTTGCTTTTTTCTGCTTGATTGATGATAATGGACCCGGACCATATAATGGACTGAACTGCAAAGGATCCTCCCCTGGCTAAGACTCCTCCAGACCATCCCAGTGAAGATGTAGCAACTCATTGCTCCTGTACCACCTGCAAATGAAGGATGAGTACACTCAAGTACGATCGACATTCCTTGTGTATTTCGTGAAGGAAAATTCAATGCAATATAGGTCGTAGATGTGACGAGTGTAAGGACTGGTCTATGGATCAGATGCAGGCATATATTAAGCAAAGGAAAGCTCTTGCTTCAAAGAGTGAAGGTAGGGTAGCTTCAGCCACTAACCCAAGGTAGAGGAAGCTAGTGATTTGGAGTCAGTACTGTATAAGAAGTTAGATGATAGGTTGACATCGAGTATGTCTGGTTTATTTACTACACTGATGTCAAAGTTGCAGGACGAGATGAAAGTTAGCAATAGGGAATAATTTACTAACCGCTCTCTTCCAGCTCCCCTGCCTGTTCCGGAACCAGCCCTGACGGGTGCCGGGGGACATGGAGATCCAAAAACTGAAAGGGTAGGAACTACCGTCCCCCCTGCCCCGAGGAGCAGGCAGTGTCCGCAGGAGAATTCCCTTATTCCTCTGAAAACGTAAGTCTGAAAATGAAATCAGAAAAGGAATGACAAAGACAACTAAGAGTGTTAGGGATCTGCTAGGTTAGGATCCCCATTGGATCCAGAGATCTGTTTGTTCCCGGCCAATACTGCGCTGAGGGTAAAGCCTGGCCTTCCTCCTTCTGGGAGTTTTGCCTCTGTTCCGTCAGCGGTAGATACTCTGAATGCCCCCTCCTCTTCAAAGGTTCCCTTTCCGTCTGGAAGTACTTCAGAACCTTTGCCCTTTGAGGGTTCCTCAAGTGTTGCTCAGTTCAATTTAGCTGACTATAATGGTGATCTCTTAGGCCTTTCACAGGGTTATAGGTCCTTGGTTAGGCAGTGATTTCTTTTGGGTTTCAGTAATATTCAAGACCATGTTCTTAAGAATTTCCCTGAATTCTCTAATGATATGTATCTAGATTTTCAAGGTGGTAAAGATTCAATTTATTTTCTTTCCTTTAAAAGGATGGCTTCTAACCCTTCTATGTCCCTGGGTTCGTCAGTTTCTCTTTCCCCGGTTTCGGGGGTTTCTGCTTCAGTCTCAGATCATTTGGCAGCCCCGCCTCGGAGGGGTCTCATGCTTTCTCCTTTGGTTTTCCCTTATGAGAATACTTTTGCTTCTAACACAGTTGTGTTGTGTTCCGCAGGTTTTTCCTGTGTGGGTGAGGTGTTGATGTCTTCCCTGCCTTCGCAGGTTACTTCTTTCGGTATCCCTTCGTCTTCTGCTGGTTTCAGCATTGATACGGCAGGTGCCTCGGTTACCTGTCCCACTTCTGCAATCACTGGACCAAGAGTAGTTCCCAGTGTATCTTCCTCTGTTTTTCCTTCTCCGTCTGTCCTGCCTAAGGTAGGAGATATTCCGCTGGAATTAGGTACTGGTGTTAATTCAGTGTCGGGTTTGGTAACAGGACTTCCAGGTTTCTAGACTTTGTCAGGTCCGATGGTTGCTAACCAAAGACGGTTACGTGAGTATGTTTCATATTCAGCAGCGGTAGCCGTTCTCGCAGGATGCGGCCTCTTTGCATGTTCAGGGAAGATCACCCTTGGATAATAGTTCAGTTCAATCGAGGTTGTTGAATCAAGGTAGTGAGTGCTAGGTCTGCGCAGCTCCAGCAGTGTTTTGCTTCCACAAGAAGCCTTAAATCGGTCAGTAGCCTCCACATCTCTTGGTAGAGGTGTTGATATTGCGCAACCTTTTGTGGTTGGCTCAAATCCGGGTTTCATTGCTCCCGATGTTCAGTCCTTAGGTGTAGGTCAGGGAAGCTTAGGTTCTCCGTCTTGTCAGGGTGGTAATCTGGGAGTCGGTCTTGCCTCTGCTTCTCCTTCCGCTCAGGTGTATTCGAATGATGCAGAAAGAGAATTCTCTGTCGAGGACGAAGGTCCTCTTCCATTATCAGGCTGTCCAATGACAGTAGACAGCGAATATCGAAGAATGATAAACCTCATTCACCTGCTGTTTCTTCAGTCGAGAGTTGATGAGGAACCCTTTAAACTTAGCCAAGCTATGTTTGAAGAACTTTCTCGACCAAACCACTGGTTTCGCATCCATCATGCAAGTTGCCTTGGTTTGGGCGTGTAGAGCAAGCCCTGAGGGAGGCGGACTCTCAGTTAGCCGCGGTAGTGGGGGTGGGTAGGCAGGACTCGGCTCTTATTCCCAGTCGTAAGCCATTGTATGGCGTAGCGGGTAACCCTTCTTCGGGTTTCAGAGTACCTCTGAATGAATCGATGGAGGCGCTCCTTCCCAAGGTCCCTGCAGGTAACAGACTCGTTGGTATTTCGGTGAGAGAAGTACCCCTACTTGAAGATACCTTTAGGAATCAATCCGAAGCTCTGTCGCATACTATGTGGATGCTCTCGGGCCTCATGGGTTTCTTAAAACGGGACGGGTATACTCCTTCTGATCCTGTTTTGTTTGATAACCTCATCACGTCGGTGTTGATGGGCTTAGCTCATCAAGCGAACGTCTCGGCTAGTTGTACTACCTTTGTCAGCAAGAAGAGGAGGGACCTTTATCTGGGCCATCTCCCACTTCATTTTCCTGATATTCACAGGCAAGTTTTGTCCAGGGCTCCGCTGGCACTCAGTGAAATTCTCTTCAAGGAGGAGGATGTATCATCCATGGTGAATTTTGATTCCTCCACGTCAGTAGTCGAGTCTCGGCAAGCCATTATTCGGGTGGCTGCTCAGAGCACTAGGTTCCCTAAAGGTGCACGTGCACCATCGCCAGGTAAGCGCTCCGGTTCATCTTCCCAGGTCTCCCAAGAAAGTCGGGTTTTCATCCAAACCTTCGTCTGCTCTCTCCAAACCCTCTTCTAACAAGAAGGGTTTTCGGATATAGGAGACACCGCCCTCGTGGACGCCAGTAGGAGGTTGTTTGTCCCCCTTCGTAACAACCTGGGAGAAGTGGGGTGCGGAGAGTTGGGTAGTGGAGGTCTTAAAAGTGGGGTACAAGATCCTTTTCTACTCGGCCCCTCCACTATCCAATTCCCGGTAGTTCTTTCAAGCTATTCCCTGTCATCCATCAGGGGGAAAGCTTTGGCTATGGAGATTTGTTCCTTGTAGGACAAGGGAGCATTAGAACTACAGTGGGGCCTCGCTTAGTCGCGGATCAGCAATCACGGATTCAGTTAATCACGGGTTTTTCCTTGGACCACTTCTCAGTCTATATATCCTGGTATGAATCACAGCATCACGGGCTTGTCGGTGGTAGGCTAAGCCTCGTCCGGTTCCGATAACCAACAAATGCATGAACAGATTCACATTATGATATTAACTGACAATAAAGGTAATAAAACCATTCTCACCTTATATATTATTGGCATATCTTCATAATATATAGCCTATTCATGGAATAACTCCACGTCATTGACATCAACTTGTAGTTGAGCGGCCAGCAGAAATGTAAACATTGAGTTACACTTCACAGCACCTTTGTCATTCTTAACCTTTTAGAAATGTTAATAGTAGCAGTTTAATTACAGTAGTAATAACATTTAGGAAAACATAAATTTTCAATTCGAACTTCATTATTGTTTTGGTATAACATAATCAACTTCTCTGAACACTGCAGTCATACAAACGAATAGATTATCGTATGTTGTTTGCAATCGGCGACGAAGCGTAAACGTAGTAAAACCATTTTTACCTTATATATTATTGTCATATATTCATAATAAAATGCAAATCTTATATTGGCATATCTTCTTCCATAATAAAAGCCTTTCAAGGAATTAATTCCTTGGGGAATCCCATTTTTCAAAAGTAAAAAAGAACCAAAAAAATACACTTTACATGTTTACAGTATACAATTGAACAATGATTACTTCATTTTGATGTGATTACTTAATATTTACAATATGGTTCTCTAAGCAGTACAGTAACTATTTTTTATCATAAATGTATATTCATTCACGAAAAAAATACATATGACCACCGTGACGTCACCGTTCTACAAAGTACCGATGTATTTTTACGTAAGTATCCTCTAAACTCTGTCATAAATCACTTTACTTACTTTTTTGTGAAGCCCAAATGCTACATATATTCCGAAAATTAACGAAACATCACGATTTTATCATAGAGCAAGATTCGCTGATTACTGTTTTCTTCTTCTTTTCATGACTAAATGCATTTTTAGAATAAAACTCATTCACAAATTTTCAAATACTATGAATAGTAAATAGCAAAAATCTCTCTCTCTCTTCTCTCTCTCTCTCGCTCCTCTCTCATTCTCTCTCTCTCTATCTCTCTCTCTCTCTCTCTCTCTCTCTCTCTCTCATCACTTACAGAAAAAAAACTATAATAACTTGGATCTATTATTATTGTAATAAAAGAACAAGATGGTACCCCGAAAGAATAAAAATATGTGTTGCTATATTTTTATTCTTTCTGTGATTTACGAACTGTGCTTCAATACAACTTTTATAGTTGACTGAATGATTATCACATAACAGTATACAAGAGAATATCTTATCACTATCCATGTTTCATTTCTTATCATCATAAAATATTTAAAATAACAAATTTCATTGTTATTCTCGAGCTAAGATAGTCAACAGTACTCGTCCCAAGCTGCTCTCTCAAGCTATTCTCGTCCTAAGCTGCTATCTCAAGCTACTCTCGTCACAAGCTGCTCTCTCTCTCTCTCTCTCTCTCTCTCTCTCTCTCTCTCCCTCTCCATCTCTCTCTCTCTCTCTCTCTCTCTCTCTCTCTTCATGAATATGAATTACTGTGTCATAATATCATTCACTATCCGTTTCATTTCTTATCATCATAAAATATTTAAAATACAAATTTCATTGTTATTCTCGAGCTAAGATAGTCAACAATACTCTAGGCCCAAGCTGCTCTCTCAAGCTATTCTCGTCCTAAGCTGCTATCTCAAGCTATTCAAGTTACTCTCGTCACAAGCTGCTCTCTCTCTCTCTTCTCTCTCTCTCTCGTCTCTCTCTCTCTCTCTCAATCTCTCTCTCTGAAATAAATATGAATTACTGTATCATAATATCATAAACTATTATGTACAAAGTTAATAATGATAATATACCATTAATAAATTAGTTTCTTTTAGCAACTAAATTGTTTTCCAAAATAATTCTTTCGGTAATAAACGTCCATCAGCTGATTCTAAACGTAAACAAAAGACAAAACTAGATTTTTATTGCTGTATTTTGCTGTTTATACATTAATATTATAGTTGGGTGCTGTAATCATTACAGTAAATCATGTTTTTTTATCATAAATATGTTCATTCACGAAATAGATATACTATGTACTTTTAGTTTGGTGCAGCAGCCAAATCATGAAAATAGGAAGGAATTGTTAGGTAATTATAATTTTGTTTGCTGATCTGATGCAGGGGAAATTGAAGTTTTGTACATGAACTTCCCTGCCAGATATATACTTAGCTTAGGTCTCTGACGTCACGACAGAAAATTCAAAACTCGCGGCACACGCTACCGGTAGGTCATGGGCACTGTCTACCTTACCCGACCGCTGGGAGGCACGGGTTGTGAAGAACCAGTCCCCCTTTCTTGTCAGAGTTATTTTCTGTCGCCGGCTGGACAACACCTGTTGTTCAGTCCTTACGATAGTTAAAATTCGTTCTCGTTGCCGACGATTTGGATTTGGTGAAGTACCCTTTGGTTGTTGGCTTGGCATACGCTTTTTGGACTGTGTTTTGGATTTTTCTTTTGGATTTCTCTTACATATCTATAATCATGGATGATTTTGAAGTTAAGAAACCTAGTTTATTTAGGGTTTGTTCAGAGAAGGAATGTAAAGTTAGGCTTCCTAAAGCTGCATTAGATCCTCAATCGGTATGTGAGTCGTGTAGAGGGAAGGAATGCTCTTTTATTAACCCTTGCAAAGAGTGTGAGAATTTGGATGAGGATGGTTGGAAGGCTCTCTCTTCTTATGTGAGAAAGTTAGAGAAGGATAGGGTGCGCAAGGCTTCTTCAAAGAGTTCTAGTAGATCGAGGGTGAGTGAAGTTGACGCTGAGAATCCTGTAGTAGAAGTAGTTCCTTCTCCAGTTTCAGCCCCTGCGCCCAGCTTTGAACCCGAAGATTCGTTTTCGGAAGTTGCTTCTGGGAGAGCCTCGATCAGGAGTAAGGAGAGCCTCGCTCGCTCTCGACAAGGTAAGAGTGATGATAGTGCAAGTGATCAGTGCAGTGCCTAGTGCAGTGGAGGGTGCGTCTGACCGGCTCACTAACGCTTCCAGGCCTAGACCTCTTCCAGACTCCCAGACCCAGTGGAGGAGGAAAGTCGAAAGCCGCAGGAAGGTTAGGGAGAACCCCCACCGGTCAGGCGTCCCCTCGGCAGTTCCTGTTGCTCGTTCCCAGGCTGCCTTGGATCGAACCAAGAAGGAGTTATTGCGCCAGTGCTTCTCGTCATCTTCGTCGCCTTCTCCTCAGCGTAGATGGAGCGCATCGGAGTCGTCTCGCCCTCTCAAGAAGCCCTGGAAGGATCCTTGCGCCCTTCCCTTCCAGCCCCGAATCCTTCGCGGAAGAGCCAGAAGTGGAATGCAAGAGAACCAAGATTTCGTCCGGTTACGCTTCTCCTGTTCGCTCTCGGACTTCGTCCCCTGTAGAGGAGTTTAAGAGATCTCCTGCGCGTATCCTGGCGGGTCTGCAGGCGCAGATTTTGCGGCTTTAGCGGAGTCTATTGCCGGGACTTCTCATCGTCGGCAAGACGCCTCACTTCCGGTGAAGAAGTCTAAAAACGTTCCTTCGGCTAAATCTCCTTTGGCTAGAAGAGCTTTTGAGCCTGTTAGTAGGAGGTCAGAAGTGCAGGCTGGAGCTCGGGATCTTTCTCCGAGTAGGCTCTCCTCTCTTCCCAGCAAGAGTTGTGAGCATGTAAGGCGTAAGGAGCCAGACAGGCTCTCTCCTCAGGATTTCCGCTCCTCTTCAGTTAGGCGCCAAGAGCTTGACAGACGTCAAGAGCCTCGTTTTCGTCAGGAGCGAAGGAAGAGTTCTTCGCCTGGTGGCCACCTCTCCTTTTGACGGACGCTCGGAGCCTAGTAGGCATCAAGAGCCTAGTAGGCGCCAAGAGCCTGGTAGGCGGCAACGGAAGTTTTCTCCTCCGTTAGATCACTCCCGATTGGATAGGCGCTCAGAGCCTTGTAAGCGCCGCGCTTCTGACAGGGATTCATCTGTGGATGTTTTCTCTCCCCGTGGCAGGCGTAGTGAGGATGGCAGGCGCCAAGAGCCTAGCAGGCGCAGAGAGCCTGATAGGCGCTCTCCCTTATCCAGACGCTCTTCTGTGGAGTTAGAATCTGTTTCCGACAGTCGGGCCTCCACTTGTAGGCAGCTCTCCTAGTAGGCGCTCCCCAAGTAGCGCTCTCCTAGCAGGCGCTCACCAAGTAGGCTCTCTCCTGGGAGGCGCTCTCAAAGTAGGCGCTCTCCTAGTAGGCGCTCTCCAACTAGGCGCTCTCCTAGTAGGCTCTCTCCTGGGAGGCGCTCTCTAAGTAGGCGCTCTCCTGGTAGGCGCTCTCCTGGTAGGCGCTCCCCGTGTAAGCGCTCTCCCGGTGGTTTTTCTTCCAGTAGGCGCTCGCCTAGTAGGCGCTCTCCAAGGATTAGCTCTCCTCCGGGCAGTAGAGCTTCTAGACGTCATTCTTCGGTAGAATTTGTTGCTGATTCGGAGGAAGATTTGCCCAAGGATGCTTCGGTTTCTTCGTATAAGAGACTTACAGACCTCCTCTTGCAAGATTTTGGGGAGTCTCTTTCGGCCGTTGCTCCTCCGTCTCCTCCTTCCTTATTTTCAACGACCAATACGGCTAAGAAGTCTTCAGTCGTTAAGATGAAGCCTACAGTGTCTATGAAGAAGGCTATGAAGAACTTTGACGACTGGTTGCTTTCAAAAGAAGAGAAGGGCAAGACAGTTTTTTCTTTTCCCCCGTCCAAGCTGACGGGTAAGATGGGGTTCTGGTACGAGTCAGGAGAGCCTTGGGTCTAACGCTTCCCTCTTCTGCAGACTCGGACTTCTCTTCGTTGGTCGATTCCGCACGTCGCTCGGCGCTGAATTCTGCGAAGACGACGTGGGGTATGAGCGAGTTGGATCACCTTCTGAAGGGAATGTTCCGAGTCTTAGAAGTTTTTAACTTTCTTGACTGGACCCTGGGAGTGTTGGCTAAGAGGACTCAAGAGCAAGACACTCTTTCGCCTGAAGACCTCCACGCAGTTCTGTCTTGCATGGACAAGGCAGTGAGAGACGGTTCCGGGGAAATTGCTTCACTTTTGGTGCAGGAGTGGTAAAGAAGAGGGCCGTTTTTCTGCTCTTTTCTTACCAAGGCGGTTTCTCACGCACAGAGAGCTTCCTTGCTGTATTCACAGCTTTCCCCGCAACTCTTCCCCAAGAAGACTATTAACGATATCTCCAGCTCGTTATCAGCAAAAGCGACGCAGGATATGCTAGCTCGCTCGGCTAGAATTCCGAAACCTTCGTTTCAGCAGAGACGAAGAAAGAGGCTCAAAGTAGGCAAGAACCCTTTCGGGAGGAAGACCTTCGTCTCGCTCTTCTTCCTCCAGAGGTTCGAGACCACCTAGAAGAGGAAGGACCTTCTCCCGGTCTATTAGGGCCAAGAAATAGTTCGGGGGTCCTCCAGACAACTGTGGGTGCCAGACTTCTGAACTTTGCAGATGTTCTGGGCACGAAAGGGGGGCGGACAACTGGTCCTCGCGTATCATCAAGAGGGGATACCTCATTCCCTTTATTTCGAGACCACCCTTGACCACCACTCCAAGGGCACTGGTGGCCAAATACAAAGACCCACTAATGAATCAAGCCCTCGCTCTAGCGGTAGAGCTGATGTTAGAGAAAGAGGCAATAGAGATGGTTCAGGACCCCCTTTTTCAGCGGGGTTCTACAACCGTCTGTTCCTAGTTCCCAAGAACTCAGGAGGATGGAGACCGGTTCTGGACGTAAGCGCCCTGAATGTCTTTGTGAAGAAGAGGAAGTTCGCTATGGAGACGACGTCATCAGTCTTAGCAAGCTTCTTCGTCCGGGGTTGGGACTGGATGGTGTCGCTGGACCTTCATGGACGCTTACTTCCATGTGCCGATCCATCCTTCTTCTCGCAAATATCTCAGATTCATGTGGGGAGGGAACGTTTTTCAGTTCAGGGCCCTATGCTTCGGCCTTTCCACGGCCCCCCCAAGTATTCACAGGACTGATGAAGAACGTTGCCCAGTGGCTTCATCTCGAGGGAGTGAGGATTTCCCTCTACTTGGACGATTGGCTTATCAGGGCCAAATCCAAGGAGAATGTCTGGAGGACTTAACTAGTGAACGTTTGGATCTAGCAGCTTCTCTGGGTTTGCTAGTGAATTTCGAGAAGTCACAGCTAATCCCCAGTCCAAGAGCGTATCTATCTGGGGATTCTGATGGCTTCTCAGGTTTTTCGGGCGTATCGTCCCCAGAGAGGATAACCCGAGGTTTGGAGAAGGTAGCAATCTTTCTAGAGAAAGATGTATGCACAGCGAGGGAGTGGATGAGTTGTTGGGGACACTCTCCACCTCGCTGGAGCAATTCGTTTCTCTAGGAAGGTTGCACCTCAGACCCCTACAGTTCTTCCTGACGAGGAACTGGGATCGGAAGTCTCAAGGTCTGAACTTTGCGTTCAAGATTTCGCAAGAGATAAAGGAGGATCTACGTTGGTGGCTAGACCCTCTATTGTTCAAGGAAGGCCTTTCCTTGCAGGTTCGGAACCCCAACCTAGTGTTGTATGCAGACGCTTCGGACAAAGGTTGGGGAGCTACTCTCGGGTCGAGAGAAGTGTCAGGCACCTGGATGGGGGATCAGGTGTCCTGGCACATCAACAAGAAGGAGCTAACAGCGATTTGGTTAGCTCTCAAGACCTTCGAACCCCTCGTAAAAGGGAAATATGTTCAGATCAACTCCGACAACACTACAGCCCTGGCTTACATTCGGAAACAGGGGGGACTCACTCTTTCTCCCTGTACGAGACAGCGAGATCGCTCCTCTTGTGGTCAGAGGAAAGGAACATAAGGCTTCTCACCAGGTTCGTACAGGGAGAAAGAAATGTCAGAGCGGATCTGCTAAGCAGAAGGAATCAAGTCCTTCCCTCAGAGTGGACTCTGCACGCGGACGTATGCCAGGAGCTGTGGAGGACGTGGGGCAGGCCCCATCTCGATCTATTTGCGACCTCCAGGAATATGCGCGGATAGATCTATACTGCTCCCCTATTGCAGACCAAGAGCAGTGGCAATAGATGCATTCCTGATGGATTGGAGGAATCTGGATCTTTACGCGTTCCCGCCTTTCAAGATTATAGGGGAAACGTTAAGGAAATTCGCAGCGTCAGAGGGAACAAGGATGACGTTGATAGCTCCGTTCTGGCCCGCCCACGACTGGTTCACAGAGGTACTGGAAATGGCTGGTGGATGTCCCAAGATCCCTACCTCTAAGAGTCGATCTGCTCAAACAGCCCCACTTCGACAGGTTTCACAAAAACCTCCCCGCTCTCAGTCTGACTGGATTCAGACTATCAAGAGTCTCGTCAGAGCTAAGGGTGCTTTTCGGCAAAGTCTGCAAGGGCTATTGCCAATGCACGTAGACCTTCCACATCTAGAGTCTACCAGTCGAAGTGGGATGTTTTTCGACGCTGGTGCAGGACTCATAAAGTTTCCTCCTCCAGTACCTCTGTGACTCAGATTGCAGATTTCCTTATCTTCCTGAGGGAAAAATGCGGGTTGGTTGTCTCCACCATCAAGGGATACAGGAGCATGCTTTCCTCAGTTTTTCGTCATAGAGGATTAAACATATCTGAGGACAAGGACCTCCATGATTTAATCAGATCGTTTGAAACGGTTAAAAGAACCTCCTCCTTAGTGCCTAGCTGGAATCTTGATGTCGTGCTGCTCTTCCTGAGGTCCTCAAGGTTCGAACCTCCCCATGCTGCTTCGTTCAGAGACCTTTCGATGAAGACTCTTTTTCTCTGTGCGTTAGCGTCAGCGAAGAGGGTCAGCGAGCTGCAGGCTCTAGAAGGTGAGGTAGGTTTCCAAGGAGGCTCCGCGGTTTGCTCTTTTCTTCCGGCTTTCCTAGCCAAGAATGAAAACCCTTCTTCGCCGTGGCCCAGGAGCTTCGAAATCAAAAGCTTATCCTCCTTAGTTGGGACAGAAGAGGAGAGATCTCTTTGCCCGGTGAGAAGCCTGAAATATTATCTTCAGAGGAAGAAAAGACTTGCCGCTAATGAGAGCAATCTCTGGTGCTCTGTAAGGGACCCCAGTAGGCCCTTATCTAAAAATGCACTCTCATTCTTTATCAGGAATATTATTAGAGAAGCACACACTTCTTGCAATCAGCAACAGTTTAACCTTCTGAAAGTCAAGGCGCACGAAGTACGGGCCATCGCGACGTCTTTGGCTTTCAAGAAGAATTTGTCATTACAAAACCTTATGAAGGCCACTTTTTGGAGGTGTGAATCAGTCTTCTCTAATCACTACCTAAGGGACGTATCGATTACGTATGATAAGTGTTTTGGGCTAGGCCCGTACGTATCGGCGGATTCAGTGCTGGGGCAGGGAGCTGAAACACATCCTTTTTAATCCTTTTTCCTGTTAGTTTTAAGTTTGAGTTTTTTGGTTGTACGAAGGAGGTTGCAGGAGGCAGCTCCTTCTTTCGTATACTAATGTTAGTATTTGGTTAGGCTGATCGGTTTGTGCTTGAGGGCTCCTTGCAATTGGGTAGTGATCGGCTCTGGCATGGTAAAGTGGGTGGATCCCCATTGACCAAGATCCTGCTTGGATTCTGCCAAGTAAGTGGACTCAGTTCCCATTGGTAGACCAAAGAGTTCTTCAGCCATAGGTCACGCCCTCGCTGAGACTCTTTAGGCAACGCAGACTAATAGACAGTAACTATCAAGTCTTCTGCCTAAATCAGGTAAGAAACCGAGGTTTATATTATGTATTCCTTTAACATGTGTTGTCCCCACTTTCTAAGTAAGTATGTGTCTCTTTCCCTCCACCAAGGGTGTCAATCAGCTAAGTATATATCTGGCAGGGAAGTTCATGTACAAAAATGATATTGTTAGTATACAATAAAGTTTTGTACATACTTACCTGGCAGATATATACGATTGATGGCCCGCCCAGCCTCCCCTCAGGAGACAGGTGGAAGAAAATAACCTGACAAGAAAGGGGGACTGGTTCTTACACCCGCCTCCCAGCGGCGGGTAAGGTAGATCACCTGACCTACCGGTAGCGTGTGCCGCGAGTTTTGAATTTTCTGTCGTGACGACAGAGACCTAAGCTAAGTATATATCTGCCAGGTAAGTATGTACAAAACTTTATTGTATACTAACAATATCATATTGGAAAGAATAACTTTGAAACTGTCTTGAATTTAGTTTAAGGTGATAGTTGAAGAAATATTTGGTGCTTGAACTAAAGTAGGCAGTTATAAACATTGAAATAGTGGTCTTGGGTAGGTTAATTATTAAAGTAGGCGGTTTAAAGCAATTTTCAGGGGGGGTACCAGGATAACACGGGTATTTACTTATCACGGGGGGTTCTGGGCCCTATCCCCCGTGATTAACGAGGCCCTACTGTAGCTCCCCCCACTTCAGGCTTTTACAGTCTAATCTTCGTAACCTCCAAGGCGGTCAGTTCTTGGAGGCCCATCCTAGATCTTTTGGGCCTGAACCGTTTCATTGTTTCCACGAAGTTTCGTATGGAAATGACACAGTCGGTGCTGAGGTCAAACGACACAGTCGGTGCTGAGGTCAGTCCAAAAACACGACTGGATGGTGTCAGTGGACCTCAAGGATGCATATCTCCAAGTTCCAATACATCCAGAATCTTGGAAATTCCTTTGTTTCTCAGGTCCACTGGGAACCTTCCAGTTCAAAGTCCTCTGTTTCGGACTAACCACAGCACCTCGGGTGTTCATGAGGGTGATGGCTCCTGTTTCTGCTATCATGCATCGTCAGGGTGGAAGTGCTTCCACATGAGAAGGTACCTGGACGATTGGCTAATCCAAGCCTCTTCCAGGGAGAAGGCCTAAGAGCGAGGAACTTCCATCTAAAGCTCTGCAAGACATTGGGGATTCGTATCAACACAACGAAGAGTTCCCTCCCCCTTCTCAGACTATTACCTATCTTGGCGTGGAGATTCAGACGCCTCTTTTGAAGGCTTTCCCAACTTGAGAACGAGTGCGGTCGATTATGAGACAAAGCGCAACTTGCAAAAGAATGGAGAAGTCATCTGGGTAAGATGTCATCTCTGTCCCTTCTAGTTCCAGGCTTTCGTCTCCAGATGCGTTCTCTGCTGGTACATCTCGGGAATCGCTGGGACTTTCGGGAAGAGAACGCAGTGATAATCTGGGATGATTCCTGCCTTGAGGATCTTCGATGGTGGTCAGAAGAGGCTCATCTGACCACCGGCGTAAGTCTTGCCCTCCCAATTCCGGACATACATCTGTATTCAGAAGCCTCTAATCAGGGTTGGGGCGCAGCCCTGAAGGAAGCTCAATCCGAGGGCCTTTGGAGGGTTTCGGATCGGGATGAGTTAATAAATTTTCGAGAATTAAGAGCCATAGAGGAGGCTCTGTTAAGCTTCAAAGATCAAATCCGGGGGAAAGTCATAGCACTTTTCAGACAATGCTACAGCAATAGTTACCTAAAAAGAAAGGGAGATACAAGGTCAGCAACTCTGAACATCGTCGCGCAGAGAATCTTACATTGGTGCGAAAGCCGCAAGACCTCATTACTCCCGCAGTTCATTGCGGGAAAGCCCAACGCCCTAGCAGATGCGCTGAGCTATTCAAAAGAAGTCCGAGGAAACGAATGGACATTAGCGCAAGAGGTAGTCCAATCACTGTTAAAGAGTTGGCCAGCCACGGTGGAACTGTTTGCCACAAGGTTGAACTATTGTCTCCCAGTATATTTCTCTCTGGTAGCAGACTCTATGTCTTGCGGGACGGACGCTATGCTCCACCTGTGGGACAATCTGCAAGTATATGCCTTCCTTCTGTACTGGCAAAGCTAAGAGGGTGCAAGAATACGGAGATGACCCTATTTGCTCCATTTTGGCCTCGGAGACCGTGGTTCCCGAATCTCTTGGAAGTGCTGTCCGAACCTCCGATCCTCCTGCCCCGAAGGAAGGATCTTCTCAAACAGCCTCATTTTCATCATTACCACAAGAATCTTCCTGTGCTCAACCAAGCTGCATGGAGACTGTACAGTGAACAGCCCTAAAGTCAGGTCTTTCGGAAGGAGTGGCTCGACAACTTTCTATGTGCCTGAGGAAGTCTACAAGGAAGTTATACCAGGTAAGGAGGGGCGATGTACCGTACCTGGTGCAGGGGACAAGGGCATAGTATTTGCTGCCCTACGATAGCAAAGGTGGCGGATTTTTTCTTTCCTCAGGAAATCCAAGTCTCTCTCTTACTCTACTATTGCAGGCTACAGGTCCATGCTAGCGAGCACCTTTAGGTTTCATTTACCAGAGATTTCTAATAGTAGAGTCCTTCATGATCTTAGATCTTTTAAGATCGAATGCCCGATTGTTCCGCTTTGGGCCCCTCTGGGATTTAGCGGATGTTCTAAAATTATTAAGCTCGCAAGCCTTTAAACCTCTGGAGAGTTTGTCCATACGAGAACTTAATAAGAAAGTTTTATTTTTTATATCACTGGCTACAGCTAAAAGAGTGGGGGAAATTCAGTATATCTCGAAATCAATTTCGTTTGCGGGGAAGGATTTGTATCTTGTATCTTCCGGAATTTGTGGATAAGTCAAAGTCAGAAACTAACCCCCTTCCGAGAGAGTTTAAGGTTTCGTCTTTCGAGGATTTCGTCAGAGGCGACTTTGCCGAAGTGCGTCTTTGTCCAGTGCGAGCGCTTCAGTACTACCTGTCGCTCACTGCCAAATTATTGCCACTACTGTGGTCATTATTCAAGACTGCTATCGAAAAACTCAATCAGATTTTTCTTAAGGGAAGTAATCTCCCAATCTCTTCCCAGAGACAGTTTCGGAAAACGATGTTCTATGCCCTAGAGCACATAGTATCAGGAGTGTAGCGACGTCATCAGCCTTCCTGAGGAATTTCTCAGTAAGCAGGATTTTGGAAGTGGCATCTTGGAAATCAGTGTCAGTATTCACTTCTTTCTACTTGAAAGATGTACAGTTCATTTCAGAGGGGGGTTACTCACTAGGGCCATTCGTAGCGGCTAATTCAGTGTTATGTTAGTTGGCAATTAGCGCGGGATCGGTAGGGGAAGTAGCAGTTTTATTGATTTCTCTTTTTTCGTAGATTAGTCTGCCTACTTTTCTGGTTTATGTCTGGGTTTGGTGTACTGTCCCTGGTAAGTATGTTCTTTTGCAGCGGCTCAGCTCCCTCATCACAACTTCTGGATTCATCACTCGCCTTGAGTGGACGACAGGAAAGATCTGCCCTTGGGACGTATTCTCCATACATTGGAGGCTAACAGCCACATGGGAGATGTTCAGTTTCCCTCCATACATGAGAGGTATATGATACCACAAGGGAGGTTTCTGGAAGGATCTGCCCTTGGGACTTATCCTCTATACATAGGAGGCTATACAGCCACTTGTGAGGTGTGTAGTTCCCCTCCACACATGAGAAGTTTATGATACTTCATGGGAGGTTAGACGTGACCAAGACGAGACTTACAGATCAGATTAACGTTGAGGTACTCGTTCCTTCCGTTTTCTCACCTGAGCATTGAAGGTAAGTTAACGGTATTAATCCAAGGTAATAGTTTAATGAGTTTATGCCAATGTACATTGAGTGGTCGGGCTGAAACAATGAATGAGCCCACCTCCAATTAAATGTTGTAAATCGGGTTAATTCAAGTGTTCAGGTGATGTATTGCAATATAGAGTTTTCATATTAAAACTAATGTTGAAATACCTACCTGAACACCTGAATGACTCCCACCCTCCTCCCCTCGTCAAATGATTAATTATTTAGCGATTGATGGGAGAGACTCGGTAACAATGTTTGCTGACAGTTAAAATTTTACCTAAGTGTTGGTAATTTTTGTGGGGTGTTGTTCTGGCTGGTCAAGTGTCCAGGGCTAATTCAGGTGTTCAGGTAGGTATTAAATTTCTTACTGAGATCAGCATGCAATATCCTTGCCTTTTCACAAATTGTCGCCTCTGACACACTGTCTCCTACAACCTGTTTTTTTGTTGATCGAAACCAATAACAACTTCTCAACATCTCCAGCTAGTTGCAATCTCTGTTTTTTTAATGACGTCATCCCTTTCACAACATCAGCTGCCTTGATTTCTTTTTTCTTTGCTAGGATGGAGTAGATTGTTTATATGGACGTGCCATACATCTTTGTGAGATTAGCCACATGTATGCCACTTTCATACTTTGCCATGAGTTCTTTCTTAAATTCTATAGTGTTTCTCGCCTTTTTTTACAGAAGGGCTGGCACTTGGAACTTTCTTTGGCCCCATGATGACTTATTTAGTAGTTGTGCTCGAATGAAAAAGCACAAAAAGCGATGAACACAAAGGCACAATGGGTCACAAGAGAACATGTGATGCTTTGTTTTGGTGCTTGGTACGGGCCTTGTCATGAGGTGGACCCTGGGAAGGAGCATTTCTGGGTGTACAAATTCCAAGGAAATGTATGAAACACGAGTCAAAATTTTGTTGGAAAAAGTCAACAAAAAGCGAATCGCACGAAAACCGGGGCATACAAAATCAGAGGTTTGACTGTACTAAGGTAACAAGCAAAAAACAACTCGTGTAAAAAGAAGTTAATTCATTCAGGATATGAAAATACATGTTAACTAATTATAAGGAATGAAAATGGCGAGGAGGCTAGGAAAAGTGAGATCCATATAGTTTAAGAGTTAAGCAGTTGGTAAGGTGTAAAGTAACCAGGAGTTAAGTCTATGGGAAAGTATTAATTTCGAATTATGAGTTAAGGTTTAGAATCGTTGAAATTTATCACAGCATACCTTTTCTTTTGTCTTGACAACTACGTACTTGAGAATATTGTAGGCAGTTCCCAGTTGTCGGCGATCCGGTTTTATGGGGCTTGTTTAGTGCTGATTTCCAGTTATTGGCAATGATAATAGAGTATTGGTACCAATACCTACCTAACAGAGGTGTCATTAGCTGGTTATCGACACAAAAATCCGGTTATCAGCACCGATAAGTGCTGAAAATCGCTGATTTTCTGTAATCAGCAATTTTCACTTATCATCAAGCCGTCAGAATGGAACCTCCACCGATAACCAGGGACTGCCATATTTAGGATTGGTAACATTGAAAAATCTTCCCACTGGACTTTACCACACCTTTCAGGTTTGGTAATGTCAGTGCCTGTTTTACAAACTGTATTTGTAGTAATTACTATTGGAATTCATTCCTTGAAATTTTGTCTTTGCAGTTTGCATTGGTTGGCATAACTTAAACTGTAATAGCCAACAGTATAATATATTTTCAGTTTTATGAAAACACTAGACTTAAAAGGAATTTCAGTTATAGTGCCTGGTAAAGATTATTTTAGTTTTGTAAATCTATGGAAATTATATACTAATTGGGTAGAAACTTTTTTTTTTCATATGTGGGTGGCTCCTGCTGGCTATAATTTCTAAACATATAAATTCCATTAAAGAAATATGGACTATTTTTTATCTATGTCATATTTTCTTTTAACTTTCAGCTGATGACACAGAAATCACTTTTGATCCAGAGGAAATCATCACCAACATAGATCAAATTGATGCCGGATGGTGGCAGGGAGTTGGGCCTGATGGAAGTTTCGGCCTTTTTCCAGCCAATTATGTCGAACTTATTAATCACTCAGGTGTCTGATTGGTAGCAGTTGTGCATTTATAGCTAAATGATTCTTTTGTCATTTTAAGTTTTAACTGTACTGCACTGACTGACTGACTGACACTTGAACTTCTCCTGTTTGGAAAGGTTAGCTGTGGAAAAAGGGTAAGACTGCTTTATTTACATGGAAATTGTGTTTAACCATGTTACTTGTTGTCTGTTGTTAATGAGCATTTTGGTATTCTTGAGTACTCTGTTTAAGTAATTTGTTGTAAAGTTTGGGAGTTTCAGGAATAACATGGCACTTAGTTTCTGCATTTAGGGACTACTTAGGCTGAGATAAGATTAGCTGGATTCTTTAAAACTTATTTATAAATAAAATTAAATTCTAATGCTGTACCAGTGATTCTTGCAGCTGGCAATACACAGTGCCCATATATAATCTTTTGTATCTGTAAACTTTGGATATTGCAGTATTAAATTAAAATTTAAAATGAATATTGGCTACATCTCATTTATTCCAGAGTTTATCTGCATCAATTTACTAATCAGGCTGTAGCATTTAACATTGAGTAATGCTGCTTCTTTTACACTGCTAATGTATTTGTGATATTTGCTAACTTTGTCACAGCATTGGTCTCTGTGACAATGCATACGTACATAGTTTTATTGACATTTTAAAGGTACTTTACTTTCATTGTATTTTGTGATCTTTTGAAGAAACTGCACACTGAACAGTTCTTTTGAATATTTTTTTTTCAGAAGAGGATGTGAGAAAGTATTACAGTTTACAGAATTGTAATGATTTGTTATTCAATTATATGATTTGGTGTTCAATTATATGCACCATCTGAATAAGGTGGGCAAAATAAAATTCTCTCTTTTCATAAATTATATTAATGATGAATATATTCACGTGAAGAAATATTAATGAGAATGCTGATGTCCTTCATTTGTACCAATCTTTAAATATAAAATATATACACATATTGAATTCAGAACAACTTAATTTTTATAAGATACATTATAGTATGATTAAATGCTCATTTAATTATTTACCACGCTTCTCAAGAAAGGAAAATGTATCGTGTAAATAATTAGACTAAAACCAGGGAATTATGTTAGGAATAAGCAGTAATAACTTCTATGGATGTGTGGGAGAATGCATTTAGGTTGACCTAGCATATGGAAGTTGATTTTATGTACATTAAGTACTTTAAATGATTTAAAAAGAAAATGTCCACTAGACTCTAGGGTAGCTTGAATGGGACTGTTAAACACCTTTTCCTGAATAGTGATTTGATATCCCCTTGTACTGACCTTAGTAATTTGCATTGAATTATTAATCTTACAGATCTCAGAAGGTGAAAGTCTCCAAGATATAAAGTGGCCACATATGTATTGAGTAACTTAGAAACTATTCCTGAGGCACAGGAAATAGCACAGTATAGTACTTTGAAGAATTTATAGATCCTAAACTGCAGTTTGGATAGTACTTGTAAACAATCACATGGGATGGGAAGGCTTGTTGGTAGATATCCACAGAAATTAATCATTGATGTTACCCAAGATGAGCAGCAACAGTATCTGAAACTCTGGAGATTTTAATGTCAACAATAATCCCATGAAAGAGTATTTATTATTGTGACTATAGAGTTTATGAAGGCCATAGACAAAGTAAAATAGTGACAAGTGTTTGAACAACGCTATACAAGGAATGTAAGTTAATATTTTTAAGGTAGCAGTGTAGATTTAAATCCAATTGTCAGACAAGGTTGAGGGAAATACAGGAAAGGTACATGGAAAATCAAGATCAGGATCAGGAATTAAAGGTTTTCCTAAAGAGGGAGCATTGGTAAAAGATAGATATTTTGTCTAGTAGATAGGGTACATGTGGTGTTGTATGAGACCCATTCAGAGTTGGGTGATGTCTATGGTTAGCCCTTTGAGACATGAGTATATTAACCAAGTGGTCTGATTAAACTACATAATACATAATAATAATAACAAAGAAATTATTATATGAGCAATTTACCTGTAATGTAAAGTTACTGTGACAATCACAACCATGAAGTATCGGTCTGTGTTATTATTAATCAGTAGTAGCAAAGAACTAGTGCTTGGTAGTTAGAGCAAGAGACCTAACTCATCAGTATGTTGAGAATTTGGGCACCATAATGGTTTCTCAGTACAGGTGAATGTGAATATCCTAACTGCAGTAAGGGCAATAAGAAGAAACCTTTGCCTTCCACATTTGTTAAGTCGTGTTGCTGCTGTTATTTTTGGGTTCTCCAGTTTACCATAAGGTACACTCTAAGGGTTACAGTGGTCCCCCCATATTCGCAGGGGGTGCGTACCAAACCCCCCCTGCAAATAGTTAGAACCCGCGAATAGTTGGAACCCCTATAAAAATGATTAAAACCTCCCGTTTTGTTAGTTAAAAACTAGAAAATAACACTAAAAATGTTTATACCTGGTTTTTTAATAGTTTTATCCAAAAAAGTGCATTTTATTATGAAATTGATAAAACAAATCAGGATTTTGTGGATATGTCTCAGAAAAATACCGTGAATAGGCGAATTTTCTGCGAATAATGCAGGGAAATTTTCCAGAGAGAAATCCGTGAATGCGTGAGTCTGCGAATATTGGGGGTCCACTGTATATCATGAAGCTTCCTTATTTGCTGCCAGGATGCCTTACTCCTGAAAAAGGTTCCTTAGAATTTTAATGACCACCTTTTCTGACTTGAATAAATTTCAAGTTTTGTTGACAGGTTGTGAAATTTCCCAAAATGGCTTAAAGTGGCAACTTCTTTTACACAGAAGACAGAGAGGTTTCTTATAAGCCCACATGAGGAGTTTTATGTAAAGATATGTAGACCCATATTTAAAATATCAAAGTAAAATGAAGACTTAGTAATATTCAGCCACTCAAGGTGCTATAACAGATTTAAAGATTATTCCATTAGTATGGCAAACTTTATCATAGTATATTAACTTTTGATATGCTATATAAAATGGGCAAACAAAAAACAAAGGCAACTTTTAGATGTTTTATGCTTTTAAAATGGTAACATATAAGGCTAAAATCAACAAGGTATGCTAGAAGTATCCTATACTAGGACTAAGATTAGTACTTCAAAGCTAAATCTTTTATAGAATACTTGATTCTGCATGCCACAGTGCATTGAGAGTGCTGTTCCATAATAAATGATTTGGTTGAACACTTAGTAGCAACATGATAACAAAGGTGGTTGTTCGTAAATTGTATCCATATGATCAGGCATTGCCTGTTAGGCAACCATTTTTATCAGATCTCAGTGAGGAGCAGGAATTTGTGCCAATGACATCAGAACACCACAGACAACCAAATTGATGAAGTGGCTGTGTACACAAAATGTAGTAAGCACATGTTTTTATGCTGCTTATTCATTCTACTCTTAATATTATACATATATCAGTATTTGGTTTATGTACTTTTTTATATCAATAAAACTTACCTGCAATCAGTTGGCCTTTAGTATATATTCTAGAGGGTTTGGCATGGCTGAGGAATATTGGCAAACAAACATTGTTTCAAAATTTGTGTACCTTGTCAATGTAAAGTGTAGGAGCATCAGCATGATACAAAAAGTAGTGTTGCCTCTAGATGTACACCTTTGGAGTTATACAGTCCCACATCAATGCATTTAACAGCTTGTAAAATGTCTTTGGTCCTTTGACATATAATTTTTAAGTCTGATTCATAACCATCTTGCATTTCCTGTAAAATCATTACATGTCTTCCCCTGGCACTTCTAAGCATTCACACTGTGCATCATTCCCTTTTTTTGCACCTCTTTGCTCTGGCAAAATGTAACAATTATAATGCAGCAGTACAATGAATTTGTACTCTGAACTCTGGAAACATACAGCTAACTCCGAAGACTGTATTTTGAGTCGGTTACCTGGGTGTGGATGTAGGTTTTCAATTTTGCCTGCCAGTCTGCCTGATGAACAAGTGTAGAAACTACAGGGCTAAGCTAGATCTGGTAGCAATGTTTGTTGCCAGATCCATGACCCTGGTTTTTGCACTTCTGACGTGAGGGCACTCATTTCCACTCCCCATCATGACCTAGTAACAATGTATGCCCAGCTGTCTGATAATGTGGACTCAACCTTAAATAGCATTTTGTAGCAGGGAAATAGTTACTCCCAAGAATCTATACATGTAAAGCTGTAAATCATTATTTTAATCTTCATGCAGATTCAGGGCTGTCCATAATAGAATTTGGAGCCATGAGCTGATGGTATAGTAGTAACTTATGCATGATGATGTAGGGAATGTAAAGTGGTTATATAATTGAAATCAGATGTAATGAAAAAATTTGTTGGGAATAGGTAAAGTGGTAAAGATGAATGCAGTTCAAATGGAGAAATGAGAATAAGAGTAAACTTGATCAAATTAGGCAAACCAAAGTCAAATAGGTGTCATTGGTAAATGAAAATAGGAAATTTGAAATGGCTCTGTATGGATCTTTGGCCTTTTATGTGATGGAGGGCTCATGTTCATTCTACTTAAAAAAAAGTAAGGAGAAATGATTTTAGGTCATAGAAGTTACAGTGTGAATCCTAATGACTTTAGGAATTTACTTTTGTTTTTATGAACATTTAAGAATTAAGAAAACCTTTGTTGTCCTTATTTTGAAAGGAACTTTATTGTTTGAAATACATTTTTTCAAAAGATGATGTATACTGACTATTTTGTACTATGTTGTACAATTCATCGAAATGCCCGTAAAAGCAGAAATGGTGAAAAAAAAAACAGTTTAGATGAGATAAGGTAATTGTAAGTTTATTGGTAAGAAAATAGTTTTAACATATTATTTGATAATCTAAGGTAGTTTTAGTGACAGGAAAAATTCAGATGTAGCTACCCATCAATGTTATGAAGATGGGTAAGAATAACAGGGAGGTACTGAGAGAAGCAGGGGGATGATTATGGTGATGAGTGAAAGAGAAGCAAAGATTAAAGTTACAGAAGAATCGGGAGCCTGTGGGAGACTGGTAGTCTAAAAGATGACGTCCTTGAAGTGTGACATGTATTTGTGATGGACTTTTAAGAATTAAAGAGGTGAATTGTGGAATGTGGAGTTCAACATTTTGTAAAAACCAGACTTGGAGGACTTGAGGACTCGTTCTTCCAGTCTTGGTTGGCCTTTGTACATGGTGACAGCTTGAGCCTCGGTCTTGCACCTCCTGACCTTGGTGACGAGGAACAATGCCAGGCCAAGGCTCCACTTGGTGATATTCCTCAAATGAGTAAACATGATTTAATATTAATATAACTGTTAAGTCTGATAAATGAGTCTGTCTTCACATCTGTTAAAACTGAATACTTTTTCATGTAAAAAGCCCCAAGTAACTTTAGTGTTTACTGAAATTTAATTGAAAATAATTACGACCATTATTGAGATAGCTCTATTTTGAATTGTGGTTTTATATTACCTTTGTAGTTATAACAGGAATAAAAAGTACTGTACGTATTTATACCACATGCAGTAAGCAGTTACATCCATTTCATATTGTAGTGGTTAGCAACATTTATTAATGGTTATTAGACCTAATTATTTTCAAAACTAATGGAAACAAGTCTCCAATCACACAAGAGGTAAATATTTCCTATAGTGCAGTTATTGTGAAATCTCTACCAGTAAGCATCATTGTTTTTCAAGTAATTTTACATTAAATTTTTTATGATGTACAATGGTATTAAAGGTTTTTGACTCTTCATGTGAATGGCTATGATGGCATGCCATTGCCTCTTATCATCATGATTGGAATCACTTCTAAATTAGTGTTCAAATATGGTTTTTGTTACAAAAGTTCTTCAGGCTCAAGTTCATGTGTCAAAAATTGAGTGCATTTTTAGAATTATTATTAATAAGTATGTAGTCAATCAGAACTTTGGAGTCAAAATATCTAAGTCAGGACTAGCAAGATGGTTTATTTTACTCTTGCAGACTATTGAGTGGGGGCTGATTTCATCTAACAGGGCACAACTGCGAATGATTTTCAGTAATTAAAGTTAATTACTAGCTTTGTGGTTGCCACTGTTGTCAGGTACAAAAGTTTCTAGTATCCAGCATGCTAAATACAGAGTGCCATGCATTATTAGTTTTATTTAATAAGTTGCATTTCTGTTTTCTATTGATATACGTATGCTTAGCATTATCAAGATAAACTCGTTTTGAGTTCATCAATGTACAGTCACCAAATTACAAATTACATTTTACTTCAACAAAATTTTATGGTATAGAACAGTTCAGTTCTGGTTATTTCTTCACCTTTGTATTTGATGCATTTAGTCAGTACAGTCTGCTGAAATTATTCTTAGATTGATGATTCAAATCAAAACTGCATTGGCTGTAGAACAGTTATTCAAGTAAAAGTGATTGTTTATAAATCTTGTGTATCATTTCGAGTATATTTTTTGTTAGGTAAAAGACTGCGAGTATATATAAAGCTAAATTTGTTCCTCAGTTACTAAATCACCGAAATTAAATTCAAATCTGTAAAATCTACTTTTATGGATTAAATTGATTGTTTTTTTTTTTTTTTTTTTTTTTTTTTTGTGATTGCAGTAGAAATGTATAACCTAGAGTTTGAGCATACTGTGTTGACTCTAACACCAATTCAGACATTTAATCCTAGGAGTGAATTCAGACTTAGTCATGGACTTAGGTGCCTTGTACTTGAACTCGGACCCAGTCTTCTCTGATGATAAGAACTTTTGGCTCAGACTTATTCTTCTCCTTGGATGTTGTGGGCTCGGAGTTAGCCTTGGTCTAGGAAATTTTGGGTGTAGAAGAATTGGAAAGCATGAGTTTGCAAGTTAAGGAGTACAAAGACTTGATAAAATATTAAGGGAAAATTTTTTTTAGTAGTTTTAAAAGAAAAGCTGTTGGCATTGGAAAATGTAAATTAGGAAAAGGATAAGTGAAATTTAGATCTTGCAATAAAAATACAAATAGAGATGCTTTCAGAAGAGAATTCTATCTTGTGTCAACAGACCCAAGTATTTTGAAGAGTATAAACTTAGAAAATTGATGAAATGCAAAACTATATGGGGCAAAAATGTAGTCTTTAAGACAATTCTGTGAACTCTGGCAGTAAACTTTCTCAGTATACCTTATTATATGTTACCCGAGTTGGCTTTCACGGCTAATTTTTATTTTATTTTTGTTGTTGTCAGCTATCTTTCTCGACTTTTCATTATTCTATGTGCTGTTTTACAGTAACTTACTTTACACTGTAGACTTATGGTTTAGTAAATTTGTAGTATCCAAATGCTTGGTATTTAGAAATTATGTTTGCTTTATACTGAAAAATTTTTTTACCTAATTTTTTCAGTTTCCACTTACAAAATTTTGTATTAGAGTGACTATACAGTACATGTTTATTGCAGCAGACTGATTGGGTTAGTGTGCAATAAGAATAAAGTTAGCTGAAATTTTTATTCTCATGGAAAACATGAAATTGTAGAACTGTGATGATGAAGTTTATTGTCATGGTGTTGAATTTAAAGGGCTGGTTTTCACTTTGCAAAACACTATCCTCTTTTCAAGTGACTGAGTTTGACTTCAAGGCTCACCATCTCTCTCGTCACTATGGAAGTACAGTGGAACCTCGGTTTTTGTACATAATCCGTTCCAGAACCTCCCATGAAATCCGAAGTGTACAAAAACTGAAGCAATAATTCCCATAAGGAATAATGTAAATATAATTAATGCATTTCAGACCCCCAAAAATATTAACAAAAGATACTTTTTATAGGTAATAAACACTTTTACATCCAAAAATCATTAAGAAACTTTTTATAGCAATAAACACAGTTTTACATACAAAAAACAATGAGAAATAAATATAGATTACTAATGAAATGAATAAGTGAATATTTAACACCACTTTTACCTTTATGGAAAACACTTGTTAGCGTGTGGGAGAGGTTATCGTTTGGAAGGGGAATCTCCCTCCAGAAGGACTTCAGGTATCAAGGACCTATCTGGGGTTACTTCTCTGTTTTTTACTGGCTCTTTCTGAGGTTACTTCCTCTCTGCATTTTTTATGGGCACTAGGACCACCTTGAGAGTTACTGGACCCCTGTCACACAACTAAACTGTCCAGAGACATTTGCTTTTGGCATTTCTTTAAAATTTGCCCCAGTTAAACACTGCATTTTCATTAAACATGTTGGAGACATGGATTACAGCTTCTTTGTTGGAATGATCATTCTCTACAAATTTTTTTACATCATTCCAATTTGCAAACATGTCCTTAATCCCTGAAATAGGCACATTATGTATGCCCATTAATTTTTTTAATTTTTCAAACAAGCCTCTGCTGGCCTTAAATTCACTAACAGCAGCACTTGTTTTAGGCATTTTCTCACTGAGATTGGCATGCAACTTCCTCCAACACTTTGCTACGAGTCCTTTCTTAAATTCTATAGTGTTTCTTGCCTTTTTACAGAGAGTCTAGCACTTGGAACTTTCTTTGGCTCCATGATGGCTTATTTAGCAGTTGCACTCGAATAAAAACGCACAAAAACAACGAACACAAAAGTAGAATGGGTCACGAAAGGAGATGGGATGCTTTGTTTGGGCGCTCGATGACTGGGCCCCAGATGGAGTGTTTCCGAGTGCACAAAAACCAAGGAAATTTATGATGATCGAGACAAAATTTCATATAAAAAAGTCTACGAAAACTGAATCGTACGAAAAAAGAGATACAAAAACCGAGGTCTGACTGTACTATAATGTGCATGTAATTGTCAGTTTTTGAAAAGTCTTTTGTTTAGTGTTATTACAGTATGTAATAAACGCAAGAATCTTGGCATGAAAAGTTAATTGTAAATTTTTAGTATTGTAACAAATACATACATACTTAGTATAGAGAGCTGAAAGTGAAACAAAGGGAAGCAAAGAGGCATGATACATTTAAGAAGACAGTGGTGCAGCACAAATAATGTATGTACTGTTATTTAGTTCTCTCCGGATGCAGGTTTGAGAGATTTCTTATCACATTTAGCAGCTGGGATGGATGGGGTGGGAAGCCTAGTCAGTGAAGTTTTTTGGTGGTTGATATAGTAAGCCAGATTAAAAAATAAAGTGCTTACACGGATGACCCAAGCAAGAGAGCTATGCCCTTGAACACTAGGTAAAAATTGGAGCAAGCAAGAAAATAAATTTGTAGAGTGAAGGGGAAGTAGAATTTAGAAACAAGACAGCATAGGACCAAAACGACTGTAATTGTTTACCTATGAATGTTATTAAATGTTACATCAGCGCTGTTGTGTATATAGTGGTGAACAAGAGAGTTAGATCTACTTGATCAGCAAGGCCTCTGTGGAATTATATGAAAATATGTATAGCATTTTTCTTATTGATGAACTACTTAGTTTATTGCTTGGAGATTTTCTGTACTACATATTAATATTTGAACCAATTCCCACGAAAGTATTACTTCATTCTAACCTTAATTTTGTTGATGCAAAGTACATTATGTTAATGTTGTCAGAAATGTCAGGATTTCTATATAATTAACCAAGATATTTTAATATATATTTTATTAACTACATATACTTCTCTACAATTCATGTACAATTAATTACACACACTGTTTACAGGAATCCACAATGACTAATGTATGAGTATCACAGGGTAAAATAAAGCAGAATCGAAATCTGAAAAGCACCTTTTTTTTTTCAGAAGGAAGGAATGTGACTTAACACTGTAGTAGTACCAAAAATTGTGTCTTAAGTCCATGACAGACTATACAGCATTTCTTATGATTTTTTGCATTGTATAAGTTTAATTGCATGTACAAATAGGGTGTGAAAATTTTTATTTCAAGATTACATGGGTATTTTCAGTTACTTTATTTCCATAGGGAGTTTTTTCCTTCATCTCACATTTTCCATCAAATAAAGGACTTGCAGATAAATAAACTGATTAAGGATATCTTTTAGATACTATTTTACATTCATTAACCATACTCTAATTATATCTAAAACAACTATTTGTACCTTTACTAGGAATATAAAAAGTAGTATTTAATGTCTCGCTTAACTTTTGCAGTCATTTGAACAAAAGAATTTTAATTTTTTAGTGGTTTATTATTAGCAGCCATTATTAACCTTGGCATTGTCATTTTGTTAGACTGCTGTGTTAAGTTATTGTAGGGATTCTTTGAAACATGGGAAGGCTTCCAAAGCCTTCTTAAGTACAGCTAGTAAGTTTACATTAAATACAGGAGAATTAAGAGCCCACCTTTTGAGAGAAATTTACCATAACATTTTTATGAGTCATCACGGTAAGGCTGAAAGAGTGAAGGAACTGCACTTGTCTTTTGTGGACTCAATCTATCACTTCCATTACCCTGGCCTCCAGCAGTTCCACTGTGTGGTGTTAATGTTGAAGGACTGTTATTAGGAAGAAGTGTGCTGGGGCCGTTTGAGGAGGTGGTGTGGGATGGCGAATCTAGAGTTGGAGTCAAAGGATGAGAAAGTGGAAGTGATGGGTACAACAATCCACAGACACAAGAGTCTCCAACTTTAGGAGAATCTCTGAGTGGACATGTTGCTAAGTGTCCACCTACCAAGGGCCGTGGTGAGATAGGTGTCGGTGTTAAAGGTGTTGAAGTTAATGCTGAATGCACTTCGTGTTGTCGAAGCTCTCCTGCCCTGAAATAAGGTGAAGCCAGGAAACTAGAGTGAGGTCGAGGGTAAGGTGCAAAGCGGCCTAAAGATGGTGGCTGAGTTGGAGCAGTGTATGCTAAGGGCGGGGTTGCTGCACCTACTCCTGCTGCTGCTGCTGCTGCTGCAGCAGCAGCTGCCCATGGTGTCCCTGGAGAGAATGTTGGTGGCAAGTATGGTGGATAAGCACCAGTGGCTGCTGCAGCATGTATAAGATAAGCAGCTAAAGCTGGATCAGCATAGGGCCATGCTAATGTCATCCTCTGACGTTTGTCCTTCATTCGACGGTTTTGAAACCACACCTGGAATGATTAAATTAAAATGCTAAGTGGAAAAAGTATTGCAAACAATTATCGTCATTACCTGAATTGTGCAAATCCTACTGTGATTCAGGGTGATGGGTAGATCACAATGAAAAAGTAGAGTTGGCTCCTTTTAGATAATTTTGTGATCAGTGGACAGTTACGTCAGTTGAATGTTTAACTTTCAATCTCTTGTTCATGTTGCAGACTCATTTGTTTATAGGAAAAATATAACCTTAATAATTGTACTTTAATGAATAGCAAATATACTTTACTATGAAAATAAGAACGTAAAGAGCAGGTATTTTAAAGCAAGAATATCTTACCCAGTGTGTAAAACAATACTGAATTTATTTAGTAAACTTGGGGAGATACCTGTGAGTTTTTATGACTAAAAAAAAAAGAAACCAAAAAAAGCAGTATGTACAGGAATGGTAAATATGTAAAGGAAATGGGAATACAAATTTCTTACTTAGGTTTCCAGTTCCTTGTTATATGTTGTAACAATAATTTTATCTTAGTTTTCAAGAGTTATCAGAAATCATGTAATCTTGCTCTGTGCATATCCAAAACAACTGAGTTGAGTAGAACTTACTTTGATTGTAGATTCAGGAAGATTGAGTTCTTGTGCCAGTTCACATCGTCGTGGTCGACTGACGTAATTTTCTTTGTAGAATTCCTTTTCCAGTCGAGCAATTTGTTCCCTGGTGAAAGCTGTGCGGTACCTCCGAATCTCTGCTGATGACTGAGCCCCCAGTGGTGACTGGGTGGAATTTTGTTGTGGTGTTGGCTGTTGCTGTTCACCTGCATTCGCAGAAGTGGGAGACGAAGGACCATGGCCTTTAGTTGGTAAATCACTGTCTTCTGAAATGTGAATGAAAATGAAGTAGAGGTTCCATTCTCAGTGTACGAAGGGTTATATTTAGTCTGAGCAGAACACTGCTAATTTAGAATAAAACCAAAGAAAAATACTAATTGTTGGTGGTTTCCTCGTAAAGGAAACGTCTGATTTGAAGCATTAGTTTTATGTTTCAATTTCAAGGGAATTAATACCTCTGTGCTTTAATCAGATCATATATCAGAGCCTGTACTAGCTAGCCTCAATAGCCAGATGGCGACCATTGTCAAACTCAGTGCTTTATGTAGTTAGAATTTATACAGATAATGGGATACAGGCTTCAATCCCTTCAGCCAGATCTTCAGTGAACAATAGTTGTCACAGGGAAGGTATCAATACAATGGACTGTCAGCATGCAATGGGTGCAGAATAACACAAGAGTGGGTAGAAAAAGTAAAGGTGACACAAACTTTGCGGGCAAAAGGAACTAAAGAAAGGGAAATGTACAGTTGTTCTCAGGATTAGAAGAAGAGAAAAATCAAGAGTATAGTTGCTTGTTCATGTTGGGTTGGTACTTTTGTTTGAGGTTTGCTGATCTGTTTCAGGCTGTGGATATTAGAATAGTTTAGAGGCTCCATAAAACCAGTGTTTGTGTAAATTGAAATTTCCGCTATACAGAGTTTGAGCAATGGGAATCTCTTCACTTTTGTGATAAATTAAATGTTCTACCCAATACTCGATATACTGCAGTTACACAGAAAAATGTAATTAAGATGTGAAGAAAACTAATTCCTTACGCTAACACCTGTAATGTGCCACCAGAATACGTCACGGGCAAAAACGTCAATGGAAAATCAAAGCTTCTGATATTTATGCTTTGTCCAAATGGAAAATGAGGTATATATAACAAATGCAAGTCTTCAGTTTAAGGAAGGTTAGGATTACCTTGCCGCCGCTCAATATTCATTCCTCGAAAGTCACGATGTATCAACCTGCATCATATCTCTGGCACTGATCATTATTAATGCCGTAATTATTCAGCCCATGAGTAATATGCCTATTCTTCAACTTCCTCAGCTCCATTATGCTCAGACAGTCAACATGATAAGACCCTTTAAATTCCGTCTGTTCTTCCCTTTAGCACGCCCTTTATGCTCTTCACTCACGCCCTATCCTTGGTTCAGCCCCTCCTCTTCTGACTTGTACCCCACCACCAGCATTGAGGGAGCTGGGGACTGGGTAATCCCCATTAGATTTAAAACCAAGGCAGTTAGTTTTCTTAAGTTCAGTCCAACACCACTTAGCGGCGTATAAGTTATTCTCGCAGGTGATCTGGCCAATTACAGCCAGATTTAAAGAAGTATACAAGCATCTGTCAAACGCCTCTTCTCCCTTCCCAAAACGCGCTCTAGGAGATGTCGCATCTCTATGAATTTATGGCGTCAACCCTGCGGCTGAGAGAATGGAGATCCCCCCTTCCCCCCAACCCTTCTCTCTCTCTCTCTCTCTCTCTCTCTCTCTCTCTCTCTCTCTCACTACATTATCGAAGATAATTTTGTCTACGGCAGCGATTTCAATCTCTCAAAATGAAAATAAGAACATAAAAACTGAAAATGGTTTAGATTTGCTAAGAAAATGTGTTGAAAAGTGAAAGACTATTATAAGAAATTATTATCCTCTTAACCGTCTCTTCCCAAGCCATCATAGCACACGGGAAAAGACATGAAAAGTTACTCAAAATAAAAAGTAAATGAAAAGAAAGAAAACTTTTATTCGGGTAATGAAACGTGACTAGTTGTTGATATTGGTTGGTTCTCGGCCGTCCTCATCAACACCACCGCTAATTGTGTTCAGGAGTACATTAAGAGAAAGGGAGATGCGGCCCTCCCACCTGTCCTGTCAAATATCGCACTCGCTAGACTTATAAAACCAACCCTGGCATCCCTTAAGGCTCATTTCTCCGGGATGTTTGGCTCGATAATCGCCCCTAGTGGGCGATTTGAAGCTGTTTATAATTGCTTATCGGCCGTTATCAAAGTGTGGCAAATTATTCATGCTGCGAGATGACAATTCATCCATCCGCAAGAGAAGAGCTAAGATACAGTGCAATAAAGTCATCATCCAAGGAATTAGCGGGAGATAAAACCAGAGAAAAAAAGAGAAAAGAAATAGATATAACGTTGCAAAGGGCGGCCCGGGAGCTATCAAATTCCTGCCGACCACTTAAGATACCAGAGGAAACTCTGGCCATTATGTGCTACTTATTACAATGGGATTAGACATCAGTGGAGCCTCGGGGCTAACTATTCTGATTTTACGGGCGTCGTGTGTGTTAACCGGGAATCGAGTACAGAAAAAAAAAAAAAAATAAAGAGAAATCTTGGAAATTCCTCTGTAGAAGAATAACTCCGTTGGTGTGCGAGAATCGATTCAGTTGTTTACATTGAGAGAGCAGGCTATTTCTCTCCCGATCGTTTTGCTGTGGCTACGAAAAAAAAAAAAAATGAGTCTCGCTATAGGATGCGACACTGGACGGGTGTGATTGTTATCAGCAATACAAAATTTTTATGCTTTTTCAACTAAGTTGATCATAAATAGAACAATGTACAAGTTATCCGATGTTTTTGTTTAGCAGCTGAATCGCGTGGAGTACAATCAATTTAATTTGAGGAGGAGAAATTGAGTCTCAATAAGACCGATGTCGGCGAAAACAAAGAAATCAAGAGCAAATTGAAAATCAAAGATAGAAGAACAAAGGATTCCTTCAGTGGAAGGAAAGCAACAAACCGAAGTTTCGCCTTCCAAATGTACCTCGGATCTGTAATAATTGGGAGGGCGCTGGGCACTTCTGATCACCTCTTGAGCAGTCCAAATTAAATGTTACCTCAGATAAGAACAGAGGGGTCGCAGTCGCATAGGGGAAGTGGTGTATGTCTGAAGGAGGGAGGAGAGATAATAACGTAACAGAGCTTTATTATTTCTCACTTTGTTTCTTATTATTCACCATCAGGCATATTATTTATTGAATTATCCCCCTCGTGTATAGTAGTACTGCATCGGAACTGCATTCATTATGGATTCAATTTAAAATGTTCTCTGCCATTATATATGTGTTCATTTGTCATCCAGAATTAAGGTGAAATTTTAATTCATTACTGATTAGACGAGCTCTTTTCATCACCTGATTTATTGCGCGAAGAAGCATGACATTCACAAATATCACAACAAACACACACACACACACACACACACACACACACACACACACACACACACATATATATATATATATATATATAGATATATATATATATATATATATATATATATGAATAAACTATACAACCTTTTTTTTCTGTCTCTTGCCTCTAAAATGAAGAGAATTGTGACGCAATGAAATAAACAAAGTGAACCCATGTGTCAGTATTATATAAATTTTTCCAACATCAGTTTGGATTTTTGTGCTTCAAATTCTGTGGTATATTTCAATGTCTGAATGTGAATTCTGCATCGTATATTTAATTCTAATCAGGATCTTTTACTTCAAGTTATTAAGTTTTAAGAACCATACTCATGATGTTGCGGTGAGAAAAAAAATTTCATCTTTAACTAATTTGAGTGGAAGTTAGGTTAAAGAAAAAAAAAAGGAAAGAAATGATCGCCATCTGTTTTTCCTTCACTTCTTGTTCCTCCCGCCTTCATTAGCATCATGATGAGGAAAAGCGTTTTTGATGCCATCATTGACTTGTCTGTCAAACCGAGGAGATAAAGGGACCAGATCGCTCTTGCAGTGGCTGGACTTGAAGCAGCACTCGTCCGCTCTCGTCAACTATTTTCCTCTTTCGTTTAGCGAAGACCCGTTGTGAAATCAGATACCGGGAAAGTGTTAAAAGACCTGCCATTAAAATGTCGCTTAGTGTCTGTTATAATGGAATCTGCCCATTAGCTTCAGCGTCAATTAAACCTCCCATAATGCATATAATATTGGAATTCCTAAGCAAAACGAACGGAGCCCCGGGAGAGCCTCCTTAATTGACTGTTTATAAACAAATCTTAAGAGAGGTTCACGAGTCTCCAATTGGGAGAGGAGATAAGCGGCCCTGATCAAAGCCGACACGCGGCCTGCTGTTGTGACACATACCGCCTCCCCCTCCCCTTCATCCTCCACCTCCTCCTCCTCCCGGTCCTCCCCTTCTTCTTCCTCCTTCTGTCTCCCTTTCTTTTCGTCCTCTCCTTTGTCTCCACATCATCCTCCTCCTCTTTTCCCATTTTTTTCACTTTATCTCTCTTATTTCGCGTTTACTCCATTCACGTATCACCCTTATCTTCCCATTGATTGATTTTCCTACTAATTCCCATTTCGTTCCCTGTTCCCCCTTCTCTTCTCTGTATTTCCTCCATCATCTGTCATTCTTCTCCTCCTTTGTCTTGGTATTCTGACGAAAGCCCCACTAAGTTAATTTCATTACGCAAGAAAGAATGGAGTCATTGCTGGCGTTACAACTGCCGTGGTCACTGTCGCCGATTATTATGCGAGGAAAAGCTACCTTACCTATAGCCATGCCTTTTATAGAGAGAGAGTATGTCAAGTTACTTTGTCAAAAAACATTTAGAATGCTCGCCTTCTCTGTAGACCTATACATAGTAAGAGTTCCTGTAATCCTGCAATACATTTACGAAAACTGTCACAGTCACAGTGCTCCGCTTTCATCTGAAACGCTTTATGGAAAAAGAATTTCTTTGGTTGAGCTACTTTAAAACGATCTATTTTCATAATAGCCATTTATACCCTTGTGGGAACTTTTTTTTTTACAATATCGTGAATGGTTCTTCAGTAGTGTGTCGTTAAATATGCAAATTTATTTTCAGGTTTCATCTTTCCTATAACTCTACGGTAGTTTAAGGCACGTTAGTTAAAGCGCAGTGAAATGGGCAGCATCAGCAAGCTTCATTGTGATTGGCTGATTGGGTCAGAGTCAGAATGAGCAGACAGCAGATAAAAGAGCGGGAAATTGGCAACTGCCTTCGTCGGAGGTTGGTTATTTCACACAAGTCTTCCGGTCCAATAAGGAAGAGGGCAATAGTCTTAAATGTTCCTGAGTTGTATCTGTATATTATTTGATGAAGGGTTAGGTACCCGTGTTAATTGCATCGGTTAATTATTTCATCATACACTGAGCTTTACTTCATACGTGCATATAGTAGCGCATTTACTTAAAACACACACATTATACATTATGTATATAAGATATTTAGGTGTATGTGTTTTCCCTTAAAAGAGAAAGCATTCGTAGGTACTACCATTCCAGTTTCAGCAATGTTTCTCCATTCAGGAGACTGCCGCAACAGTCGAGTTACTACCAGGTTTTTAATTCACTGCCTAGGTCAACGGTCGCGCAACTGTAGCAAACGGAACGTTAACATGATGTGTTATGTCCCTAGGGGAATGGGACACATGAAGTCACGATCACTATTACGATGAATTTTTACCTTTGATATACACTAAACTGCCCTCAAGCAGGGAGCATCATTTTCCCACCATTCTCTCTCTCTCCTTGATTATCGTTACCCCCCCCCCCACACCCCCTCCCACGCACAATGCTCATACAGTTTGTTGGTTATCAGTTTGTATTCACGTGTAATTTTATGAGATCACGGGCAATAACGCTGGTTAGTAATACTGTAAAAAGCTTATTAGTAATTGCTTGACCTAAACAACTTTATCAAATACTCTCACTAATTCGTATTGATTGTTTTCATTATGGATGCCTATCAGTAGGTTAGCATGGTAGATTCCACTGTTGTGTTGTCATGTGTCTGTCAGTTTGCACTCTTCAAGTCTGAACCCTATAACGTAACTGGGTACGCGTGAAAAACTAGTTCTCTGTTCCCTTGATAAGATTACTTTGTCACGGATGGTAGTTTATAACTTAAGACATTTACCACGCATCTGTTAATCAAACTATTACTTGTGACTGTGGGAACAGGAAGAATGCAGTACTGGCCGCAAGCGATTATTAAAAAAAAAAATGTCTGGTCAGTTCTAGTATTGTTAACTTTGTTACTACAAAGTTATTGACTTGCAGTTATTGTTGGTGATGTGTCGTTTTTCCCTGTAAGCGGATGGTTATAACAATTTCCCCCTCTTTTCTCTCCTAGATAGCATGAGACTTGCTTTCTTTTGTTGTGTTTGTGTTTGTGATCAAGAGGCTAAAGAGCCGCACTGGGAGCAACTGGTTTTCTAGTCCTAACTTGGGTCGACCCACGTATCGTTGGTACGGCAAAGGTAAGTGGTTAATCTAAGCCATAGATGTTTCATATATATCTAAGCAAAAGATGTTTCATATATATAGTTGTTAAATAATAGCGTTAATGCTGTAGGTTTGGTTGTCCTGTCACACAGCCTTGGCTGGTTAGCCTATGAGTACAGACCTACTACCATTCTTTGTTTTTGTTAGGCTTCATCACTTGAAAGACTAACGATACTTGCCAGTGACAGATAACGCCACTTGATGCGAAAAGGCAGTTAGAATATCCATAATCCTTTGCTTGGCACAGCCTAGTATATCACCACGGTGCGTTTGCAATGGTAATTTTAGCAAAACTATTTATTTGAATAGGTTAGGTTCGGTTGCTGGCGAAAGAGGAGAAACACTATTGAAGCAGCTCCACCGTTGGAAGGAAAAGGACTTTTTAAAAACTATATTGATTTTGCTATTTGCTCATATTCTCAAACATTTGGTTCTCACATTAGGCTTCCGTGATCAGGTTATGGGGAACGAAAATACCTGTAACAGAAATATACAAGTCAAATTTTGGTGTTATTGTGGCACATGTCGACGGGTTTATTGCTCAGGATTTCACGTGTGAGGTTATTGTGAAAAGCTACGTAATTAATTTGTAATCGTGTTTGCATCAAACCCTTGTCAGTTCCGTCAAAGTCAAGAAACGATTCGCAAAGGTAACGGAAACAAAGGCTAGTCCTACTCAGGGACGAAAGGAGTGGTTCATGACGGTGTATAGGGGCGTTCGATGTGCACTTTGTGAACCGCCTGTGCAGGTTTTAATAAGAATGTTGATGTTTCAAATGCTCACTTTTTCAGTGGGTTCAGCCACACTGAAATGTTGAAATACCCATGTACCAAAGACTGTCGTGTGTGTGTGTGCGTTCTTTTTTTCTCGTTGTGGCACCTTCTATAAGAGGAAACGACTTGAAACACAAATCCTAGGCATAGATCGGAGCACTTTGTTTCTATTGTTTGTGTGTTTGTGTGTGTGTATGTGGGCCTGGCTGTGGTTGTTGGGGGAAGTCCGGAATTGATAGGAACTTCACATTCTCGTATATATTCTATATTCTATTTATATATATATATATATATTTTATATCTTGGCGTGTTTCAGGCTTAAAGACATTTTGTAGACATAGTAGAGGTGGGACTCAATTATTATAATTGATATTTTTCGTAATATACACTTATTCCTATGTAACCAACTATACAATTGAAGGGAAGGGGTGTTGCCGTGTTGGACGCCCTAGGGAAAACTCGTAAAACAGCGAGATAAAACAAGTGTTTATCTTGATGTCGGACGGCAGTAACTTTGAAGTTACACTACTTTTTTCATTCCTTGCAGTCCTCCCTCTCCCCTCTGCCCTCCCCTCGAAAAGAAAGAAAACAAAACAATCTTGAGGTGATTATTATCGGTTCGGGAGGTGGCGGGGAAGGTGCATCTTAAATAAGGGGACTAAAGAGAGTTTGTTTGAAATCATTAGACAAGTGAAGGTGCATAATACAATTTATTCTGGCCCCGTTGCGACCTTCTACAACTGCAGTCGGGTACTAAGACTGTCAGCTTTATTTCTTCGTCTCTGGTTGTCTTAGACGAAACGGGTTCAGTTGTTTCAAGGAACAGATGATTATAATTCATAAAGAGTTTTGGTATACTTATGCAGAACCGGAAATCAGCAGTAGAGATAACACTGTGCTGGCAACCAAGCAATGGTGCATTAAGAAGGGAGGGGTGGCGGCGTCGGCAGGGAGGGCAGAATAAAGCCCTTAACTAGCTCTTGCTTCATTTTTTTAGGGAAAAGTATATAAATTAGAATCCCTTGAGTGGAGGTGGGGGGGGGGGGGGTGGCCGGTGTAGTGCCCCTTAGGACCCTATCTAGAACCCCTTTCGTTCCTTTTACTACACCTCCGTTTATATTGTCTTTCTTTCATCTTGTTTTTTTACCCTCTCCTAACAATTGTTCCATAGTGCAGCTGCGAGGTTTTCTTCCTGTTACACCTTCCAGACATTTTTTTATCTCAATTTCCCTTTCAGTTAATAAATCTTGATAAACTTTCGA
>NC_087217.1:61941921-61946921 GCF_015104395.2 Macrobrachium nipponense | reverse complement strand
TGTTCTAGTTCTTCTGGCGTATAATGGTGAAACAGGCTTCATGGCAGTGTTGTGCGTTGATGTTTCTTGACCATCAGTTATTATTATTATTATTATTATTATTATTATTGATTATTATTATTGTTGTTATTATTATTATTATTATTATTATTATTATTATTATTATTATTATTATTATTATTATTATTATTATTATTTCTCCGTTTTGATCATTTTGCTTTTTCATCACATTCTGTTGTGAGGAAACATTATTGGCGATCTAATTGCTTTATTGGTTGGTTGTATGGGAATGCCTGAAGATTGTGATTGTTCATAATAGGGATAATGATGATGGTGATGCGTAGACTCCCTTTGCAGTTCAGCGTGATTTAGATTCTCACCGCTTATCCCTCTCCTCGAAAAAATTATTTATGACCAATTTCTCAGGAGGGAGATGGGATCGATTTCCGTCAGAATCTCCTTCCCCTTCAACTTCAGAGTTTGAATAAGACTTGAACTAAACGCTCACCGGGGATATCAGCGATGCACAAAAAAAGCTGCTGTGTTTGTTTGTGCAGATAATATCTATTGGCTCTGTGAAGCTGCTGGTCTCCCTTTGTCTGCGGCCGAGCTCAAGACGGTAACGAGTGGTATTTAAATGATATCATGATCTGCTACTCTTAAGTGTGTTTTGAATTTCTGACGGCTGTTATTGTGAAGAAAATGGCTTCACTTAATCGTCTCACATATCAAGTTTCTTGGCGCCGCCTCATAATGCTCTCATCGAATTGAAAACTTTTCACAGAATATAAACGGTCTGCTCTGCCGCGCGCTCTCACTCACAACCAGACTAATGCATTATTATTATTAATATTACACTATATATATCATATATATATATATATATATATATATATATTATTATCTATATATATCTATATATATATATATATATATTATATATGTATATATATATATTATATTATTATAAAATATATATATATATATATATATATATAATATATATATATAAACAAAAGTATATATAAATATTAACACGCTGATATGCCTTTTCACTTGCAGGGGTGGTTTCCAAGAAAATACGAGCCAACTATCGGTGCCACATTCATATATTTACTTCAATGTCTTGAATGAATCAGTTGCGTGGGAAATTGGCACAAATCAAGTGTAGCGCCTCGGTGCCGTGGTCGGTATAGTGTTGGCGTACCACCTCTTTGGCAGCGAGTTCGATTCTCGGGCATTCCGCTTAGGGGTCAGAGATGTGTTCACTCTCGACGTAGTTCGGAAGTCACGTAAAGCCGTTGGTCCCGTTGCTGAATAACCACTGGTTCCATGCAACGTAATGTCACAAATCAGTTGTATCGTACCAGGATTCATCAGCATCACGTTGAAATCCCCGTCACATCCCACACAAGTACACAATCTGACATTCACATCGCACGTACCTACTCTGGCTTCGTGGATGTCGAGGTTTTTCCTTCCCGTACTGAAGCTCATTCTAGAGCTTCCTCTTCTCCTTCCTTCCAATAAGTACGAATTTCACGCGCCCCCCCCCCCCCCACCCCTCCACCTTTCCCACACCCCCCCCCCCGCCCCCCCCGTCCCCCCCCCCCTCCCCCCCCCACCCTCCCCCCCCCCCCCCCCCGACCGCCCGCGCCCGCCTACCCCCCCCCCCCCCCCCCCCCCCCCCCCCCCCCCCCCCCCCCCCCCCCCCCCCCCCACCCCCCCCCCGCCCCCCCCCCCCCCCAAAACCCACCCCCCCCCCCCCCCCACCCCAACCCCCCCCCCCCCCCCCCCCCACCCCCCCCCCCCCCTCACCCCCACCCACCCCCCCCCCCGCCCCCCCCCGCCCCCCCCCCCCCCCCCCCCCCCCCCCACCCCCGCTCCCCACCCCACCCCCCCCCACCCACCCCCACGCCCCCCCCCCCCCCCCCCCCCCCTCCCCCCACCCCCACCCCCCCCCCCCCCGCCAACACCCCACCCCCCGCCCCCCCCCCACCCCCCCCCCCCCCCCCCCCCCCGCCCCCCCACCCAACCAGCCCCCCACGGCCCCCACCCCCCCCCCCCCCCCTTCGCCCCGCGCACACCCCCCCCACCCCCCCCCCGCGCCCTCCCGGCGCATGTACTAACCGCCCCCCCCCCCCCCCCCACCGCCCCCCCCCCCCCCCCCCCCCATCCCCCCTCCCCCCCCCCCCCCCCCCCGCCCGCCCACCCCCACCCCCCCCCCCCCCCCCCCCCCCCCCCCCCCCGCCCCCCCCCCCCCCCCCCCCCCCCCCCCCCCCCTACCCCTCCACGTTTCTTTTCACGAGAGTGAACAACTTCGAAACCTCCGTTCTGACACTCGTGCTAACCACGTTCTCGAGACCTCCCCGTATCTCCGCACTATTCGGTTCTTCTTATGCCACTTATAGTACTCAAACAGTTCATTTCTACAGCTTTCGCTTAGTACTCAAACAGTTCATTTCTACAGCTTTCACTTAGTACTCAAACAGTTCATTTCTACAGCTTTCACTTAGTACTCAAAACAGTTCATTTCTACAGCTTTCACTTAGTACTCAAACAGTTCATTTGTACAGCTTTCGCTTAGCATTCAAAACAGTTCATTTCTACCGCTTTCACTTAGCATTCAAAACTTCATTTCTACAGCTTTCGCTTAGCATTCAAAACAGTTCATTTCTACAGCTTTCACTTAGTACTCAAACAGTTCATTTATACAGCTTTCACTTAGTACTCAAACAGTTCATTTATACAGCTTTCACTTAGTACTCAAACAGTTCATTTCCACAGTTTTTACATAGTATTCAAAACAATGTCTTTATAACACTTTCACTTAGTACTCAAACAGTTCATTTCTACAGCTTTCACTTAGTACTCAAAAACAGTTCATTCTACAGCTTTCGGGCTTTCGTACTCAAACAATTCATTTCTAAAGCTTTCCACTAGTACTCAAAACGTTCATTTCTACAGCTTTCACTTAGTACTCAAACAATTCATTTCTACAGCTTTCACTTAGTACTCAAACAGTTCATTTCTACAGCTTTCACTTAGTACTCAAACAGTTCATTTCTACAGCTTTCACTTAGTACTCAAAACAGTTTCTTTCTTACAAGCCTTTCCGTTTCACTTTAGTCTCAAAACAGTTCGATTTCTACATGCTTTCACTTTAAAGTACTCAAACAGTCATTTTCTACAGCTTTCGCCTTAGCATCAAAACAGTCATTTCTACAGCCTTCACTTAGTACTTCAAAACAGTTCATTTCTACAGCTTTCACTCAAAAATAGTTTACTTCCATTTCAAAAATTTCTACAGCTTTCATTTAAAAGTTACTCACGGTTCATTTCTACAGCTTTCGCTAAAGGCATTCACGTTTCATTTCTAAAGACAGCTTTCACTTAGTACTCAAACAGTTCATTTCTACAGCTTTCACTTATTACTCACGTTTTTCATTTTCTACAGCTTTCACTTTAACATTCAAACAGTTCATTTCTAACAGTTTCGCTTTGCATTGTCAAAACAGTTCCTTTGTACAGCTTTCACTTTATTACTCAAAACAGTTCATTTCTTTACAGCTTTCACTTAAGTTTAACTCAAACAGTCATTTCTACGCTTTCACTTAGTACTCAAACAGTTCATTTGTTTAACATACAGCTTTTCACTTAGTTTACTTCTCCAAACAGTTCATTTCTACAGCTTTCGCTTTAGGACTCACAGTTAAGTTCTAAATCTTTACAGTTTCGCTTAGGACTCAAAACAGTTCATTTCTAAGCTTTCCTTAAAAGTACTTCAACAGTTTCAAAATTTCTTTACCAGGCTTTTTCACTTTATTTAAACTTCAACATTTCATTTCTACAAAAGCTTTCACTTTTAGTACCAAACAGTTCATTTGTTACAAGTTTCACTTTAGTACTCACAAAGTTCATTTCTCCGCAGCTCGCTTAGCATCAAAACAGTTCATTTCTAGCTTTCTTTCACTTAGTTACTTTTCACAGTTCCATTTTCTTTACGCTCATTAGTACTCAAACAGTTCATTTTCTACAGCTTTCGCTTAGCATTCAAAACAGGTTATTTCTACAGCTTTCGCTTAGCATTTCAAAACCAGTTCAAATTTCTTTACAGCTTTCCCCCTTCCACCTTCGATTAAAACTTCAAAACAGTTCACTTGTAAACCTTTCAAACTTCAAGTAAAACTTCAAAACCGGTTCAAAATTTCTTACAGCTTTCTCTAGTACTCAAAACAGTTCATTTACTACAGCTTTCCATCAGTACTCAAAACAAGTTCATTTCACAGCTTTCACCTTAGTACTCAAACAGTTCGCTTGTACAACTTTTCCTCAGTACTCAAAACAGTTTATGTCTACAGCTTTCACTTAGTACTCAAACAGCTCATTTCTACAGTTTTTACATAGTATTAAAATTCAAACGTTCATTTGTACAAGCTTTGTTCACTTAGTACTCAAACAGTTCATTTGTACAGCTTTCACTTAGTACTCAAACAGTTCATTTGTACAGCTTTCACCCTTCTTTCTGCATTAAACGTTCCGATTTCACTGTCATTAAGGACAGTTGGCAGAACATATCAACGCATACTGAATATACAAGTAAATATGATAACACCTACAATATAGTATGCATAAATATACGCCTGTATATGATCAAAGGATGCATATGTATGTATTCTATATTAGCCTGTATAAATTGTATAATAGGGCGATACACTGGATGCTTCATATGTATGTAAATTCACCTTAAAGGAGATTTTGTTATTATTTTATCTTGTGAAATGTAAAGGGAGTCGAGGTATTTCTGTGTTATTTGAAATTTCCCTTAGTGTCTAAAACACACACACACACACACACACACACACACACACACACACAAGTTTATCCGACCTTCACGTGATTGTCATGATTTCATCGCTGTGACATGTCTGCGATTCGAGCCGCCAGTTTCGCAGACAATGTCGAGAACGTGATCGATTCCTTTGATGAGGAGTCCAAAG
>NC_087217.1:61891921-61939421 GCF_015104395.2 Macrobrachium nipponense | reverse complement strand
TCAATGAGGTCCTGTTAGTATATATATATATATATATATATATATATATATATATATATATATATATATATATAATATATATATATATATATATATATATATATATTATTCAAACGTAAAACTGAACCATCTGTATTAATGAAGTCTGAGCGGCTGTGGATTTGCTTTATTACTTTCAAAGTATGATTGTCAAGTGCTTGAACGGAATTTCATAACAAAATTGAATTAGATCGGTATAATTTTGGCTGTGATTTTTTTTTTTAGGTTAGGGTGCTTTCCCAAAGAATAAGTAAGAATTGGCCGGATCTTGAGCTATTTCTACCTAGAGAAAAAAGATACCGGTATAAAGTGAAAAGCAACCCACATACATGGTATTCAACTCATAAATGTAAACAGATACTTGTAAAGGTTCTATTAAAAGGATTTTATGTTCTCTAGGTAATCCTTTTACCATATACTATTAATAAAGGCGTTTGTGACCTCTCTTGGTATCCTGTTTTCGTATGAAGCCATTTTGCGGGGAGGCGATATAACATACAGGCAGCATTTGCAAGTGACAAATCGGTAGGTCCATTATGACACCCTCTTAACATATGGGGCAGGACCAGTCCTCGCTTCTGAGCCGAACGCGACAAGTGTTTACGGTGCCATGAATGTTAAATCCGACTCGTGTTTATTGTGGCCAATGTTTAGTGCCAACACCTGCCTGTATAGTAACAACACAACTCACCCACTTACCCCCCCCCCCACTTAACCCCCCCCCCCAAACCCTTGGATAACCCCCCCCCCCCGACTTCGTTTTAACGGCTCATGTATGTAGAAGGAAGATAAAAGCGAGCAGGAGGCAGACGTCTTTTTTTTTTTTTTTTTTTTTTTTTTTTTTTCTGAGACTACAGTGATCATTTTCATTATAAAGACCTCGCACAATTCATAAAGCCATCTGATGAACCGCTTATTTAGCTTCTGTGGTTTTTGCAGTTTATTTTCTATTATTTGTGAAGGGGATTTGAATGAAATGCCACTTGGGATGAAGAAACAAAGTAAACATTGTGTTGATGCATGGGACGTTTATACTTTCGTTGTATATTGTAAATAAATGTTTACGTACATTATGTTTATGGATGGTGTTACTATAAAAAGGTTTTTACGCCGAAAACATTCTGCTCATAATTTCAATATCATTATCCGTTCAGCCTAGTGTTTCAATAGGCAAGGCGTGTGTTCATTATTTCAAATGGTCACGTATTTTTTTTAGATTATTCTTAAATTGTACTTGCAGTAAATCGACATGCATACAAAAGCAGTAATTTCACACATTGGTAAAACGTAACGTTTGACAGCAAATCTTTTTTTAAGTGCATAATCATTTAAAATAAAAAGCTACGCACGGGAATTTACTCATCAGACAGAAACTTTAAAAAATGAACATGAATCATATAGGTGTTCAGCTAATCAGTGGATCTGCCTGTGTAACTTGTTTCCAACTTCGTTGTTTAAGTGCTGAATTATAGAATTTCTCTTATGACTAAGGGAGGTATTTAAAGTATAAAAAGACATTATCACCTAAGTAAATAAGGATATAGATATATATTATGATGAATGCAGGATTATTTATCACCTAAATAAATAAGGATATAGATATATATTATGATGAATGACAGGATTATTTATATATTTAGGCCAGGGTTACTTGATTACTTAATGACAAATTGGCATGAAATTTTTTGGAAAGGTGTGCATGTTGCAAAGATTTTTAGTAACAACCCACTAAGTTTTGGCAGGGGCAATCCATTGAGTTTGGTATTGAGCAACGCATTAGTATTAACAGGGAACAGACCCTTGAGTTTTTGTAAGGAATAGTCCATTGATGAATTATAATAAGGAGCCGTCGTTTGAGTTTTGGATAAAAGTAGCCCATAGAGTGTTTGTAATGAGAAGCTCTGAACAGTCAATTAATCTTAGTAAGGAGCAGCTCATTGGGTTTCGGTGGTGGCCAGTCCCTTGGATGTTGGGCGCCTATTCTGTTTGCGATGAGGGTACAACAGGGTCGAGAAGATAGTTAAATATATTTTAGTTTAACCAGACCACTGAGCTGATCAACAGCTTTCCTAGGGCTGGCTCGAAGGATTAGATACTTGTTACGTGGCTGGGAGCTAATTGGTTACCTTGCAACGGGACCTACATCTTATTGTGGATTCCGAACCACATTAATCGAGAAATCAATTTCTAATCACCAGAAATAAATTCCTCTGATTCCACGTTGGCAGAGCGGGGAATCGAACTTCGGGCTACCGAATCGGTAGGCTAGCACATAACCCACTCGTCCAATGAGGAACTATGAAAGCATATTGTATAAACACTTCAGATGCAAGTCTTAATGTTTTAGGATAGGCCATCTGGCCGGTGTTTATTTCATCGGATTACACTTAAGTACTTTTGCATTGGCCTCTCCAGCTCAGGGTTTGGTTCGACAGGTTAGTTGCAAAATTCGATGAGAAGCTATACAGGAATCGTTTAGGTTTCACACACTTTGAGCAAAAAAAAAAAAAAAAAAAAAAAAAAATTTCAGGTCTAGGTGTCATAATTTTACATTTGTCTTTTGTGTATGTACTTGCTAGGTATATCCTTGCTAGCATAGGTACGGAGTTACTGGATAAATAATGAGGTGTAGTTACTAAGTAAATTTAATTGAAGAGAATACATGACTGTCATCGTATAGAAGTGCAAATAAATAATGTTGGTAGAATTGGAAACAGGCAATTGACGTTCATATAGGTCATGTACATATAGATCAAAGCAAGTATCCTAACAAGCTTACGTAATTACTACGACTATAAATTAAGATAAATGAACACTGTCACTCCAGAAATGCTTACGAATATAGTATTACACAGCTGCAGATATATATATATATATATATATATATATATATATATATATATATATATATATATATATATATATATATGTGTGTGTGTGTGTGTGTGTGTATGTATATATGTATGTATGTATGTATGTATGTATGTAGTATTGTATGTATGTATGTATATATATATATATATATATATTATATATATATATATATATATATACGCCTATTTTGTACGGTTGCATCTTATTCTTTTCGTAGCCTAAACGTTTCCTACCTTATTCGATTATACTTAGTTATCGGGACTAGCCGTGCAAGACATAATAGCATTACCCAGTTTTCCCCAAGAGGTAGAATGCAGATTTGCGAAGTGAAGTTGAAATATCGTGTAGGTTGACGAGTTACCCACTATGTTGAAACCCATTCAGTATTCTGTGCACAAGGATGTCGAGCATATATTTGCTGGAGACTGACTTCAAAGGTCCGATGTTCCATCGTTAAGTGAATTTAGAAATCGGAAATCGTGCTCTGGCCTGGTCTTTCAAAACACGAACTTATTTATGGGGATGATAGAGAGTGAAAACACTTTTACGTAACATTTTCACTAAACTATCTTTTTATTAAAAAAGGCTTTTTAATTCTTTCATAAATAGTGGAAAGCATGTATATATTAATAGAAGTAATCTCCGTCAAGAAGCTTAGGAGGCATCTTTCAGGTAATTTAAAACATAAACCAAAATTTGTTCTCAATTATACCGACAAGAAACTGTACGCAAAGCGTTTTGATATTTTTAGTACATTATTAAAAACAATAACAGGCCAGAAACTGATACGACGTTGCAAGAAGCATGTATTCATGATCCCCATTTTTATGAACTCTCATCAATCGCATTTTTATTGAAATTTCTGTACTCGGTTTTCATTTTGGTATTTCGTTAAAAATCGGATAAATACTAAGGGATAAATAATAATAAAAAAAAAAAAAGTGACGAAATATGTATTTGATCAGGTTCTCCTTCCTCTTTTATCACAAGGTAAATGAACAAGATCGTTTTGGAAACCAACGTTGAGTTTCTGTTGTTAATTTTTTTTTTTTTTTTTTTTTTTAGACTGTAAATAAAAATATGTCGCATAGATCGTGGTTCTATTGCTTAAAAGTTTTTTTTTTTTTTTTCTATCATTCGAAGCTTAAAAAAATGTTTCCTTTTTTGTGTGTAAGTTCTGGTATATTTTTCTTAATATGTTTAGCTAAGATTTAGTGACAAATAAAATGTGTTGTGTTATATTTAACTTAGGTTCCAACATTTTGTATGACTTACGTTGGTCAGCTGGAGCTCCCTTCTTGTGATTTGAGAGACCTACTATGAAATTCAGGGCCTCTGTAACACGGTGTTTTGGATTTTGCTCCTTATCAAAGCATCGGATGTAGCTGAAAGTTGACATATGTATATTTTACAACTACACACAAATTTTGTCAGCATTATCAATAACCTAAACCCGATAGTTTTAATTTTTATAGAGTAAAAATGATCTAGCGGACGCCATAGCCAATGATTGCGAGCCAAGAGTAGAAAAACATTCATTACGTAAGCAAGGTAAACATCGTTTTACGAAATGTTGCCCCGCCCATCCACCAGACAGAAACCCATTCACCTTATTCCATCGGCTCTGAAACCCATAGTAGTCAAGAATGGCTAACAAGATTTGGAATTTTCCCCATGGTTGCAAAACTGCATTTGTCTTACGACTTGCAACTTTATACAGTCAAGAGAAAGCCTGTGGCCATACTTACTATAGCCTGAATAGGTAATTATTCAGTTTCTAGTTTAAATCCAATGTTTATGGTCTGATTTGTATTTAGCGTAACGTGATTATAATACTTGTAATGTCATTCAGGATTTTGAACATTTCCATTAACTATTCACTATGCCACCAAGAGAGAGAGAAAGAGAGAGATTGTATGTAAACAGTCTTTATATAACTATTTTTTGTTAAAATAAGATTTTTATCCAAAGTAAATACAAGCTTATATGTGCTAAAATCTCCAGTAGACCAACGGATCATCCGATATAAATTTTTTCTTCTTCTTTAGTCTGTACGACCATGTTGGATATAAAGACTTTATGAATGGCGGAACGATACATAGATGTGGGTGGGGTATCTGTGCTAGCGTAGTAATACTACTGTAGCAGTAGTGCCGCAAAATTAGTAATAGCAGCAATATACATGAATTAAACGTTTAGGCCAAACTGCTTGGGAATCCTTGAGGATCATTTAGCACTCCTTACAACTACTCGAGAAATGAGTTTTTATAGCCAGAAGTTAGATTTTCTAATACAACAATGTCCATGATAGCCTTCAGTGTTATCCTGAATTATAACGAGGCCAAAGTGGGTGGAGCCTCATGAAGTCATCATTCTGACGATAATTACTGGTGAAGGTTTAAAGCCAAAATACGGTACCGGCTATTTTTTTTTTTTTTTTTTTTTTTTTTTAGTAAATAGGTAGATAGCCGATAAATAAAAATTGCTTGACATTGGATACAGCAGTTATCAAATCAAGCTTGTCTACTATGTCTTTCAAAATTACCAACTATTCCCTACATCTTGTCAATCTGATTGTGACCTATAAAGTAGATTATAATTTCTTAGGACACTTATTTTGGGAGTTAGACTAATAATCGAAGTGTTTTTGTATTTATTAACATATTTTGTTGGTTTGTTCATTATGACACTTATCAGTGGAGAGGATTCAGAGTTCATAAAGGTGTACTGCTTTGCTTGTATTTAAATTTGTATGTCATTGTTGCCAGAGGTATAGCCTTCGTTACGTATAGCCAATCATCCATCGAGAAAGAGGGAAGAAATGCTGTCATAAGTTACATAACGAGTGCGTTCGAAACCTTATCTCTGAGTAAGTTGGCCCGTCTTCAAAAAAAAAGTCACTTTTACATTATAAGTACCAAATTTATTCATCCTACGTAATGCAGAAAACAGTCAAAATTTATGTGTAGATATAATGTGTATTCTGAATAAGCGTTATATCTATGAAATGCATAGATAAAAAGTTATTGCCAAAAAACCGTGTTACAGAAGCCCTGAATCTCATAGTAGGTTGGATACTGGGGTTAATAAAATTTTATATATATATATATATATATCTATATCTAATAATATAGAGATTATATATGTATACTTACATACATACATACATATATAATATGTATGCATGTATATAGAACTATATTTATAAATAATATATATGTGTGTAAGTAGGAATGAATTTTACATACTTTGCATGAACAACTATTATTATTAGTGTGTGCCACATATGCAACAAACATTAGAGCAAAATAACCCCAGTTTGACAAGTAAGCCGACAGATAACTAAAGCTTAAAAAATAGTAACTGGTTCCCATCTCACTAACTGAAGAATGACGCGTTGGGTAATGTGAACATTTTTTTTTTAAATGCATCGAGTGCCGTTTTTGTGTGTGTGTGCGTGTGTGTGTGTGGATGGGGGAGGCCTCTTTAATAATGTTCAATTTAATACTGGTATAAATATCGTGAATTATTAATATTGTGGCGCTATTCTGATGCCTTACCTCAAAGTATTTTATGCCACAATATTCATATGCAAATGTTCAGAAGGTCGTTCTTAGTCTATTTCTATATTTTTAAGAGTAAAATTTAAAGTTTCAAGGAAATATCTCTTAGGCAGTTAGTACCGTCAGTGCATCTTATGTGGAGCACTGTAGGTAATAGTTTATGCTTTTTACAGCGCCCCTTCGGCTCCTAGCTGCAACCGCGGTCATTTTTTTTTTACTATACCTCCGTTCATGTTCTCTTCTTCCCATCTTCCTTTCCACCCTTTCCTAACCATATCTTTTTCGTAGTGGAACTGCGAGGATGTTCTTTCGTTGCACATTTAGGTCAAAACCTTTTTACTTTCAGTTTCCCCTTTCAGCGCTGAATGACCTCATAGATCCCGGTGATTGGCCTGTGGCCTAAGTATTAGATTCCGTTACTTTGCTTTCAAAGAAATTAAATCATTTTCAGTCGGAAAATTTCAGGTTTAAACACTGGAAATTTACGACATTTAAATTGAATAAAGAAATTTCGGTAATGGGGTTACAGTATCCCGCATGAATTCATTAAACGTCTTTTAAAACCAATGTAAATAAAGTCACGAGGACAATTTTCTAGGTCTTAATTGGATTACTTTATTAATATGTTAATTTTACCGGTGTTTTGGTAAACTATTATATTTTTTATTTATTAATCTGTGTTTTGTTAACCTTTTTCAATTACTTAACCGGTGAAATCGATTCTTAAATAAGTACTTTTCAAGAAACTTTGCAAAACTTTTATAATTATTATTTATTAATCTGTGTTTCTTTAACCTTTTTCAATTACTTAACCGGTGAAATCGATTCTTAAATAAGTACTTTTCAAGAAACTTTGCTTTACTGCATATTTAAAAAGCATTTTAATTTTTAGACAGGCGAAGCAATAAACCAAAAGACTGTCAATATTCCAACATATCAAACAATGTAAGTACAAGTCAAAATATAAGATCACACTAGTACTTAATTGGCACTTGTGATGAACCGTAGCTTATACTGTGGCCTCAAACTTACTTTATAATGTGTCATGTTTAAGTGTTCACATCGCCATCTGTCTGACTTGCTTGTGTTTGCGCGCAGAAATTAAGTGCTTGCATATTTCGGTTTGTGCATTGGTATCTATAATCCGTAGCTTTTTCGCTTACTTGGGGAGTAAGCCTGCAGACTACTTTGCTATTGTTGTTCTTGTTCTTGTTGTTCTTGTTGGAGGGTAGGAAAGGCTAAAAAGGTCTGAAAAAGGTGTTTCGCGTTAAGTTAAAAGTACAGAAATTTTAGGATAAGATATTCATGATTTTATTTATTAGAATGAAAATGTAAAAAAATAAGTAATGTGTATGTTAAACAGTATACAGAAAAATTATATGTAATAAAATATAGCGTATTTATTTTAATTTCCGTTGGTGAAACAACGCTCTATTTGACCGTAGATGTTAGCACGCGCCCGATTGTGTTTTTTTTTTTTTTTTTTTTTTGTAAGATGCTTGGACACGAGTCACAACACCAAAAGGTTGAGACTTGTAACATAGTACTGTATTTTATTTTATTAATAATAATTAACGAAAAAGACGGAAGCAGATAATATGCCTTGAGTAGATAACAATTTCGAATTACTAAGTAGTTTAAAATGAGGCTTATAATCTTGTATGTCGCTGCGGTGTACGTATCACACTGACAAACCATAATGCATATATATATATATATATATATATATATATATATATATATATATATATATATATATATATATATATATATATATATATGCATGCATTGATAGCAGTTAAAGATGCATGCATGCAAAGATAGCGCGAACTAGTTTGCTAAGGTAAGGACATTTCAATTTTGATCAAGCGATTTTATACAAAGCGAAAGCACGAACCTCTCCTCCTGTTGTAAATGGTCTCCACTGTTTCCTGTTATAACTGGAAATTATTCATTTCCAAGAGTTTGCGACCTTATAGTCTTAAAGTCATGAATGAGCCAGTTCCCTTCGAAGTTGGAATATGATTTCATCATAGTTTACAGTTCACAAAAAAGCTTCAAGGAGGTCATCACATCGTAGGATCTTTTAAAAGACCATGTAGGGATTCGCATTCACCGAAATTGGTTTAACCATGGAGGGAAAATGGTGACCGGATCATAGTTTACAGTTCACAAAATTGGGAAAATGGTAACCGGAGAAGACATTTTGCAGTGTTAATGAGACAGTCAAGAGCGCAGTTTAATGAGAGGCAGCTATAAGGGCAGCTGCAATGTCTGGAATAGATATTGATATTTTACTGTTCATTTTAACTATCTTGAATGACATAAACGATCAAGGCTCCTCTAATGTCAGCAGTAACTTCGAGCTGATAACATATTATTTGATTTCGCCGCTCTTAGTATACAAGGAACATTGGCGATTCCGTGAAGAATTTACACAACAATACTGTAAATGCCCCGGCTGTGATGGTCGTCCTGAAGCAGCTTTTAAAGTTTCAACCCCCCCCCCCCCCCCCCCCCCCACCCCCACCCCTCTCTCTCTCTCTCTCTCTTCTCTCTCTCTCTCTCTCTCTCTCTCTCTCTCTCTCTCTACGTTTTGCTTGCTGCATAATTATGCATAACCATCGGCGTTTCTGCGGATCCATGCTTAATTCACTTAATGCCATTAAAATGAATATATACAAGCTGAGTGGTAAACCTAACCCAAGGAGCCATCGCCCGATTATAATCATTCGTTTGATGAGGTTTCTGTGCATTTCACTGACATGTATCCTGAAAGATTTGCTTATCACCAGTCTCTCCTGGTTACTTGAGTTTTGCTGAAGTGAAAAACGATGTGACAGAGTAAACTATTTGGAACGCTTCTTAACGCTTCATAAGGGAGATGCATCTTTGTATTTGACTGGAAAATTATACTGCTGCTCTCCGGGAAGCTATCGTTTAAGATTGGGGAGCCTATTGTCGCACAACTTTGACGCATCCAGCGGGCTTCGTCAAGGCGGCATTCTCTCACTGATGTGTTTAATATGTAAACAGATTCCTTGGGTGTTAAAATGAACTCTCTCTTAGTCGAATGCTCCATTATCACAAGATCTTGCAACTAATCGATACCTGCCGTAGAGATACAGATAAATTTGACATAAAATACAATTAAACCAAGATCCCGTTTATATCGCCGCTTTAATTACTTAAACATAATGAAGAGGTACGAGTATTCAGTGGCCGTCACCGTCTGGGATTTGTTCATTGATTCCTGTGTTTGAGGGAAGTTATCATGGATACCCTTAAAGATACTCCTGACACAGAACAGAGGCGTCATAAGTTGTGTACGACTGGAAACATCATTAGTAGATATAGCTGTTTTTCACAGAGAAGCCAAGTCGGTGCTGCTGCTGCTGTTCCACTCACACTGCCATTATGCATAAGGTTGCTTCCTTTAGATTAGTAGTTCCCAAGCTTTTCCAGTACGTGACCCCTTTCAGTAGTACCAAACCTACCATGACCCCCCACCTTTATAAATAAGCCTTCTGACAATTTCCAGTGGCGCAGATACATTTTAAACATTATATTAAAGGTTAATCATAGAAGAAAGAGAGAGCAATAACAACAAAATATCAAGCATTAGGAACGAAAATAGTCGTACGACAAAAACTAAATATAAACAAACTAAAAAATATCCCTTAATATCATAAAAAATTTCCTCAAAATCTTGGATCCCCCATGACCCCTCAAAAAAAGGCTCATGACCCCTTTTGGGGGTCATGACCCGCAGTTTGGGAACCCCTGCTTTAGACGAACACCGGGGTCTAACTATATCAGAGAGACGAAATGATGTTGTTCATAATGAACTCTTAGGTGCATTAAAACACCTTAAACACCTTGCTATCATACTAATATTATTATTAGGATGACCTGAAATGCTGTGAATGTGCCATTGTCCTCTTTTTGTTATTGTCATATCTGTATTGTTATTATTGCGTTATGATTTTGTCTGCCTATTACTGACCCCGACGGAGGGTGGTATAGTTTGTTAAGCGTTCCAGAGCCTTGTTATGTTTTCAAAATACATCTTTAACGCCTATTGATATGAATTCTGTTTAGTAACGCTATAGCTAACCATCGCTACCATTTTAAGTGCACTGCCGGTATTTTTATTAACTTGGAGACACAGTTTAACGATTCCAGAATTCTTCGGTGTGAGAATTCCACAGTCGATGTCTTATCAGTAAATTTTAAATCCTAAAATGTGTTCCAACTTGAACGCTAAGATTTCCAACATAATCATACACACTAAGAAGCTTTCCAACTTATGCTTAAATACTAAGAAGCTTTCCAATTACAGTTAGAGGCTAAGAAGCTTTCCAACTTAAACTTAAATACTAAGAAGCTTTCCAATTACACTTAGATGCTAAGAAGCTTTCCCGTTAAACTTAAATGCTAAGAAGCTTTCCAATTTAATTTGAATGCTAAGAAGCTTTCCAACTTAAGCTTAAATACTAAGAAGCTTTCCAGTTACACTTAGATGCTAAGAAGCTTTCCAGTTAAACTTAAATGCTAAGAAGCTTTCCAATTAAATTTAAATGCTAAGAAGCTCTCCAACTTAAGCTTAAATACTAAGAAGCTTTCCAATTATATTTAGATGCTAAGAGGCTTTCCAACTTAAACTTAAATGCTAAGAAGCTTTCCAATTCAACTTAAATGCCAAGAAGCTTTCCAACTTAGCCTCAGATACTAAGATTTCCAACTTTGTGTGAGTTTCCCTTCAAGTTATGATAACAAAATAAAGAAAATTAACAATTGTCACTTTTCCTATAGATCACCTTGGAAGATACGATCACGCAATGTAAAAAGTACTAAAGCTCCCGAATATTTATAACTTACTGCTAAGACATGCGTAATATGACTGGAATGTTTGTCCAATTTTTATTTTCATTGTCAGCAAGGTTATAATGAAACTGTTTACCATTTATATTAATCGATGTGTAATATGTATTTTTGTACCCTGTTGTATCAGCCTTGTGATAATTGCATATGGTCTTGAGTGAAGTTAATAATGTCATTATCAGGTTTACGAATAACGGAATAACAAACTAAATAGCATTCACCAAACGAAGGCCTGATTTTTTTTTTTAATGAACTACGCGTAAAGAATATTTTATGTAAAATCTGTCTCTCAGTAAATGTGTATTGGAGATCGAAGTAGTATTGTGCTGTGATTTGGCCTGAAAAGTAATTTCTTGTAGAAATTTTAGCATGAAGTAATTCAGATGTTAGTTGAGTTACTTTTTGCAGTGCTTGTGTCAAGTTCAGTGAAAATGTGGATTCAGGAAGTGGTTGCAGATGATACAGAGAGAGAGAGAGAGAAGAGAGAGAGAGAGAGAGAGAGAGAGAGTCTGTCCCAAGCGGAAATATCGAAGCCACCCACAAAATCTGGGTCCCATGCCTCCTTGTCTCCTATAAAGGTCTGAGGGCATTAAGCTTCGTCAAACACTTCGGAACGAATACCCTCGTCGTCGCAAGAGCTTGTAAATACCTAGATAACTTACCGCTGTGATGACAGACTGTGGTTACTAATGGAGGCGGCGACGGGCTGTTTGGAGGAGGTGGAACGCCGCCTCCCCCTCCCCCTCCCCCTCCTCCACCGCCACCACCCGAGCCCCCTCCACCGCCTCCGTCGGATGACGTCACCATAACCCCACTTAGTCTGGGAGATTCTGGAGAAAGTGGGAGGTCTGAAAAGAGGAAGAGATAATTAATTATTATAATTTTTTTTAGAAAATGAATTTGTATTCATTAGATAATAGACTATACCGTATCTAATAGGCCCCTCGTTGGCCGAGTGGATTTCGCGCTCGGCTCTCAATCCGTTGGTCCGAAGTTCGATTCTCGGCTCGGCCAACGTGGAATCAGAGGAATTTATTTCTGGTGATAGAAATTCATTTCTCGATATAATGTGGTTCGGATTCCACAATAAGCTGTAGGTCCCGTTGCTAGGTAACCAATTGGTTCCTAGCTACGTAAAAAATATCTAATCCTTCGGGCCAGTCCTAGGAGAGTTGTTAATCAGCCCAGTGGTCTGGTAAAACTTAACTTAATTAACCGTATGTAATGTTAATGAATTTTCAAGTCGTATTAATTATTCCCTTGGAAATATATTCGCAGTATAATTTGCAACCGGACATTTTTAGTTACAAGCTTTGAAATTTCCGAAAGGGATATGAAATAGAAGGTAAATCGATTATAAAAAAAAAAAAAAACTAGTACTGGCAATAAAAGATCTCATATTTTAAAAAAGTATTACGGGTTAATGTTGCTGTCATTGAACGATAAATAGTGACTTTGAATATTTTGAGAATCCAGAATTCGATGCAGTTGTGTCACTTTACTTGAATTGTCTCTGCACTGACAGCAGACGTTTATGGATCGGTATGTGTATGTACGGGCTTAAAAGTTGAATAACTTTAAAACTGCATTTTCTGGATAGCAATGAAAATTGAACTAGAAAATTCTTTGCAGGTTAACTTATTCAAAATACGTTTAAAACTAAGTAATGAATGTTTATTATTATTATTATTATTATTATTATCATCATTAGGTGTAGTTACTTTCCGTGTTGTAAAACTTAAGGAACCTCGTTACTTTGAATGCAGTGTAATTAAATTTCTCTCTCTCTCTCTCTCTCTCTCTCTCTCTCTCTCTCTCTCTCTCTCTCTTCTCTATGTAGGTATTTAGGAAACGTATAATTTTTATTTAACAATTTATTTCGATTTTAAAAGTCGTATCATAAGTTATACAGGATTTTTTCTATATAACTACTACATCTTCCTAGCTAAAATTAATGTATGAATTATATTTATAATACCAGCATTGTTAGCGAGTAATCTTTCTTTTGCGTCAGTAGTTGAAATCAAAGGCTATTGAAAAATGCATTGTTTAATAAGGCGTTTATTGCTGCGTCTTTCTTCGGAAATACTGCCCATATATTTTGGCATACAATGAAATTAGGAACAATTGACTCGTCTTTTCCATACAATTTTTAAAGACTGCGTTTCCAGCAAGAACTATAAATAATTTATTGTCTTAATGCAGTAATATAATCCCCAAAAGCTTAATTGGGTCTTTTTTTATTTAGAATAGGAAATTTGACGTAGCGTTAAAACAAAGAAAGATAGAAAAAAGAATACAGTTATAACGAGGTCGGTCTGTTTGCGCACTTTCACAATTGCGTTTGTTGAACACCTTTGATTGCCAAGTATCCTTTTATTTGAAGCAGCTGAAATGTTATCAGATATCCATACGCTTATATAGACAGTTGCATCTGATTTTACTTTTTATCAAGTGCACTTACTGCAAAATTTTTATTACAGCGAACGGTTCGTAAATCATGAATTGTTTAAGTGCACGCTTTCCAGTGCTGCTTTTGGGCGATGCAGATTTTGAATACACGAGAGACACGGCAATTTCGGAAGACAATGACGCCGTAATAAAGATGTTTTATGAGAGAAAGTATAGGAAATGTTATTACTCTATCTGCCGTATATACCTTGATTTCCTTTGTTCGAGAAAAACGTTTTATTTCCCGAAATAAAACCGGGGGAAATCTCCGGCTTGAAACTTTGTTTTAATTGTTCTGTTCACGTAGCAGCCAAGTCAGTCTTTGTTTAGGAATTACTTAAAACCAGTCAGGTCTGTACGTGATGATCAAGCAGATTCATATTGGTGGTTGGTTTTATAAAGCATTTCCTCTTTTAATATATTATTACTTAAAGATTTTTTGCTTTAACAGGAATTTTCATACGTTTATGCTAATATCCAACTGTTGTATCGCTTAGGATAAATATTATTATACTCTGACAGAGAAGTTAATTCGCCAAATTCAGTAATCTGATTAACGACAGGAGGAGATACTTGAAAATGGAGGACTAACTGTTTGTTATTTTAGGGTAATTACCTCAAAGGAATTTCGTTATAAATTCCTATGCCTTTTACCTCAAACTAATCAACAATGAACAATATTGTAAAATGTTCTTACGCAAAGATGGAATTAAGTGTCAATTACCCAGATGTTGTGACGCCAGATTTAATAGATACAATCAATCAATGAATTAAGTGCGGTGCAAAGGGATCCCTATTTACTATCAGTATACGATGTGCGTTGCGTGACTTGGAATTGCCGATAAATATTAATATTGTTTCTAACTCGGGAAATTATCGAGAAATATAATATTGTTTCTAACTCAGGAATTATCTGTAAATATTAATATTGTTTCTAAGTCAGGGAATTCTCGATAAATATAACATTGTTTCTAACTCAGGAATTACCGATAAATATTAATATTGTTTCTAACTCGGGAAATTATCGATAAATATAATATTGTTTCTAACTCAGGAATTATCGGTAAATATTAATATTGTTTCTAACTCAGGGAATTACCGATAAATATTAATATTGTTTCTAACTCAGGGAATTATCGATAAACATAATATTGTTTCTAACTCAGGAATTATCGGTAAATATTAATATTGTTTCTAACTCAGGGAATTATCGATAAATATTAATATTGTTTCAAACTCAAGGAGTTATCGATAAATATTAATATTGTTCAGTGACCAGTGTCACATGCTATGGTTTACCTTTGGAAAAAGCTACGATGTCTTCATTTTATAGCTTACTTTTGCTTACACTTAATGACTAAATATATTCCGTATTTTCGGTATGCCCGCAATGCGTGGATTGGCGACATTATATTATATATATTAATTAATCATATTGGTATTAGAATGGTAATGACAATGGATATCAGCTACCAGAAATTTTGAAAGACCATTGCTACAATAAACAGTTATTTACCCAACACATATTTTATTTGGATTTAATGACATTCCATGAAAGTACATTTCACATTTTATTTGCTTACATTTATTTACTTTATTTCGTTGTTTAATTAATTATAAATATTAATTTTTCTATTTGCAAAGTTAATGCCACATACGTTTCATAATTTTTATAGGTACCTTCATATTCGCATTTGATTTCCGTATTCCATCGGTAGATGGCTTAAATTTCATTAATTAACGTCAGCTGTGCATGTCAATATGTTGTCTTTTTTGTGTACAAGATTGTTCAGGAATTCTATTATGTGGATCATTAGTAATTAGGCTAATCATCATGGCGTAAACAACATGCTGAGAGAATGTCATGAAATGTGACGAAGCGTTTCCTGTAGCTTAGATAAATCGGTTACTAATGAACTTGTGTGTGTAAAGTAATGTGTGTATGTGTGTGTGTGTGTGTGTGTTTGTGTGTTTGTGTTTGTAGTAGTGTTAGCAAAACGAATCTTCGGTGCATTGTTGTAAAGTATTCGAGAAACTTATGGTTATGTAGGAATATCAATTTCACTTCCCCTTAAAGTAATTTCCATGTAAACTACTGCTATTGTAGTACATTGCCTTTGAATTGGGTTAAATAACTTAAATGCTGCAATAGTTTGTTAATTTTCAACGAGTGACTACAGTTGACAGCAGTTTAGATAATAATTGAATTTTAGTCAAGAAATTTACATATGAGATCTTCAATATTATTATTGTTGTTATTATTAAAAAGTTTACTGATAACATCGATAGTCAGTGAAGGTGATAAATCTACTGTGGTTAACCTGTGCATTGCAAAATTCATGTTAAAAACGATTTTATACTCTTATCATAATATTGCAAACTATTGTAGATTTATTATTATTATTATTATTATTATTATTATTATTATTATTATTATTATTATTATTATTATTATTGACAAAGAAGGGCGCTCACCTAATCTCTCTATCTTGTGATGAGAAGATGGTGTAGCCGAAGGATGGTGATGATGGTGATGATGATGGTGGTGAGACCCTTGAAGGAACGCCCGCCAGAGTCCTTCGGGCGTGGTGGGCGGCCTGTCCTCTAAGAGGGAGTTTGTGTCCTTGCCCAGGGCACCGTCGGAAGATGACAAGGAGAGCATCTTCAGAGGGGCTTCACTCGACATCAGCTCCATCCTCATGAGATCGAAGTCATTGACCAGTTCGTAGGTCAGAGTTGGGTTTCAGGAGGAGTTTGTTATTTTATTTTATTTTATTTTATTTTTAGTGGTTTTGTACACAAGAAACTCTGAGCTATGTATCAAAATGGTCCTTGTTTACTTCGTCAAGAATTTTCTTATAATCTGAGTCCTTTCCGTCAGGTCAATTATATTTTATTTTCCAAGGATGAAAAATAGGGCGTTTAGTTCGTAACTGTATTTTTCTGGTTCGCGCGGGAAACTGTTGTTTCGGCACCGAGGAGGCTTCTCAGTATTTTGAACTTATCAAAATGCATCGAGTCTTCTCCAGCTCGTAAAGACATTTCTGTTGCAGGTCGTCGCTGCACTTGCGAGAACAACCGGAATCCAAAACCGACGGCGGATTTTGAGAACTGTCATTCGGCCGAGTGGACGCGTAACAGAGTCGCGACCTTTGCCAAGTGGAGTGTCTGTGTTTTTAGTTTAAACGAATCGCTACTGCATGGAATGAGTGCCACGATCACCCGAAAGTAAATGGAAGGTGGTTACGAATCACTAATCACGTTCAGGGCATGAGCAAGTTAGCGCCCGAATACCACCGCCCAATTTGTCGACTGATCGTGAGCATCATCTGTCAGCCTCCTCTCATCCCGTGGCGGAGACGGTTGCCACGAACTAATTATTTGCGATCTTATTTTGAATTTCCCGTGCTTTCTCTATACTTTGATAGTTTTTTAATGTGCTAAGGATATAACAACATGCATTTTATTGCTATGCATTTTCCAGTGTAGGGTCATGAATACTAAAATCTTCTTGATCGTTTATCTCACAACTGACAACTGGTCACATCTGCAACGCCCTCCGATTGGCACAGCGGTCCCTCCGAAGCTTCTCTCCGATTGGCTGAGAGGGAAAGGGGGCGGAGCTCGAGCTACTTGAGAATTTCTTAGTTTGTAAATATGAACCAGAATGATAGTCGCAATTATAAAGATTGCCTTCCGTTGATCTGCGAGCACCCAGCAGTTAAAACGAGGGAATTATTGAGCAGAAATAGCGGGAATCAATAAAAACCGGAGCGAGTCGTCATAAATACGGGGGACAGAATGCACGAAGCCGTAACCGAGAGCCAAAGAGAACGGGGAGGCGTGATTGTAGATAAGTAACATTATTGACATTTTTACTGCCCCGGTTCGGAATGCCATTTGGGGAGGAATTAGGCCATTTGGTAAGGCACCTCGCCGCTCCCGGCCTAAAGGCCTCTGATGAGACGAAAGCGAGCGTTGGATGGACATATTTCGGCCCTCGAAAATATGCCAGAAATTGCACATGACTCGCCTACATGACCTTATTATATTCCCTCCCTTAACAACAAGTCTCAACCGTCCCTACCCCCCCTTCCCCCCCCCAACCCCCCCCAACACACACTTTCTCCCGCTCCCCATTTCTTGAAGGGGGATGGCGGAGGGAGGAGGAGGGGGTGGGGGTGCTCGTACCCTTAAGCCTGGGAAAATCGACTTTCTGAAATGGAATATGGCTCAGTTGCCCCCAAAGCGAAGATGGGTTTGCCGTTATCGTGGCATTAGCATAATTATTCTTCTAGGAACGGCATTATCCGGGGCGGATGGGTTTTGGGATAAGTCAGTACTTCGTGGAGAGAGAGAGAGAGAGAGAGAGAGAAGAGAGAGAAAGAGAGAGAGAGAGAGTGAGAGAGACTTAAACAGCTGTGTATAAATAGGAGAGGTAAGGGGTATAGATAACTTTATATATATATATATATATATATATAGTATATATATATATATATATATTATATATATATATATATATATATATATATATATATATATATATATATATATAAAGTTATCTATACCCCTTACCTCTCCTATTTATACACAGCTGTTTTAAGTCTCTCTCACTCTCTCTCTCTCTCTATATATATATATATATAATATATATATATATATATATATATATATATATATCTATATATATATATATATATATATACATAACGTATATGTATGTATATGAATAAATTTGTGTGAGAGAGAGTGCCTGAGTTAAACACAAACACATCCGATCTCTTTTTATATCTTCCTTTCTTTATATCTCCCCTTAAATACTATGTATTATACTAAATCTCTTCTTTCTCTTACCCAAAATGCAGTCTGTCTCACCTGTCAGCTCATTCTTCGGTCAGGTTCGACCTTTGGCCAGGATAAAGCGTTGTAAGTCTGTGACTTATAATACCCTTTGTGGTCAACTAATTGCAATGGATTCCAAAAGGGATCAGAAAAAGAGAGACGGAGGTACAGTGAGATTATTATTTATTTATAAAAATATTATACGCCGGTGAACAGTGATTCGTAAAATGCATTTGCCCTCATATAATAATCAACAGGAAGAGGAAATGAGCGATGTAACATTACCCTATACCCCCCACGCACATATTCTCTCTCTCTCTCTCTCTCTCTCTCTCTCTCTAATATATATATATATATATTATATATATATATGTGTGTGTAATGTGTGTGTGTATGTATGTATGTATGTATTTATATATGTATTTCATCTTAGACGTCGTGACATCAGAAAATGTCATACTATAATTTTAAGCTATTATTGTGGAGTGACTTTTTAGCCATTTTCAGATTTTTTGTGTGACACGGTATAGTTGACTGATTATTTAAATACCCTTTGCACTGTTTAGACTAACAAACAAAACTGAGTATAAACAGGTCATTGTCAAACCGCTCAATTCTCTTTCAAGATTTGAACCCGAGTCGTCGTGGTAGTTTGTTTGGTGTTTTTTCGTTGCATGGAACCAGTGGTTATTCAGCAAGGGGACCAACGGCTTTACGTGACTTCCGAACCACGTCGAGAGTGCACTTCTATCACCAGAAATACACATCTCTGACCCCTCAATGGAATGCCCGTGAATCGAACTCGCGGCCATAGAGGTGGCACGCCAACACCATACCAACCACGTCACTGAGGCACTCACTGGTAGTGAGATGACTGTATTGTAGTTTCATAATCATCTTTGTGGAACTGAGAACGACTCAGTTGCCAGAATGTTGCTTGATGGAAAAGTAAAAAGTTGATACTAGTGATGAACTGCTACATATATACCGTTCAAAATAATGAAACTGTAAAACTAGAACACACACTGTGGCGGGATTCCACGTTGTTGGGCTAGTAACGCCCCCCTTCTCTCTCTCTCTCTCTCTTCTCTCTCTCTCTCTCTCTTCTCTCTCTCTCTCTCTCTCTCTCATTACTATGGTTGATCATCTAGAATTTGAGTGTTCTAAACTAATTCTCTACCAGGTTAACGTCATCGAATTCTGGCAATATTGCAGAGTAGTTGACCCGTTATTCTGCCATGCACAATGTCACGTTGAGGATGTCCAGCCCCCGGCTACAGTGGCGTGGTTGGTATGGTGTTGGCGTCCCACCTCGGTGGTCGCGGGTTCGATTCTCGGCCATTCCATTGATGAGCGAGAGATGTGTATTTCTGGTGATAAAAATTCACTCTCGACGTGGTTCGGAAGTCACGTAAAGCCGTTGGTCCCGTTGCTGAATAACCACTGGTTCCATGCAACGTAAAAGCACCATGCAAACAAACAAACAAATAAAACAGCCCCCGGCTAGGTTAGCGGATGGCACCCTAAGATAGGTTAAGATGTATCCCTTAACTAAAGTATGTCTTCGATCTGCTTTTGAAGTAGTTGCGAGCTGTGAAAATAACGTGTAAAACGCGCTGTGGAACGAACGTGTAAAACACTTTGTTTTACCCCTAAGATTTTTCGTGGTTTCTGTGGGGATCACTGGACGAAGGTCCTTTGCTTCCCAGCAAAGCTGTCAGCAGGAACGTGGCTTCCAGCCTCTCAAGCAAAGTACCAGAAGATCGTCGTCTCCTTCTGAACTGAGGATCCTATAGGTTCCTTACAGTGATTTTGATTTTATTTGCTACTGAAAAAAGAATGCAGTTCAGCTCCCGTTCCCCGAGATTCATTGAATACATTGGATCCATTTGGATCCATTCTACAAGCCGTTCCATACGCCTGGAAATTGAGGCTGGAAACGGAGATAGCTCTAGTTCCCTGGAGGTTGAATTGATCCAGTTTTTTTTTTAATACTAATGTAACCAATCCTAAGCACTATTCTCAGTTTTTTTTTTTTAACTGGTATTGGTTTTATGCCCACTCGGAAGGGAGAATTTATTCTATTCTCAGAGGTCATTGTGGCTTTTATAAAGCCTGGAATTGCTAGATATGAATAGTAGACTATCCCTTGCTCTCTCTCTCGCTGAAGTTAGCTAATTTTATTTGATATTTTGTCTCGTTTGTTTTGTCAGAATCCGGAGGTCTACTCCAGGTCTCATTGTTTGCAACGCCTTAGCACAATTACTGGCAGCCTTTAGACAAGGCCTTTATCAAACCCGTTTTCTGTTTTTGTATACAAGTTTGTGAACTTTACAGATTACTTTCGAGAGAAATCTGTACTCCGTTGTAATCTTTCTCTTGCTCACATTTCTGGAGGATTAATCAGTATTGTTTTCGTATTATTTTGTTGTTTCCTTTCTCTGGCTCACATTTCTGAAGCATTAATCGTATTATTATTATCATGGCTGATACCAGTGTGAAGATTCTGACGCTTAAGACAACACTATAGGGAAGTGTATCATGAGTGGAATTTCAGTGTGAGCAGGTGACTCAGATGAATTTCAGTAAGGTTCGAGGCAGTGCTATTTTCACTATTAGCAATGAATTCTTTGGCAATTGGGAATTACGAATTATATAAAAAATGGAGCATTTCAGATTGCAGATATTTCCGGGTGAAATTGGGAGCCAATATTGTAAAGACATAAAATATTATGCTTCTTTTGGGTACAATTTTTGCATTCACAATTAAATAAACAAGACATGTAAGAATACGTCCACTTCTCAAATTAGCTTCGTGGTCCCGATTAGAAAATTCAAAGAACCGATTATCTTAAATGAAGGGCCCCTCTCCGTGCAATATATATATTGTACTGTATATACAACGAACACACTAACATAAGGGCGGATTGATATAAAAACAAATATTTTTTTCTCAATAGAGGATATGCACGAAATAGAGTATCCTTCGAGCAAAAAGTAAATTTATTTTTCTTCAGTTTCCAAGTTACTGTTTCCCAGGAAACTCTTTGTTATATACTGTAGCCGAAACAGCATGAAGCTACATATTGCAGTTACTTGTCACTCACTCTTTGTCTACTGAAAGCTTATTCAAAGAGGCTCATTAGTGCGTTATCAGTGCGCGCACTACCTACAATTCCAACCAAATTAGTTGTTTTCCTGAAATTCTTTTGGATTCCCGTTGTTATAGATATTTGACTGTCGGCGCCATCCACCTTAAGTAAATTTGTTGATTAACCTCTATTTACGAGTCTTTGTGTATTCCCTATTTCCATAATGTTATTTCCTCCTAAGGGGAATAGTGCCGTCAGTGGACCTCAATCGTTGCACTGTAGGCATTACATAAGATTCTTTGCTGCGTGCCTTCAGCCCCTAGCTGCATACCCTTTTATCCCATTTTACTGTGCCTCCGTTCGTATTCTCTTAATTCCATCTTACTTTCCACCCTCTACTAACAATTGATTTATAGTGCAACTGCGAAGTTCTCCTTACGCCTTTCAAACCTTTGTACTCTCAATTTCCGTTTCGGGGCTGAATGACTTCAATTCAGTTCAATTCATAATGTTATTTCAGGCCTCTTCCTTATTAATTTTTTTAGGATTTCATACAGAAACAACAACATCAAATATAACAATAATTTTATATTCACAAACGAAGGTCCTTGGGGCAAAGTGTGCTATTTCAAACTGTCAGCGCTGAATGACTTCAGTTGAATTAAATTCATAATGTAATTTCAGGGTTCTTCCGTATTTATTTTTATTAGGATTTCATACGGAAACAGCAATAATAATAATAATAATAATAATAATAATAATAATAATAATAATAATAATAATAATAATAATAATATTAATTTTACAAGGTCCTTGGGACAAACTATACTATTTCAAACTCTCGTAGAACAATCCGTAGATTGTAGAGCTCCCTGCTGAGTGGCAACGGAAGTTAAGGTATCTTAAACTCTACATAGAAGGGACAATTGAAGGTGACCTTAAGAGGGTAAGGATAATTGTGACCTTAAAAGGGGTAAGGTAATTGAGATGCCTTAAGAGGTAAGGAAATTGAAGTGACCTTAAGAGGGTAAGGATAATGAAGGTGACCTTAAGAGGGTAAGGATAATTTTGAGGGAATGAACCTTAAGAGGGTAGGATTAATTGGAGAACCTTAAGAGGGTAAGGATAATTGAAGGTGACCTTAAGAGGGTAAGGATAATTGAAGATGACCTTAAGAGGGTAAGGATAATTGAAGGGGACCTTAAGAGGGTAAGGATAATTGAAGATGACCTTAAGAGGGTAAGGATAATTGAAGGTGACCTTAAGAGGGTAAGGATAATTGAAGATGACCTTAAGAGGGTAAGGATAATTGAAGGTGACCTTTAATAAGGGTGGATAATTGAAGGGGACCTTAAGGGGGTAATAAATTGAAGATGACCCTTAAGAGGTTAAGGATAATTGCCCAGATGTACCTTAAGGGGTAAAGGATAAATTTAAGGAATGACCTTAAAGGGTAGTAAGGGGGGGATAATTGAAGGTGACCCTTAAGGAGGGTAAGGATAATTGAAGATGACCAATTAAGATAAGTGTAGGAAATAAATTGAAGTGACCTTAAGAGAGTAAGGATCCCAAATTGAAGATGACCTTTAAGAGGGTAAAGGATAATTAAGGTGACCTTAAGAGGGTAAAGATAATTGAAGATGACCTTAAGATGGGTGAAGGATTAAATTGAAAGGATGACCTTAATGGGTAAGGATAATTGAAGGTGACCTTAGAGGGTATGATAATTGTGAAGATGGACCTTAAGAGGGTACGGATTAATTGAAGGGGATGACCCTTAAGAGGGTAAGGATAATTGAGGTGAACCTTAAGAGGTTAATGTAATTGAAGGGACCTTAAGAGGGTAAGGAATAATTGAAGGGGATGCCTTAAGAGGTAAGGATCAATTGGAAATGAACCTTAGAAGGGTAAGGATAATTGAAAGGGGACCGCTTCAAGAGGGGTAAGGATATTGAAAGGTGACCTTGGAAGAGGGTAAAGATTAATTGAAGGGATGACCTTACAAGAGGGTAAGGATAATTGAAGAATGACCTTAAGAGGGTCAGGAATAATTGAAGGTGACCTTAACAGGGTAAGGGATAATTGAAGTGGAGACCTTAATAGGGTAGGATAATTTGAAGGGGACCTTAATAGGGTACGGATAATTGAAGGTGCCTTAAGAGGGTAAGGATAATTGAGGACCTTAAGAGGGGTAGGATAATTGAAGGGTGACCCTTAAGAGGGTAAGGATAATTGAAGGGACCTCAAGAGGGTAAAGGATAATTGAAGAGACCTTAAGAGGGGGGGAAGGATAATTGAAGATGACCTTAAGGGTAAGGTAATAGTGGTGAAGGTGGATTGAACCTTAAGAGGGTAAGGATAATTGAAGGTGACCTTAAAAGGGTAAAATGATCCAGAAGGAGGCTCCTCCTCATTTAATATGTGTTTAAAAACTACATAAGTTAATTTTTTAGCAAGTGTCCATCTAATTAATTTGCAAATCAGATTATGGGAAAATTCAAATTTTACGTTTAATTCAGTTCGAAAAAAATTTGTCGATAGACAATTCCTTGATTTGTCTTCAGTTCGAATTTTACATATAGGGGGATTTACAATAAATCGTGGACAGAAAGTTATTTTTTATTTTATTAATAGATGCAGTGCATAGTAAAAATGATTGGTGAACTTTTACGTTTGAAAAAATTACTCATAATTGGTTCCGTAGGAGAGAGAGAGAGAGAGAGAGAGAGAGAGAGAGAGAGAGAGAGAGAGAGGAGAGAGAGATAGGAGAGAAGAAATGTGTAGGCAGCCGTAAGGAACATTTGTCCAAAAAACTTCATAATTAGTAGAAATTGTCAGTTTAACGTATTAATCGTGTAGACAGACACACAGAGAGAGAGAGAGAGAGAGAGAGAGAGAGAGAGAGAGAGAGAGAGAGAGAGAGAGAAAATGTAATAGTAGAAAATATCAGTTTAACGAATTAATCGTATGAAAATCATGTGGAATTTCTTAGGTAGGCAAAAAAAAAAAAAAAAAAAAGAAATACTAATTTTGATTAGTAGAAGTTTACTTTTGCTTCGTAAGTTATTATAATTGTTTCAAAGAACTCGTAATGTTATGTATGTTTTTCATTATCAATGCTTGATCATTGAGCACACGGTCTATATTGAGCAGAGCTAAATGCTTAATTTGCGAACAAGGCCAGTTAGGACCTGGGTGGAATTTTCTTTTTGTTCGGCTGCATCAAGTCGGTCAAATTTTTATCCAGATTGAATGAGTCGGCAAAATAGATAGAGACTTGTGATTCATATTTTCTTTAATAGATTCATTAGCCATAGTTAATGGTGTCGTTATGTTTCGCATATTTTTGTAATTGTTGATAGTTTATCTGAGTAACATGATAATCATTACGTTCTGGGAAATTACCAAGATATTAGAAATAGAATTGAAATAGAAAAAAATTATAAGGGTAACTAACGTTTATTTGAAGTAAAATAATGATCGTAAACCATTTTGAGTTATTTTACTTTGTAATATTTAGGAAGCAGATGATTTGGAAACCCTATTTTTATATAGAGAATAATTTGTCCACAGTGTAATTATTGTCTTGCTGAAGTCTTCAAACATTGTAAATTCTGTAAGGTTAAAGTTGAATATAATATCATATAAATTTCTTGAAAAAAGATTTATAAAAAAGTTACAAAAATATATTGTATTTAGATATTTGCAAGACTATACATCAACGCTTGTAATTCTTAGCAAATGATGTGCAATAGAAAAATAACGAAAAAAATGAGTGTATTTGTTGATATTTTATGGTATTATTGAAGCCTGTGTTTGAACAAAGCAGCTTATGCACGCTGTTTACAATATAGATAAAATAGTAGTTGGACATCTCGGCGAGTTATAGATCAGACTATAGATAAATTCATAATTTTACGTTTATGGCAATTACAATTTACGTTTAGGACGATTTACCATAAACCTGGATATATAAGTATTTTTTTATATTTTTGTTTTATTTTCTTTTTTTTAAGCTTTTCATTTCGATTTTACGCTTAAGCTGATTCACAAGAAATCGGGTGTTATAGATAGAAGTCCTTGATACCTCTTCCGCCTTTAATCCGAATTGTACATTTAGGCCGAGACATTGTGTGGAGTGTAGCGCGCAAGGTCTAATTGGCGATAATGGCTGACCGGAGAGCGCTTGTGTATCTTAGCTATCAGGAGGCCCATGTCATAATGTATACTAATCGCAGGCTCTATTGATACAGGCTGGGTAACACCTCGCCATGATAAACGAGTTTGGTCCTTTTCGCGTGGCGCCCTCAATGAGACGTGTACACTAACGCCCGCATTACGAGGGGTGGTCTTCCCGTCTCCCAAACGCCGGTTCCGTAAGGTTCCTTTTGCGATGCTCTCGCCCGGAGAGACCGACCTTTCCGCCGTCTGTTTTTTCATTCAGTTCAGTGTGCAGATGGGGTTGTCACCGATGCTTGAGCATTTAGCAGGCGTACGTACATTACTTTACCCTCGGTACCCGTGACGAAGTGACTCGTCCATTCTGAGGCTTGTTGTTCCTGGCTGTAAGGTTTATAATGTCATGCTTCGTTTGTAACGGGAATGACATCGTGGTGTTTTGGTAATACGCTCTAATGGAATCGACCGTCTGTGCCTTTGAGTTAAAGTCTTTATTAGCTTGGCACAACTTTTTTAGTGGTCTTTGTTAAAAGGACTGTGACTGTAAAGTTCACAGTGTTTTGCCAAATCAGCAGGTGCATTTTTCTCGGCAGGTAATTTAACTGTTATACTCTGAGGATAACAGGTCACAAATAAACGTTATTTTGGCCTATTTCGAAGCCAGGAAATAAGCGGCCATTCATAGGTGCGGTTGTTTCGTTGCCTAACAAGTTCATTTCCTTTCTTTTCCGATTTCCTAAACATGGTGTCCGCTAAAATCACCGGTAAGATGGAGACTCATGAAGGAATTTACTCGCTCGTAAATTAAGCGCGAATGAGATAAACGGCGAGAGTCAACATGTACACAATCATTCACATCATGATGGCAGTCACCGCCCACATCCTCAACACACCTTTCTGGACTGGATCCAGAAAGGCACGTTCTTCATGGACGCTTTGTATTTACATCATAGTACCTGTCACTTTTCTTGTCTTTTTTGATGCGGGGGTTTACTTCGGTAGAGACTATACTATATGAATAATTTCATTATTTCATTTTGCCTCGTGTTTCCTGAATATGAAGGCTTCGCGCAAGTCCCAACGCCAAAACGCTTAGCTGGTAACCGTTCGGTCAATGCGACTCGCTTTTATCGCCCCCGTGATAACTAGCTGATTACATATTACACGTCATACTTTTGTCAGCGGTTGAAAGGAATGAGAAATAGTAACATGTCATGTGTAACTAGTGTTAGATGCACTTTAAATAATAACTCTTAATGAGAGTCGAATTGCATTGGAGACTAACGTTTGGTCTAGACCAGTGTTTCTTACACTTCCTTGTGCAGCGGAACCCTTTTATTGTATAATATTTAGTACTAAAAGTGCTACTGAATTATTTATGAATGGCTCATCTTCTACATAAATGTTTACATTTTACTTTAAATAACTTTCACATTATTAATTTTGCAATTTTGCACACAAATTGAGCCAAGTTTTGGCTTAAAATGTATCTGATACCGACGGCCAAATTACCCTTGGAACATTCCTTGGGGTCCGCGGGCTACACTTTCAGAAACACAATTTTTGCTCAGCTCTCAGCTTTGCGGCAATAGTTAGATCGTCTGTGTTGTAATGGCGTCGTGCACAATATGGAGGGAAGAAGTTTTTGAAGCGCAAAATATTCAATCGAAAAACATGTTTGTTGAGTACGATCCTAAATGGGCCATGGATCGGTCCAGAAGATTTCTCTCCTCTTATTACCGAGTCCCTAACTTTGCCTTCCATTAAAATGCATGATATATCACTTTCCATTTGTTGTGCTATCGATGGCCATAGCTGTCGTGAATATACAGATAGATTAAATTCATGCTATACTAGTGAAATCAATACATTTTCGTTACAAGCCCAAAAGACAGGTCCGTCTCGCATTATGACAGTCATCCATCGACTTTCTCTCTCTCTCTCTCTCTCTCTCTCTCTCACTTGCGGATTTATCTCTAACAACTCTTACACTTTCAAAACTTTGTGACGTGTTCAAGTACGCGAATATTTTAGATTATTAACTTTCGGGAGTAAATGTAACGAAGCTCATTTCATATGTTTTTTTAATAGCACCTCAGTGGCGTGATCGGTATGGTCTTGGCCTGCCACCTCGGTGGCCACGAGTTCGATTCTCGGGCATTTGATTGAGGTGTTATAGATGTGTATTTCTGGTGAGAGAAGTTCCCTCTCGACGTTGTTCGGAAGTCACGTAAAGCCGTCGGTCCCGTTGCTGAATAACCTCTGGTTCAATGAAACGTAAAAACACCATACAAACAAACAAACAAACACGTTTTTTTTTATTTTTATAATATTACTTAACGAGCTAGTCCATTTTGTTATGATAGATATCCAGATCCGTGTAATGAGAACTTTACTAAGTAAATGTAAGCTGTTTAGATACACAGATATAAACATATGTCTTACCGAAAGAAGGTATTACAGCAAGTTGTCTACTTTGCCAAACACGCATTATTAGCAAATCGCTGCGTTATGATGCAGCACTTATTTGGAACATATACAGACCCTGAGCGAAGCTTAGTCCCGCCAGTGAAATTCGATTCTTAGTATGTATAAATATTCCTTTTTCTGTTGAAATGGGGGGAGGTGGGGGGGGGGGGGGGGGTGTTAGCCTTACGGTCTTTAGCAGCTGGGATGTCTTCTCCACCTGACTGCATCCCATCGCAGTCAGCTCACCACCAGATACATGATCCGTTGCTTAGGCGCCAATAGGAGAACGATTCCTTTCTGACTCGCACAGGAACCGAACCCCAGCTCTTATTAATATGAAAAAAGGAACAACTCTATAGTCACATTACTGAAACTTCCCTCAAAGGACGACTGTCACAGCGCAGAGAGAGAGAGAGAGAGAGAGAGAGAGAGAGAGAGAGAGAGAGAGAGAGATGCATCCGTGCACCGCAATGAAGATCGGGAGCACAAACAAACAAGTGTTCCTCCCTCGATAATAAATCGCCCTGACAGCCTCTCCTCATTTTATGCGGAGCTTCAATCCTCTTCATTATCCTTGAGAGGGCGCGAATGAACAGGGTGAATATATAGAAGGGGGGAGGAGAGAGAGAGAGAGAGAAAGAGAAAGAGAGAGAGAGACTGAAAAATAGAAAAATACGAGTAAAACGCATGAGGTTCGTATTGACTGGGCTGACATGCCATTATGGTCGATTCTTTAGTATGTAAATTAATCTTCCCGGGAGGCCGAGTGAAGAGATTGAGTTCGGGAGGAAGGCGAAAAAGGGAGGAAGGAGAGTAGTAGTAGTAGTAGTAGTAGTAGTAGTAGTAGTATAAATTACGTAAACTCAAGACCTATTCCTTGAGACTTCGTTGAAAGGTAAACTCAAATTTGACTCGTCATTCAATTTCTACTACACACAATTCTCTTTTGAATTACCATCAGCTTCCATGGCATACATTGTAAATGTATACTTAATGATGTCACATAAAATTCAACTTGTATAAATATATTAGCCCTATCAAAACTACACAAGTGGCAACTCTTACCTTTCCGTAGCTGGCCGTCCCTCTCTGCAAGCAATATCAAACTAGGCTCATGAGTTCACGTAAATACAAAAATATGCTATTTATTTCCCAAACTAGTTGAACATAAAATGGAACAAAGTGACTAAAAAAAGGTCATGTTTAAGGACTAAGTCTGACCCACAAAAGAACTGTAAATCATCATTCTACTCCCCTGAATTAGTTTAAGTTATCACCCCAAAAACTCAAATTGTCAACCACTACATTTCGATAGTCAAGTCTTAGAGAATCCCGTCTCTAGAATAGTAACATGGGACCTACCTGAAACAAAGAGACATATCCATTATATTTCGCACCACCCAATTAATGTTAAATAAATGTATACACTTCACACTTTTCTCTTTTCAAAGGCAACTGTTCCTAAGTCATTTAAATATGTGCCATACCTCTTTGATGGGTCTGTACCGGCACCTGATGTCCTCCGAACCGTCTCTTGCCTTGCCTCCGGAGCGTGTGACTTTTTCACTAACAGTATCGGGCGATCACGCTCATCATTGCACGCACAAACGAACGCACAATCCTCAGCCACACCTTAGAGCCGCCCTAGCAACAGGCTGTAGAGGCTTCGACCTCACAAATGCACACTCAGCAATTCTTTCTTCGAGGCAGGCTATCACTAGGTGCTTTCTCTCACCAAGCCAGGAAAGCTGAATCAACGTAATTCACTGACACATTAATTTCGTCTTTTCATAAATATTAAGATGTTTCACTTATGTCATGGGTAGGAATCTAAGGATTCTTTCGCTTATTGCGTAGGTGTGGGTATAGACAGGTGTACGGGCTCTATTACCATTAGCTTCCGTGGCATAGATTGTAAATGTATACATAATGATGTCACGTAAGAGTTTAACTTGTATAAATATAAAGATCTTTCACTTATGTCGTAGGTAGATATATAAAGATTCTTTCGCTTATCCGTAGGTGTAGGTGTAGAAAGGTGTACGGGCTCTGCTTCAGTCAAAACATTAGTGATCAGATCATAGTAGCATATGTTGCTTCATTGTCAACGGCGAATTACACATCGACAAAGAGACAACGTGTATATTATATATTATATATATAATATATATATATATATATATAATATATATATATATCTATATATATATATATATATATAGTAGTATATGCCATTAAGCTACATATGTCCTTTAATATCCAATTCGCTCTACCTCTGAATCAATATATTTTCATATATGTTAACCAAATTGCTGGCCGAGTCGTAACGTAACGTCCCCCGGGGAAGTCCTGAATTTCTCCTCGATGCGGTTCGAATCAGGAGAGGACGAAATTATTATCAACTTAAAAAAAATTTCCCCGTTGGTTTTAACATATACGAAAATATATTAATTCCATGGTAGAGCGAAATTGGATATTAAAGACATTTGTAGCTTAATGCATGTATATGAATCACGGCGATGTGATAAAAAACTCATATGTATATATATATATATATATATATATATATATATATCTATATATATATATATCATATATATATATATATATATATATATATATATATATATATATATATATATGGGGATACAATCCACAATGAAGTAAATTCCTCTTGTAGTTTAAATATATATTACTTGTATAGGATTAAAGCTTTCGACCATCAACTGTGGTCTTGTTCACTTTAGTGAACAAGACCACAGTTGATGGTCGAAAGCTTTAATCCTATACAAGTAATATATATTTTAAACTACAAGAGGAATTTACTTCATTGTGGATTGTATCCCCATTTACTTAGAGGTACGACATAGTACCTGGCTTCTGCATATATATATATATATATATATATACTATTTGTGTGTGTATAAATTTATGGTGGATCAAAGAGGTGCTACTCTACCAGTTTTCAGCAGTTATCTTTTGAATTGGCCTCTTACCCCCAAACTCACTCATGGGTGAAGTCTGATATTTTTTTTTAGAGGTTACTCATTCAGGTACTGACCAGACTAATTATTGTCCCTTAAAGTTCGTGCATGCCCTGGCGAGTATGTATACATCTAAAAATAGACACTGGCAAAAGGTATACGTATAAAATCGCTTTGTTGTCACTGTGTTATGACTGTTAGAATGTGAATGTGCATGGTGATTTTATGTTTGTGTGTTTAAAGATAGTAAACGCTCTTTATACATTTTTTCCCAACAGTTACAAAGCCTATTAATTTACCCCTTCCACGTTCTCTCTCTCTCTCTCTCTCTCTCTCTCTCTCTCTCTCTCTCTCTCTCTCTCTCTCTCTCTTAATTACTCTTCGGTATTTTATCCATGGCCTTTATTGTTTCTTATTTCTCTCTCCGTTTTTTTTTCTCCGAATGATTTATGGACGAGATTCGAATAATCGCCGAGCCAAATGTGCTGGAGATATAATGGCTATCAAACGAGGGTCTTCATTAGCGAGGTTTGCGGTATATTTTTATTACGGGGAGTCTGCCATTAGCGATATTTTTTCACTAGTGGACGCGGACAATGAGCTGATGAATTGGAAGTTTTTTTTTTTTTTTTTTTTTTTTTATAAGCAGTAGCTTGACGGTCTGAATAGAAAGAAGAATTACATTTTATTCCATCGTTCGGTATTTTGTTGCAATTTGCAAACCGGCACAGGGATGGTTCTGACGCACATAAGGTTATTTTGAGTAATTTTGATGTAACTTTAATCCGACGGGTAAACGTTCGTGTTTTCGGTTTTTCGTAAAAAAAAAAAAAAAAAAAAAAAAAATGGTCCCCCATTCTTCCTCATAAAAAAAAAGTTAAAGCTTCAGAAAAATCTGGGCCCAATTCATTGCTACAAACCAGACAGTCTTCAAGAGGCTGAAAATCTCGTCGAGTTACGTTTTGCAACCTCACTCAAATCCGCCCGTTTTTAATGGCGGAAGGTGGTGGCCTTTCCATTCTCAGATAGCGTCACGGTCCTAAAATGCAATAATGTTCCGCACTAAAGCTGTCCGCCGCAGCCGAGTCCGCTTGAGGCATAAATAATGAAAATGTCCGTTGCATCCTTGGCCGTTCAAGTCCTCTTTAAGGGAGTTGTCTTGCTCCAATATAAGGCTTAGGGAAGGGAAAGGGACTGAATAGGTAGGGGGGGGGGGGGTGTGGCGCACAGGTTGTGTTCAAATTTTCTTGGAGAGAGCATACTGTCGTGGGTCTGTGTGCTGTAGTGGGAGGGAGTAATGTGTCCCTGTCCTTCGTTTGTATAGAAGGGGGAATGTACTGTTAAGTGCTTGGAAGGGGGTGGGGGGAGAAATACCTCAGTGTGGAACTGCTGTAGAGAAGGGGGAGATCGTATTGGATTTGCTGTAAATGAAAGGGTTGATCGATCGTATGGGGACCGAGGAAACGGGGCATGCAATATTGGGGTCCTGGGTCTGTTGGATGCCCTGCTTAATAGGAGGGGAAGGGGGGGGGGGGGGAAGGGGGGGGGGGGGGAGGAGGAGACTGGTCTCAGGATCCCATGTTTGGTCGCATACTTGATTCATTTTTGTCTTCTCCGCCAGTGCATTTTTCTGCATTCCTCCGGTCGAGGCTGTCGGCGGCACTTTCAAATTAGCGAGGCCGATCGTAAACACGATAGCGGAAATTTATGGACGTGACTAAAGGGTCATTCTTCTCCTATGGGAACCTTTGGCTCCGGGAACGAGACCCGGAGTGTTTATCGCAGCCTCGTATTGCGTTGAAGAAGATGCAGATTCATTCTGTCTCTTAACTGATTATTATTGTTGTATGAAGTATGAAATTGTGATATAGGGGAATTTAAGCCATGAACTTAAGGCAAATATAAAAAAAAGGAAAATACAAGATAATTATGAAGTATGAAATTGTGATATAGGGGAATTTAAACTATGAACTTAAGGCAAATATAAAAAAAAAAAATTAGGAACATACAAGGTAATTATGAATATGAAATGGTGATATAGGGAATTTAAACTATGAACTTAAGGCAAATATAAAAAAATTAGGAAAATACAAGGTAATTATGAATATGAAATGGTGATATAGGGGAATTTAAGCCATGAACTTCAGGCAAATATAAAAAAATTCGGAAAATACAAGTTAATTATGGAATAATCGAGGTGTGATGTAAACGGCGGAAGTCTTTCTTTGATAAAACTGTTATTTTATCAGATAACTGGAAGGTGCTGAATATTTTACCTACCGGGAAAGGTGAATGACCTCTGGAATTGAAAACTTAATATAGGGATGCGGTACAAAAATACCCAAAATTACCATTTGTTATATGACGTTATTATTACATTTTTCCATTATCAGTTGAAGTGAGGTCACTCTTCAACAATCCAGAATAAAGACAATGGAAATAAAAGACCAGTCATCCATGATGGTTTGTGGAGACGAGACAATTAAGATGGGTATTACCTAACGAAATAATAGAGAATGTAATAAAACTAGATCCAAACATTTATGATAGAATAAAAAGAAAAAGAATAATAAGAAAAGGACGGGTTAAAAATACTAAACGTAGGATAACCGGTAAAACAATTAGAATACCAATAACCTCTCCCCCCCCCCAAACACATGAAAAAAAGAAGAAGAAAGGATGAGAAAGGAATTGAGGGAAAAAAATTGAAGAAATCAAACACCGACCCCTCCTTGTAAAAAAGGAGACAAAGAAGAAGAAAATGTGGCTTCTGCTAGCAGGAGCAGGAGCAGTAGGAGCAGGAGCAGTAGGAGCAGGAGCATCATAGTAAGTTTTACGACAGATGCATCACAGCTTAAAGTCCCGGAGGAGCAGGTTTATGCCACAGCATAAAAGCGTTACGCTGTAGAGGACCTTTTTTCGGGGGCACAATTTTTACACTTGGTCAGAGGTTATAATTAATTCTGAGTACGGCTCCGTGATTATTATCGCGATCCGGTAAGCTGGAGGAGGAGGAGGAGGAGGAACAGGAGGAGGAGGAAGAGGAGGAGGAGGAGGAGGAGGTGGTGGTAGGACGAGAAGGAGGATGAGGGAGAGGAAAAGGATTAACGTAGGAATATGAGGAGGATTGTGTAAAAGGAAGAGGAGGAGGAGGAGGTAGGACGAGAAGGAGGATGAGGAAGAGGAAAAGGAGAAGGAAGAGGAAAAGGATTAGACGTAGGAATATGAGGAGGATTGTTTATAAGGAAGAGGAGGAAGATGAAAGAAAGGGCAAGAAAGTGGAAGTATAAGGTGGGAGTATTAGGTAAGAGTAAATGAATTAAGTAAGGAAGAGGATTAGACGTAGGAATATGAGGAGGATTGTTCATAAGGAAGAAATGGAAGTATTAGGTCAGAGTGAATGAATAAGAAAGACTGGGATACGAATACGAATTACTCTCTAATTAAATAAGGAAGTGGATTAGACATAGGAATAACAGGAGGATTGTGTATAAGGAAGAAGAAGAGAGGGATAAGGATGACGAGGATTATTAAATAGATGATGAAAGATGTGGCGGAGCAGAAGAAAGAGTTGGAGAAGAGACAAGACGGAGGGAGTAGAAGAATTAGATGTTAGAAGATGGAATGTAGGAAAAGAGTGGAGGTAACAATTTAGGTGAAAAGATAAGTGAAGTACTTGATGAAGTAATAGATAGACCGGACATGAAGGAAAGAGGGAGGTGGAAGAAGAAGGCAAAGAGATGGGAGAAAGCTTTGCGGTAATTACGTCAGAGTTTAAGATAAAGAAGAGAGAGAGAGAGAGAGGGGATAGGGTGGGCCGGCAGGGGAGGTTAGATATACTCACATCTTACGAAACCTTGTAATTCAAGGGGCTCGTTTTCAAATCTGTCATTCTGTTGGGGTAAAATCTCCAAATTAGCTTAACTTTATTAAGAAATTCAAAATGAGATCTTGATACTGAAGTATATGTGAAATTCAACTGACAACTAAAATACATAAATCAGGTGAATGATTGTGGAAAGTTAGAATAAACAGGTGTGTGTGTATATATATATATATATATATATATATATATATATATATATATTATATATGTATGTATATATATATATATATGTGTGTATATATATAGTATAATATATACATATATATATATACACATATATAAATAAAGGTTTTTTTGCCACGAAGGAAAAAAAAATTTTTTCCTTCGTGGCAAAAAAACCTTTATTTATACATAACATCACGTTTTATATACTTCGTGATCAAGTTATTCATACATATATATATATATATATATATATATATATATATATATATATATATATATATATATATATATATATATATATTCTAACTTTCCAGAATCATTCACCTGATTTATGTATTTTAGTTGTCAGTTGAATTTCACATATACTTCAGTATCAAGATCTCATTTTGAATTTCTTAATAAAGTTAAGCTAATTTGGAGATTTTACCCTAACAGAATGACAGATTTGAAAACGAGCCCTTTGAATTACAAGGATTCGTAAGATGAGAGTATACCAAACCACCCACCCTCCTCTCTCTCTCTGCTTTATCTTAAATTCTGACGTGATTACGCCAAAGCTTTCTTCCATCTCTTTGCCAACTTCTTCCACCTCACTTTTGTGTGTGTGTGTACCATGTTTACATACGCTTATGCATTGTTAAATGAGTATTTTCTTCCCGTAGTGGGGATACTGCCATCAGTGCAGCTGCTGTGGTGTACTGTAATCATAGACCTTGACTTGATGTTTTTTTACAGCGTCCCTTCGGCTCCTAGCTGCAGCCCCTTTCGCGCCTATTACTGTACCTCCGTTCATATTCTCCGTTCATTTTCTTTCTTTCTTTCATCTAACTTTCCACCCTCTCCTGACAATTAATTCACAGTGTAACTGTGAGGTTTTCCTCCTGTTACACCTTTCTAACCTTTTTTGCTGTCAAGTTTCAGTTTCAGCGCTGAATGACCTCATAGGTACCAGCGTTTGCCCTTTGTCCGAAATTTCATATTCTATTGAATAGTTCGTGCTGAGTTGTTTAGTGCAAGAGAAGATCCACAGATGACTAACATCGATTGTAGGGTCTGTGTATGTCTAGCATTTGCTTTGTTTGTTTTTATGGTGTTTTTACGATGAGTGGAACCAGTGGTTATTCAGCAACGGGACCAACGGCTTTACGTGGCTTCCGAACCACGTCAAGATTCGTGAACCTCTATCACCAGAAATACACATCCCTCACCCGAGAACCGAACTCGCGATCACCGAAGTGGTAAGCCAGCACCGTACTGACCACGCCACTGAGGCGCTCTCTAGCATTTGCTACAGTGGTGTGAGTGGTGTGTGTATCTTTGTGTTTGTGCGCGCGAGCAAGTGTTTGCTAGTTCAGGTCTTAACTGAATGGACCAACTTTGTAACCCGAACCAGACGAGGACATAATTGTATGGTTGCGTTTCTTAAGAATTATGGACTTGATTGTTAGTTGACCGTTGTGGAGTGTAGTGTAGGGAGAGAGTAAGAATGAAGAGATTGATGGAGAAAGCAGTAGTATAATGTCAAAATGTATGCCAGTGTGTAATTGCAAATCTGAGGGCTGTGTGCGAAGTAGTCTCTCTCTCTCTCTCTCTCTCTCTCTCTCTCTCTCTCTCTCTCTCTCTCTCTCTCAGTATTTTCCGGAATATTTTCACCTTATTCGTGTTATGTGAAGTGTGAGGCTTCTTTCTTTGATTTGATTTTTATTTTATGACTTAGCAATTCATACTTATTTCAGAAGCGTGATTATAATATGTATTCTTCCTTGTAACTCAAACGAGCAGAACCGGAGTCAATTATCACAGAATTGTTTTGTCTTTAAAAAGACATAATCAGAATTTCCGGTATGGTGGGATGCCGTGATCGTATAGTTTCTTAGTTTGGGAATAAATATATCAAGCGAATTACCGTCCATCGCACAAATTTTTTTTTGGTTTTTTTTTAAGGTGGGGGGGGGGGGTTGTTACGGCAAGTCTTCAGTTTTTTTGGGTTGGTGTTAATTATATATGACAAAGATGTTTGGCCTTGAACGCAATAACGTGGCAACGCAAATCGTCCCACAAGAAACGATTTATCTTCCTTCACCCGTTGTTTTGATTCCTCTGTGATAGACTTCCTTTATATATGATTGCTTCTCTGTGTATATCTTATAAAAAAATCGACGCACGTGAGCACATTTACACACACACACACACACACACACACACACAAATATATATATATATATATATATATATATATTATATATATATATATATATAATATATATGAATAATTATCACATCACGGTGATGTGATAATTATTCATAATATGGCTACGTAGGTTCGGCAAACGTTCGAATTTGTTAACACGGTAGAGTGGGTTGGATATCGATTCTAATTACGAATACCCGAAGTTCGACCGTGATTTGTAAGGTCGCAGTCGGTATAAACTTATAACCTCACTTGTTAGCCGAATCGATAACGTCAGTGACGACCTGATTTCGTCTCTGTCCGCTGGGCGGTGGTTCGAACCCACGAAAGGACGAAATTATTATCAACTAAAAAATTCCCCCTCGGTATACATATATGAAAATATATTAATTCCGAGTAGAGCTAATTAGATATTAAAGTACATTTGTAGCTCGAATAGAATTTTATATATATATATATATATATATATATATATATATATATATATATAATATATATATATATATAATCACATTCCGGTCCCAGTTGTATCTAATCACGTCGAGTTATGAATGCAGTAAAATACAGTCTGAAAACATTGTACTTATCTCCTGACGTGATACGGCTTACAAATTCCACTGGAACAAACATTCGGAAAGGGATTTCCCCCCCCCCCCCCCTTTTTTTTAAAGGGGATTTTTTCTTTTCGGGATATTCCGTGTTTCACGCTGATAAGTAGGTCATGGAGCCAAGAAACTTATCGGGATGTGGAAGATGAAAGGTTCTATATATTCACCCACTTCAGTTCTCGGAGCCGAATGCTTTTATCCTTCAATTTAACGTGTTTCATATGTCACGGTAAGCAGTAGGTGACGGAGTTGTGGCTCACTGTCTCATAATCTGTAACCAAAACCGGTAATGTTGACTGTTGGGCAAAGTGATGTTACCGAAGACTGGGCATCTTCCAGTACCGAAAAATGCAAAGTTCTGAGGCCGCTGTGGGTGAATAGAATCTGTTCAATTGAACAACAATAACTAGTGAATAAAAACTGTAAGTAAACTGAAGATTAAATATATGAGTGTGTAAATTAGTCCATCATTAGGTTCAGTGAAAGTGCCCTTTGATGTCCAAAGTTTCTTCACTAAGCGGCTGGTCGTTGAGAAATTACAGAATACTAATTGATAATCGTCAATTATTTGACGTTAAGAAAATTATTACCATAATTGATATGAAAAACTAAGTTATAGTTATCAGCCATGAAATAAAATCGAACCGGTAAGTTAATGGGTACCATATGGAAAAAAACATAATGCGTATCAACAAATTTATTATTAATTATTATTATAATTTTTTTTTTCTTTTTGACAACTTAAGGTTCTTGGCAGCATCCCTTTGACCTATATCCGCAACCCCTTTCGTTTCTTTTTACTGTACCTCCGTTCATAATCTGTTTCTTCCATCTTACTGACTGTCCACCCTCTCCTAAACAATTGTTCCATAGCGCAACTTCGAGGTTGTCCTCCTGTTACACATTTCAAACTTTTTTACAGTCGATTTCCGTTTCAGCGCAGAATGACCTCATAGGTCCTAGCGATTGGCCTTTGGCCTAAATTCTGTATTCTATTCTGTTCAACTCCACGTAAGATTTATCGTCTTTAATCCGAGCTTTGGGGCAGGACGTAATACCCCTAGACCCTCTGTGATATCACTTTCATTTCTGATAGTAAGGGTGGACTAATAATTATATGTAACTCAAGACCTACAAATAGTAGTGTAAAAGGAAAAGCTTTTATGAATAAGAAATAATGTAGACCAAAAATTGAAAGGCACAGAATGAAAGGATGACGTGTAACAGATGAATATTGTTCTGTCTGTTACATTGTAATGAAAACCCTTAGGTAAATCACTCTATAGGCCTGTCTGTGAGTTCACCTCCTCTTAAAAAAAAAAAAAAGAACACACACACACACACGAGAGGCGCTGCCGTTACGCGAGTTCCTGTTGTGTGGCCATAGGTATAGTTTGTTTAGTAAGAACGTCTTTCTTAGAGCTGCCCAGGGCATCTGTCGGCTGAAGAAACGCTTAAAACCCACAAAAGATGCGTGCCCCCAATGCCAACAGGCACAATTAGCTTGTTTCTGTGGACGCCCCAGCCAGCGACAGCTTGAAAGACACCACTGAAGGAAGTGTTGGACGGAGATGTCTACATTTGAGGAGGTAATAAAATAAAGGAGGTAAATTGTGATTAGATTAAATATTTACATTTTACAGCCACTTCGCGAAGCCTTGAGGAGAGCCGCCGGTTGCCTCAACAACCGGAAACTCCCTTGAGTTATATCAGTGTCTTCTTCGGTAGCATTTGTGGCCAGGACCGTACCCCTAAAATACCTCAAAATACGTCGCTTCCCTGACACCGACTCTCCCCTCTTCCCTTTCTTGTACCCATAATGCCCCTGAATAGGGGCACGTGGTAACAAAGGATTGCGGGTAGACCAGGTGTGGTCGAGGGCGCATGTCTCCTAACGAAGTGGTTTTGGGAGCCTATTGTTGTTACGTCTATGGACGGTCTCTCTGCAATGACGGGATGTCGGGACGGGACTAAGGCCGGTAATGGGTCTTCAGGACTTGTAATTGGATGTCATGATTCTCTCTCTCTCTCTCTCTCTCTCTCTCTCTCTCTCTCTCTCTCTCTCTGCCCCCAGCTAAGCGCTTCATTCGCGTTGTGGTATAGTTAAGAACATATTGCATTCTTGTAATTTGGTTCCACTCAATCCATGGCACAGTTAAATGAACATTTTAAATTGATATGCAGTTAAATCAAGGTTCCTCAAACTTACCCGCCATATGTGGTGCTTATAGGAATAATTACGTATCACAGCTTCTCTAGATTCCTAATTACTGTTCAGCAAATTACCAGAAACCGACAGCGCACGATTATGAATGAATTTTATAATAATTAGCTTACAGATGTTGCGCAACTGGGTTTTCAATACTGTCCAAAAGACGTAAATTACTGTGATGACCATATTCTAAACGTATAAAAGATTACTAAGTCTCAGACTGCTTGCATTCGTGACGTTACTCGTAACGTTATTATATTGTCATGTGTAACGACCATTTCGTGAACAAAATAGAGCAGAAAAGATGAAAAGGAATAGGGAAGGAATAAAACTAAGTGTACTTGATAATAGGTAAATAATGGGTGAGAGGAAATGAATCAGGAGGACAGGAAAGTGTGCTATTAATATTGTGCCTATTTGCATTGATTAGGGTTTGAAAGTGTTGATTCTATATATGTCCACCCTGCTTCGTTCTCTCAAGGCAGCAGAATGTGGCGAAAAAATAAGTAAAAAAAAAAAAAACAAGTATATCTTAGTTTAACCAGACCACTGAGCCGATTAACAGCTCTCTTAGGGCGTGCCCGAAGATTAGATATATTTGACGTGGCTAGTAACCAATTGGTTACTTAGCAAACGGGACCTACAGCTTATTGTGGGATCCGAACCATATCGAGAAATGAATTTCTATCACAGGCAATAAATTCTACTGGTTCCTTGTTGGCAGAGGGGGGAATCGAACCTGGAATGTGGCCCATCATCCACGGATGACCCATCAACCACAAATAGTGACAGATATTCTTATGAGTAAATCGTTTGCAACATCAAGTTTCGGCAAGTTTGTTCAAGATAGTTATGAAAATATGAGAAACGTACCTGCCTGTGTTTTCTCCATTTGCAGAAGAAATGGGCATCCTTTATGTCTGCAGTCTGCTGTGATTTGAATATTGCTCTGCGTTTAGTTCTTCAGGAGATGACTTGCATCTTAAATTCTTAGACGAAAACGTGAGTTCTTTCAAATTTCTTATCCTTATCTTGTTATTAATCTTTGGCATCGTCGTTCAGATAGCTCATTTGTATGCTGTGCATTTCGTGATTGTGATCATTCTTGACTGTCAGATCATCTCGGACTATATTATCCACCATGTCGACCCAAATCTACAGTTAATTTTTTTTTTTATCTTATGTGGAGTTCAATACCAGACTTGGTTTTTTTATCTTATTTGTTTTTCTTTGTTATTCCTCTCTGATTTGGACTGCATTTTCTATTGGATCCCTTTGAACTTCACGTTTTTTATCTGTTTTTGCAACTCGGATGCAGCTTGGCATGTCATAATATCAATAATGCTATTAAGAACAAGAAAAAATGAATGATAGAGCGAAACTTGATGAGTGATTGACCGCTTTTGAGGATCAGTGCAGTGAAAGCTTAATGTATTAGATGGAAGTATTTGTGTTACAAAATATTATGAGGTTTGGTGCCAGAAACAGGTGTTTTTCTTGGGCCTGTTGTATAATTTTAGGTATAGTCATTCTAGGCATTAATACATTAATTTTGAGGATTGTATTTACCAGCATTTCATGAGTAGTTATGATAGTGGGTAAAAACAAACATATGTTTTCTATCTCACATGTAATTGTTAGTTCATTCTTGAGCTTTCATCTTTTAACGAACGTTTAAGAAAACAAATAAATAGGTGATAACCCAAGTAACCAACCTACCCTTCATCCATTTGGTTACCCCGAATGGATGACGATATCCTGCTACTGCCTTTCCCTATCTCTAAGCCCACCTCCCCATCCCTTTGCCACCCTCTCCCCCACCATCTCTACGCCCACTCCACACCCATGAAGTTAATCAGCAATATCTAAGAAGGTGGCGAAACACGCCTTCCCTGGGCGACTGGAGAATCGGCTGGCCCCAAGTGTTAAAAGCTTCCATTAGGCTGGAGTACCCAAGGGCTGGTATCTCTCGCTAAAACAGACCCTTACGACGTATTATAATTAGGACGGTAATAGCTCGTTTTGCAGTTAAATGGAAGATATCTTGATTGCTTTATTTTTCTTCGTAAATACTGAAGTTTACGCGAACAAAATCGTCCAGGGAAAAGTGATTCGTAAGATGTGAGATGCGTTTGGAGGAGCATGAGAAGGAAGGAAGGAAGTCTGTCTGTCTGTCTGAAAGAGCAATAAGAGTGACAATAATGGTGGTGATCAGCAAATTGTTACACATAATGCGCTTATATTTATGTTATTACTAGATAATATTATATTGCTAATTTAGTTGTGGAATTTCATAACCGTAAAGTACATGCCCAGAGTAAAACCTCGCTCTCTCTCTCTCTCTCTCTCTCTCTCTCTCTCTCTCTCTCTCTCACGAGTCTAACTCGTCTTTTTTATAATCCAGTTGTCTTGAATCCATTTCAAAGAGAAAGCGAATTTTTTTTCTTTTGCATTTTTGTCTTGCAGGTGGTCTTAGAACTCGCATAATAGTTTATAGGGCACGATTGCGCTAACAGATGTTATTCAAAAAGACAAAAGTACTGAAGTTTTAATTTTGCTAATTTGGAGTATATACTATTTTTAGAGCGAAACTAATGCGACCCGAGGAAAACAAAAAGGTTGCTTCTTGAATGAAAGAAGGTTATAAGTCAGGAAGACACAAAAACAGGGAGAGAATTACCGATTTCGATAGGGGAAATATGGAAAGAGGTGGCCTGACGGGTGTTACGAGGTCGCCTGAAGTAAAGAAGAGTTTTCTCTTTGAGCTCAACACAGCGATAACCAGAAATTCAGAGACTTTGCGAATTAGTCGCAGGTGCTCCTCATCTCCTCTGCTTTCAGTTACAGTTTGCTTGGTTGATTTATTGGTGTAATTTCGCTACTTTCTATGCCTGTTGTCATTGGTAGTCTTATAACCAAGTTCTGAGTCCTTGGGGTGCGCCATTGCGCCATTGCCTTTGATAATCTTGCGACTTGTGGCTTTTGTTGTTATTCAACCCGCCTGTGGTGTGTGCGTATGGTAACACTGCGTCCCTGGCTTTAGTTAGTTACGCCATGTGTAAGTTTTAGGTAAATAAAAGGATATCTTGGTGTACATTTGCAACTGAAAAGTGTTTTAATAATTTACTGTATGCGAATTACACCGTTAATATTCGAAATAGGATATTGTTATTATTGTTGAATGTAAGCTGAATGTAACTATCTAAAGTACCGGGACGCAGTGTTACCATACGCACACACACAGGCTGGTGGACAGATGGAAAAAAACCGAGTATAGGTGATTCATTCATTTATTTATGAAGGGATTTATATCCTCCCCCTCCCCCCTTTTTGCTGTGTACTTTATGCGCCGTGGAGACAGTATCAAAAAATTCCTGTTCCTCAAAACTGTATGCGCACTGCCCTCATGCGGTTCACTGTATGCATTACTGAAGTATTTTTTTCTATTTGCAACGTCTCTTCGGCCCCTAGCTGCAAACTCCATTCATTTCTTTTACTGTACCTCCGTTCATATCCTCTTTCTTCCACGTTACTTTCCATCCTCTCCTAACTATTGATTCATAGTGCATCTGAGAGGTTTTCCTTTTGTTATACCTTTCAAACCTTCTACCTGTCAATTTGCGTTTCAACGCTGAATGACCTCGTAGGTCCCAGCGCTTGGCCTTTGGCCTAAATTATATATTCAATTCTATTCTGTAAAAATCTAGAGAAGCGCCTGTGAAGCAGAACATTATAGGACGAAACCCATCCTGGAGAACATAATACGCAGTAAGGCCTCGTGGAAATTTATCTCTAGGATGTCTTCGTCATTCGTCATATGAAGCAGGAGTGTGACTGGATGAATAAACAGCCGGAGTTACATCCTGAGAAGTCTGTGAGCGACATCGCGATGGGAGAATGCTCCCCGTGATGTAATGAATATCTTCTGGTTAACGTCATGATTTTATCTGGACGCCAAGATGGTTGATGCTGCTTGTGGGTGGAGGAGGTGTGTCACCTGCAATAATGGAGGGATAAGACTTTTGGAGTCCAGATGGAAAGACTCTTATGCACGTGTGTTTTTACACTTGAGAGTTATTTATGAAATTTATTCACATTAGGCAAGGCAATGGGTGTGAAGAGAAAACAGTAATTTTTACATTAAGTAAGGAAAAAAAGCTAGAACATTGGTGTGTAGTGAAAAAAAAAACAGTTATTTTTACATTAAGGAAAAATCAAGGAAATTGGTGTGTAGTGAAAAAAAACAGTTGTTTTTACATTAAGTAAGGAAAAGGCAAGGAAATTTGGGTGAAGTGTAAAACAGTTATATTTAGATTAAGTAAGAAAAAGCAAGGAAATTGGTGTGAAGTAAAAAAAACAGTTATTTTTATATTAAGAAAGGGAAAAGCAAGGATATTGGTGTGAAGTGGAAAAAAGTTATTTTTACAATAAGTAAGGAAGAAGCAAGGAAATGTGGGTGATGTGAAAAACATTTATTATTAGATTAAGTAAGGAAAAAGCAAGGAAATAGGTGTGAAGTGAAAAACAGTTATATATTTTTACATTAAGTAAGGAATGCAAGGAGATGTGTTGTAAATTAAAAAACAGTTATTTTTATATTAAGGAAAAAGCAAGGAAATTTGGGTGAAGTGAAAAACGGTGATTGTGTGGAAATTCATATACGATTACTTTGATGTCACCTGCCATCTATAAAATCTTATATTTGGTAATGATTTTATGATGCGCATTTCATAACGACGCCAAGGTAAGTTAGACTAGACGGAACGGCACAGAACAGAAGGGAAGCGGAGTTTTTCAAAGTTATGGAATTGAGAGACATGAAAACCTGAAAAAAAAACTTACATAATATACTTTCACTGTCATTCCTTTCAACGCTAACCTTTGTAATTTTACGAGGTCGTTTATTGGAAGGGACTTCTCTGTTTTGAACGACGTATTTTTCCCAAAAGGATAGAAACGAAATCGAGTGTAATAAAAATTTATATTCAATTTAAAAGGAGATGAAATAAAAGGCCTTCCATCACCTAAGGAGCCAAGTCCATTAACACCTTCACACATCTTATTAATTCCCCTTTCTTTTAATTTGGGACGTTTTATCTTTCTTGGTCTCAACGTAAGAGAAATCGAGTTGTCTCATAACGGATAGGGTAAGCTAATATGTATGTATGTATATATGTATGTACATCTGATCCTTAGCTAGTATATTGGGATAAGAGTGCTACTCTATGCCTTTGTCCAGCCCAACTAAGACCGATTTTAGCTGGCTAGTTACCATGCTACCTTATACGATATCGTTTATATATTTATGTATACGTACTACGTCTCTCTCTCTCTCTCTCTCTCTCTCTCTCTCTCTCTCTCTCTCTCTCTCTCTCTCTCTCTCTCTCCTGGGCTGAGTTTTCATTAGTTCGGTCTTTACCAGAAGTTCCTCATTGATCTTTTGGCTCCAAAATCCTCCTGCCATTAACCCGCATTTGGCGTCGATCCCTTTCTCACGTAATTGGCCTCTAAATCCGGGCCTTCTGGCCTCTGCTGCCCCGGCCTCCGCCATGATTCCACTCTTATATGACGTCTGAACACGCAGGCATAACACACGCCTCTCTTGCTCGAACGCTTCTGCCATTTGTATTTCGGTTCCAAGGAATCAGCGTGGAAGATTATAAGTCACTGGAGATTGGGTATAGTGTCTTTACGCTCTTTATTTAATTATATATTTATGTTGCTGTTTAGTCACTTAATGTATTGTTAAACATGTTGGTATATTTGTTTTATTTTTACTTACAATAACGTGTAAGTCTGGTCATTAGTTGACTGTTTTCAGTAACAAAAACTGGACGTTAGGATCCAATGGAAATTCAATGGAAGCTTGTGAAAGGAGGAGACATTTAAATGTTTTTTAAATGATATCCTGCAGTCTATAGTATTATAGATAAGACATGCCGTCAAACCTCTCCGTATACTTTGGTGCATGAACTCAATATTAATAAGAGTCGAATGGGATTAAAATTATTTTCCTCACACTTGGAGTTTGTTTGGTGACTTATGGTATCACATTGAATTGTTATAGCACAAGCAGAGTTGAAAGCACATAGCTGATAGTGAATAAACATGAATGAGGCCCGTTGTTGTAATATTTCCATCACTGTCATGGCTATAAAATACTAAGTCGAAAGTTTAAAAACTTAGTTTAGTTAAACTTAGTTGAGTGGTCTTAGGCAAATATTTTATACCCGTAAAGAGGTGTAATGAGGATCCCCTTTTCGATAAACTATTAGTTATCATTTCTGTAAGAGAGAGAGGTCAAAATGCCACCCAGTCCAGCCCAGAGGCAATTCAGAGCAATTAAACTCAGCCTAATGCCATACACGTGTCCGACATTCGCGCGGAGCAATCCTGGACGGCGGCGTCTGATGTTTGGCAAGGACTCAAAATGGGTCTATAAAACTTTTGCCATAAGGGCGGTGCTGCTGTATCTTTTGTATGGGATTCTCACCCTTGGTTATGACAGCTCTTGATCAAAGTCGGGCTCCAAATAGAGGCGCAAACACTCGCTGGTTAACCAACAGATTTATCAAGATTAATTGACTTTCGAACTCGGTGGATCCTGATTCCATTTGTACCTGTATAGCACAATGTTGCGTTTCTTGTGCTCCAGATATTATGGACCATTTGCGTGCTCTCTCTCTCTCTCTCTCTCTCTCTCTCTCTCTCTCTCTCTCTCTCTCTCTCTACATTTAATTATTCTCTCTCTGTCGCTGCCTGTGGAATGCAGTTAAGAATTTATTTTTGTCAAATAATATTTACAATAATTAAGAAATGCATTCTATTATATATATTCACCAAATGAAGCTTATGGTGGATTGATATTCTTCCCCAAATATTTTCAAGTTTCAAATAGTTTTATAGGGTAAGAAAAGTCACTGCACAATTTTGTAATCGTACGAAACTGCTGTTTTGTTTGACGTCAGGTTCTGGAGTTTTAGGTAAATATTTAACACAGCTGATACACAGGTATTATTATAAATGGACATCATGTAATACTGACAATTAATTAATAT
>NC_087217.1:61871921-61886921 GCF_015104395.2 Macrobrachium nipponense | reverse complement strand
ATAATAATAATAATAATAATAATAATTCGGAAGAAGACCCACTCTCAAGCAGACCTCATTGACAGTCATTCTGTGAAATTATATATAATAATAATAATAATAATAATAATAATAATAATAATAATAAAGATTCAAAGAACACTCATAATAACATGAGCCAATAAAATGGGAAAGTAAATCCACAGTAGTTTGCCTGTTTGATTGTGCTCTATATTTTAAAATAATAATAATAATAATAATAATAATAATAATAATAATAATAAATAAGAAGGATATGGGATATGCCAGTGGAAATCGTACCCATAATCATAGGAGCACTAGGCACGATCCCAAGATCCCTGAAAAGAAATCTAGAAAAACTAGAGGCTGAAGTAGCTCCAGGACTCATGCAGAAGAGTGTGACCCTAGAAACGGCGCACATAGTAAGAAAAGTGATGGACTCCTAAGGAGGCAGGATGCAACCCGGAACTCCACACTATAAATACCACCCAGTCGAATTGGAGGACTGTGATAGAGCCAAAAAAAAATAAAATAATAATAATAATAATAATATCCTGACGAATGCGGAGTAAGAGCAACGGAAGCAGCTGGTGAAATGCACCAGAATCTCGCTAGTGGGGCATTTGAGGTAATTAACAAAACCATAAAAGCTTAATTGGCAGTTACGGCTTTTGGGGAGTGTGAACAACAGTTAAGGAGTTCGGAAGGGTGGTGTAGGGAGCCTCTGGGTGGTGGGGTGTTGGGGGGAGAACTCTGCGGGTGGGAGATGGTTGGGCTCCAGCGTGAAGTCTGAACATCTGCAAGGCTACTGTGTGTGTGGTTTGAAGTAATACATGTATATTATTTAAGCAAGGTATTCTCTCTCTTCTCTCTCTCTCTCTCTCTCTCTCTCTCTCTCCACACACACACACACACACACACAACACACACACACCTGCATATGTGTGTATGCAGTCTTCAGTCGATGGAGTGAGTACTTTGATGATTTTGCTATAGGTAACATAGAGGCAGAGCTGAATGAAGCAAGAGTGGAAGGAATTAGTGTAAGTTTGAGGATGCTTTTGGAAGTGAGCGTTTGATTATTGAAAGAGGGCAATGAAAATGCTTAAAATTAAATAAATCGGGAGATTGATGAGATGACAAGAGAAAGTTGTGGTAGGGTGGTGAAAGTGATTGACAGACTGACTAGGCCTAGGGTGTGTGATGAATGTCTTTATGCAGGAAAGGTTCTAAAGGAATTTATTGTATGTAAGAGGATTAAATATTTATTTGTAGAAGGTGAAGGGTTTAGAGGAGATATATGAAATATTATTTACTGTGCCAGGTAAATTGTTTGGTACGACTTTGATTGAGAAGGAAAGTAAGGTGATAAAGATTGATCGGGAGCAGTGTTTGTCTAGACAAGTTCGAGGTGTTGGGTATAGTGGATTTTGTTAAACAATAGAGAAATTTGATAGTGAAAGGAAAAAAGCTATATGTGGTATGCTTGGGTGTAGATCAAATTCATGAGAGAGAGGAAACTTGTGAGATGCTAAGACATATAGAAAATAAGTTATTGGGAGAGGTTAAATGTGTATGATGGGAAGCCAAGCATGTGTTAGGGCATGTAGATGGGAAAGTGATCGGAGTGGTATAAAACTGTGGCTGGAACATCTGTGGATAATGTGAACGGCTGTTGAGTAGAGATCGGGGCGAATAGCGAGTCAGAGAAGGGCCAGTAGAAGTAGGCAGAAAATTTTGAACAAGGAAATTGGTCAGAAAAGAAGTGTTGAGTGGATAATGTTTCCATATGGTACTTTACTGATAGAACATTATGAAAGAAAACTGCAGAAACTAGTAAGTTCTTGAAATTTGTATGTCGTCTTTGAATGGTACTACATTTCTGCAAATTCTACACAGTAGATAAAATAGCACTTATAATAATTTTGTTGTCAACTTTTACGATAATAATTTTTTTTGTCAGCTTTTACGGGAGCTGCAAAACATGTATGTAATGTATGTATAACGGATTCACTTAGATATGGAACGTGATGAATGTATAAATAAAGGCAAATGTCACGAAGATATGAGAGAGAGAGAGAGAGAGAGAGAGAGAGAGAGAGAGAGAGCAAGCATATATGTATAAACTTACGCACGTACGAACGGGCACGTATGAGACGGGAACGGTCTCTGATGAGCGAACAGATAAATAAATGTTGTGGAAAATAAGATGGGGTGTGTAAAGGGTCGGTATAGCTTGGATGAGCCCGCCATTCCCACGCCAACACAGATTCCTCTTAATAAGTTCATCTCTGCCACACCGGCCCCAGCCCACCCACGCCCATTAACCACCCAAACATGGCTCATTAGTCTTCTTAGAAAGATCTCTCTCTCTCTCTCTCTTCTCTCTCTCTCTCTCTCTCTCTATATATATATATATATATATATATATATATATATATATATATATATATATATATATATATATATATATATATTTCTAGTGTATGTGTATATGGAAAAACTAAAATGAATCAGATAAACTAATTAATAACCTAAGCCACCCCATGAGTAATTTTTAAAATTTTATTTGTTCCAGATTGTTATTTTTTTATTATTATTTAAAATGTTAATGGTGTTTTCGTGGTTAGTTGAAGAATGCGCTGTTTGTGTGTCAATACGTGTGTCATTTATATGAGGGAAAAAGTATAGCTAAATTAAATAGCTTTTCGATAAGTTCATATTGTTTTTATATATTGCAGTAAAATAAAATTGATATAATATTCTGACGAATATGCTTGTGTCCATATCAAAACCGTAAGAAGAGTTGACACTATTAGGATACTGAAGGATTCTCTCTCTTCTCTCTCTCTCTCTCTCTCTCTCTCTCTCTCTCTCTTAATACACTCCGTAATTCGCTGTAATCTCTGCTTCAACAGAGACGACAGAAGTTCGCCAGCGCTGGAAATAATCAGAGCCAATAAGCCGTTTCCATTCTGCCACAACACGCACGCAGAGACTCATCTGTTTGTTCCTCCATACAATAACAGTAGGCGGTGACGCTGTGCTACTCAAGTCAGGCATTCTATCTGATAGGCCTAGTTGGTGCAGAAATCATTCTTTGCCTTTGTTTTTATTAGTTTTTTTTCGCCCATGATGGAGGTAAAGCTTGCAAAAATGCATCGACGATTTCTGCATGATGTCAGAATGACGTAAAACGCCCCATTGAACGAACAGATTCGGCTCTGATGCGCGTACAAGAGGGAGAGGTTTGTGTGCGGGGATAGGGGGTGGGGGGCTGCCTCACAGTTGGGACCACCTAACACAATAGAGCCTTTATCTACGCGCGTAATGTATCACCCGACAGTCAATTAGGCTCAATTACCCGCTCAATGGCGGCGTGACTGGTTCCGACTGTCTCTTTGTGTAAACGCCAGTTTACGCGGGAGATGAAACGATCCAGGGGAGAGCGGGAGACGATCCACGCCGCAAGGGGACGGAAGGGGGAATTGTCCTGAGGGGAATTCGAGGAGTTCAACGGCTATTATACGGCGAATTGAGTGAGGGGTAAACAGATACAAATAAATCCCTCATTGGAATACCATTAATTGTTTTATAAAGACGACTGTTCGCCTCTCTAGCGAGCGTTGTTTGCATTTCTTCATCTAAAAAGCCCGCGAAAGAGAAATTCAGTTATTTAACAAAAACTGTAGCAGTACTCGACCCCATTCAAACTCATCGCAGATGAGAGAGAGAGAGAGAGAGAGAGAGAGAGGAGAGAGAGAGAGCTAGCGTCAATGGCTCCCCCGTATGGAAACAGATTGTCTCCCGAGATAAGGTTGAACATGGCGGACGAGGGAAGAGTCCCCTTGAGACAGCGCTGGGATGAGTTAATGGAAATTATCGTCCGTATCATCAACTTCCCGGGATGATCCCATTTATCCCTCCATTTATCCCAGTGGATTAACAGGGATGCGAAGGAACACATAGACACATACGAGAGAGAGAGAGAGAGAGAGTGGAAGAGTGACATTGTTGATGGTGAGTTGTATTTGGTGTAATCCTATCGGCAGATGGTATTGATAAAGAGAGAGAGAGAGAGAGAGAGAGAGAGAGAGGCTCCTTTAGTTTTATGTGGATGGTCGCTCACGCTAGTTATAGTGACATTATCTGCATCATATGAGAAGTGATCATATAATATATATATATATATATATATATATATATATATATATATATATATATATTATTTATATATATTTAACCCAGATTCTAAATCTCGGTTCTTCTATCTTAAAAGGTAGCAATAGATCGTGCGTCTAAGACACTGGCAACATCCAACATCCATTTCCTCTCATTCCCACACCAACACCCGCCCCCCCCCCCCCCCCCCCCCCCCCCCCCCTCTCTCTCTCTCTCTCTCCCTCCTCTCCATCCCTCTCTCTCTCCACAACACACACACCCTCTACATTACCTAAGGCCATTAAATCCGAATCATGAACTTACAAAAAATAGATTTATTTAAGAGCAAAGTATTAGCTAAATAAACTCAGTATCTTAACAAACTGATTAAGTGAATGATTGAACTCAGATGGCTCACTCCATATTTCTCCTACAATATCCCACATCATTTTAGTCATCAAAACTGTGTAAGTCATAATACAGTCTCCATAGTAACACCATGAAACATTAGTTAAGTTCCCATATCAATAAAGTCAGTTCCCCTTTCTCAGATCAGTTCCGCTTTCGCAGAATCTCCTATAAAAAGACAAGAGGACATATCGATAAGCAAAGATTATAAATCAAATCCAAAGATCAAAGGAAATAGAACATTTTTGAAATAAATATTCAAAATACAGACAAGCCACACTTTTGGCTAAAAATAAGTATGCTTACCCATTCAACACAGTATGCACAAACACTTTATAAAAATACTGTTTGCAGAAGCCATCTTGGCTCTGCCGCCTCTGTAATGATCTCTCACCTTGGATACCTTACATTCACATTTTGTAGGAAAAAAGGTCGCACATACGCACGAACTCACACACATTGTTCACGCCCCAGTACTGCCTGTAACCAGTTTCAGAAAGCACCTCTGCAACCGCCCGTGCATAGTGACAGGACATGGCACTGACCTGCACAGACAGCAATTTTGACGTTACGCCACCCGAAGATGGATGCATTAGCACTTCCAAGGCTTGTCACTTAGGGCACTGTCTCTAAGGAAGTTAAATTGATGAATCTCCACATTCTAAGAAATGCAACGGTATCTAAACATATTGTTAATAGATCCCGATCTCTATACATATATATATATATATATATATATATATATATATATATATATATATATATATATATATATATTTTATTTATTTATTCATGTACTTGTACAATATATATATATATATATATATATATATATATATATATATATATATATATATATATATATATATATATATAGGCCTCTGTTATTTAGTGGATCCAGAATTGCCTCTCCTTCGAGCTCCCGGAAATCGAGATCACTGAGAAAGAGGGACCGAGGGCCAACCTCCTGCAAAATCCATATGGGTCTATACATCTACTCACTTAAACTGCGAATTATGTATCTGAGAGCTAGTCACCTGTGGTGGGTTTCAGCCAGGATGGGAAATGGCATAGAAACTGCAATTTAAATCCTTAAACTCATCGTTGAGATTTTAGTCTTTTGATGATACACAGCTGCTTGGCATTAGATAATAAAAATTCTTTCGATTTCCGTATTGGTGTATGTGTGTGTATATAGTATAATATATTATATATATAGATATATATATATATTATATATTATATATATATTATATATGATATATATATATATATATATATACTATATATATATATATATATATAAATATAATTATATTATTATAATATGAGATCAAGCACAGCATTACTCCGTAGGGGGGTAATGCCGTCAGTGGACCTCATACGGTACGCTGTAGGCTTTACTAAAGGTCCTTTGCAACGTACCATTGGCCTCTAGCTGCAACCACTTTCGTTCCTTTGATTGTACCTCCGTTCATATTCTCTTAATCTTACTTTCCACCCTCTCCTAATACTTGATTCATATTGCAACTGTGAGGTTTTTCTCCTGATACACCTTTCAAACATTTTACGGTACATTTCCGTTTCAGCGCTGAATAACCTTGTAGGTCCCAGTGCTTGGCCTTTGGCCTCAATTCTGTATTCCACTCAACTCAGCACAGTATTATTTGCAAAGGATTTTTTCTTAAACTGCATGGTTGTGAACTTCTTTCTTTATATATGTAGCAATTTTTAACATGAAGGAATCCAGTCAATATTGTTAGCAATTCTCTCTCTCTCTCTCTCTCTCTCTCTCTCTCTCTCTCTCTCTCTCTCTCTCTCTCTCTCTTGCACATAACTTACAGACACAAAAATCCATGCCTTGAATGTATATTATACACATGAATTCATTATGTTAGGGCAAATTAATCATTTGTATTCATATCATGCAATTTTGTTTATTCTTCTCTCACGCCTTGCTGTTGACATATTAACCTTAGGCACGTTTTTAGATACTGCAAGCAGGCATTTGGAAATTCCATGTATTATTTTCTTTATGTATTGTTCATTTAGACAATTCCTAGACGATCCTGAGGCATAACCACCTCTCTCTCTCTCTCTCTCTCTCTCTCTCTCTCTCTCTCTCTCTCTCTCTCTCATAAAAAGTGTTAAGTGATATTAACAATTACTGAGAGAAGGTATCGGCTTAGGCTGTTCAAATTATAAAGGTTGAAACTTTGTTATTATTCTGATGCGAAAGTTGTGGCAAACGATACAGTATTGCAGAATGGCATGTATTTATGACTGTATATGTGGGTATGGGTGTATGTTTGAAGTGCGTGCATGCGTGTGTGTGAGGCTCTTGATTTGCCTGTATGACCTGCGTGTGTCCTCGGGCACCTTATGGCGAGGCCACGCCCCCTCCCCCTCCTGCCTCGTCTGATAAAAGAAAATCTGGACCGTAACAGAGATGCATGTGAGGTATTATCTAATGAGAAATGGGATGAGGATGAGGGTGAGGAGGTGGGAGGGAGGAGGACGAGGAGGAGGAGGAGGAGGAGGCGTAGTAGTAGTTGTAGCGGCAGTCATATTGAGAAAAGGATGCGTGGGAGAGGGTATAGAAAGATTGGTTTAATGGTATTTGTCAATTATGTGATTCGATATACTTTACCCCGCCCTTCGTGTTGATGGTTTGTTTGAGTTCGATTCGGCAGTCTGGGAGGAGGTAAATGGCTCTAACTGTGTGTGTGTGTGTGTGTGTGTGTGTGTGTGTGTGTGTGAGAGAGAGAGATAGAGAGATAGGTTGGGAATCTCCCATTTTTAATTGTCATAATAATTTTAGTCTAGGTGAAATATCATTTAAACCAAAGGTGAAAATACTTGTTAATGGGTGTGGGAAAAATCTTCGTAAGGGCTCCTTAAGGAGGTGGGGGTTAGGGTTGGGGGTTCTCTGAAGAAGAGAGATTGTGCCCTCATGGACATCATCACTCCATTGCTGAGTGAAACTCTAGATAAAGAAGAGGTGGCAACTCCTTGAGCCAAACGCTCTTTATCAGTCGGTGTCAGAGTGTCTCTCTTTATGTGATTCTCTCTCTCTCTCTCTCTCTCTCTCAGTAGATTTATTTCTCAATGTTTTTTCATACATTCATGAAAATATTGCCGACGGTTAGATTTTGATCGTCCTATCCCGTAACTAAATTCATTTTTAATTTTAGTATCCACATGCATAATTAGGTCATTTATATGAGAGGTCATTAAGTAATACTAACAGTTAAAGTACTTCATGCTTGTACTGTGTATATGTTATTCTTAGATTAGTTACTCAAGACACTGTCAGGTGAAACGCTCATGGGCTGATCGAATGAGCAAGATCCCGCACTGGCATAAGGCCAGCGTAATCTAATACAGCAGTTCTGATTACTGACTCAATATATACTAATGCTTCTTACTACTATAACGCAATAAATATCACGAAGTCAGCACCAAAATAAGCATCCATCGTTCACATAAGTGTTTTCAAAACAGTATTCTGCTTGTCATAATAAAACTAAGTTCATTAAAAAAATAATAATAAATATATAAAATAAAAAATAGTATTCTGCTTGTCATAATAAAACTCAGTTCATTAAAAAAATAATAATAAATATAGAAAATAAAAAATAGTATTCTGCTTGTCATAATAAAACTCAGTTCATTAAAAAAATAATAATAAATAAATGAAATATAAATTATATAAATAAAAAATAGAGTTTATTTCTGCTTGGTCATGACAGTAAAACTCAGTTCATTAAAAAAATAATAATAAATATAGAAAATAAAAATTAGTATTCTGCTTGTCATAACAAAACTAAGTTCATTAAAAAATAATAATAAATAAATGAAGTATAAATTGAACTTTGTGTGGGTTGAGAATAATAAATTTTCTTTGCTTAAGGTATTATTTTTCTACGCGGCGATGAAAGTTTGGCTTTCAGTAAGCTTTGTTCAGTCCAAGCCATTGCTTTCTTAACAGGATATATAAGTATGTTTATGATCGCCTTGGTATTCAATGAAGGGTGATTTGGAGGGGAGAATTACCATAGTTATATTAAAGGAAGTATTCCTTTTCTTGAGGAAGACTTTTCACGTTTCCTCGATGATAGTTTGGAAATGATTGGATATAGCAAATCATTTGAATGTGATTTCCTGAGAGAATGTTGCATTCAGTCATTACCTTTCCGACCTCGTCACACTTGTCTGACTCATGGGCATTTGCTGAATTATCCTTAGGACTTTGTTTACGCCTTTGAAAAACAAAATACAGGGTGTCCATAAGGTCCCAGTACCATTACAAGTATGTATTGCTCAGAAACCATATAACATAGAGTAATGCAGTTTTTTATAAAATGTTCCACATTTCTTCAAGTTTACATCCAGAGCACTTCATGCAATATATTCCACATGTGCACCTCCAGTTGCCCTCACAATGTCGAGACGATATTCCATCTCCCTCCATACGCGCTGCAGGGAGATGGAATATCGTCTCGACATTGTGAGGGCAGCTGGGGGTGCACATGTAGAATATATTGCATGAAGTGCTCTGAAAGTAAACTTGACAAAATGTAGACCCTTCTACGAAAAACTGCATTACTGTATGTTATATGGTTTCTGAGCAATAAATACTTGTAATGGTACTGGGACTTTATGGACACCCTGTACAATATCAGTCTTCATAGAAATGCTCTAATATTGTCGAAATCAAAAACGAATCCACGAATTAACGAAAAATTACGAAAATGCGGTATATCGGAATTTTGAGCGGCTGCCAAGCATTTGGATTTCCTCGTGCTCTTTAAAATCACACTGATTTATTTCCCTCTTCTTTTTTAAAGAAATCCTTAAGGATCACTAGTCGCACTTCACGGCATTTCAGTCTAAATCGCAAAGTTGTTAATGTAATAACATTGTCGCCACTTTTTTTTTCTGTAAAAGAAAACTATTGTGTCGGCTTTGTTTGTCCGTCCTCACTTTTTCTGTCCGCCCTCAGATCTTAGAAACGACAGAGGCTAGAGAGCTGCAAATTAGAATGCTAATCATTCACCTTCCAAACATCAAAAATACCAAATTGCAGCCCTCTAGCCTTAGTAGCTTTGATTTCATTTAAGGTTAAAGTTAGCCGTAATCGCGCCTCTGGCAAAGATACAGGATAGGCCACCACCATGCCATGGTTAAAGTTTCATGGTATTACCAACACCGACGATGACCCCTGCTTGACCTAGACCTGAGATCCGCCATTCCAGTACACCAATATACTGATAATACCAGTATTGACTGCAAAATCATGTTCTAAATAAAATATCACATTCAGCATTATTTAGATTTCTTCCAATAAGAATATTGGCCAATTATTGAGAAGTATCGCTGAGCCAGAGAAGCGAGTAATAAGAAAAATAAAAAAAATTATATTTAAGATTAATTCCGTGAATTCTTCCATTGTATTCAACAGAATTTGTTTAAAAGAGGTTTTTCTTCCAAATTATTAATGTTATTATTATTATTATTATTATAATTTTTTTTTGTGTGCTCTATCACAGTCCTCCAATTCGACTGGGTGGTATTTATAGTGTGGGGTTCCGGGTTTGCATCCTGCCTCCTTAGGAGTCCTCACTTTTCTTACTATGTGCGCCGTTTCTAGGATCACACACTTCTGCATGAGTCCTGGAGCTACTTCAGCGTCTAGTTTTTCTAGACTCCTTTTCAGGGATCTTGGGATCGTGCCTAGTGCTCCTATGATTATGGGTGCGATTTCCACTGGCATATCCCATATCCTTATTTCTATTTTCAGATCTTGATACTTATCCTTTTCTTTTTTCCCCTTCTTTCTTTCTCTTCAACTCTGGTGTCCCATGGTATTTCGACATCAATGAGTGATACTTTCTTCTTGACTTTGTCAATCAACGTCACGTCTGGTCTATTTGCACGCATACACCCTATCGTCCTGATACCATAGTCCCAGAGGATCTTTGCGTGATCGTTTTCTCTCTCTCTTAGGTGTTGTCGCTCGTACCACTTATTACTGCAAGGTAGCTGATGTTTCTTGCACAGGCTCCAGTGGAGGGCTTTTGCCACTGAATCATGCCTCTTTTGTACTGGTTCTGCGCAAGTGCCGCGGGCATTCGCTTGCTATGTGGCTTATGGTTTCATTTTTCGTATTGCACTTCCTACATATGGGAGAGATGTTATTTCCGTCTATCGTTCTTTGAACATATCTGGTTCTTAGGGCCTGATCTTGTGCCGCTGTTATCATTCCTTCAGTTTCCTTCTTTAGCTCTCCCCTCTGTAGCCATTGCCATGTGTCATCGTTGGCTAGTTCTTTAGTCTGTCTCATGTATATTGTCCGTGCATTGGTATGTTGTGCCAGTCCTCTGTTCTGTCTGTCATTGTCCTGTCTCTGTATATTTCTGGGTCTTCGTCTACTTTTATTAGTCCTTCTTCCCATGCACTCTTTAGCCACTCGTCTTCACTGGTTTTCAGATATTGCGCCAGTGCTCTGTTCTCGATGTTGACGCAGTCCTCTACTTAGTAGTTCTCTCCCTCCTTCCTTTCGTGTTATGTATAGTCTGTCCGTATTTGCTCTTGGGTGTAGTGCTTTATGTATTGTCATATGTTTCCTGGTTTTCTGATCTATGCTGCGGAGTTCTGCCTTCGTCCATTCCACTATTCCTGCGCTGTATCTGATTACTTTGTCACTCTGCCCATGTGTTTAAGGCTTTTATCATATTTCCGGCGTTGTTTTGACTTGAGTATCGCCTTGAGTCTCTGCATATATTCTTTCCTGATCGTGTCCTTCATCTCTTGGTGTTTTATATCCCCTCCTTCCATTATTCCCAGGTATTTGTATCCTGGCTCATCTATGTGTTTGATGTTGCTCCCATCTGGTAGCTTTATCCCTTCAGTTCTTGTTACTTTGCCTTTTGGTATGCTGACTAAGGCGCATATATATCTGTTATTTCTATTTTCCCATTTTGGTTTGTTTGTAGTGATTTGTTGTTATTATTATTATTATTATTATTATTATTATTATTATTAGATTATTATTATTATTATTATTATTATTATTAACTAAAAAACAAAACGTTAGCTCAGCGAATGGTAGTCTGTAATTTAGTTCATTATCGATGCAAATTGAGACGATTCTTATATAAATAGATACAATATATTCAGCGGTGAAAGCTTGCAATAAAATGAACCAGTTAGCAGAAGCAATTAATTAATATTCTAATCACTGCGCAATCTTTAATTAGTTTGCAGCTGACTGTATCTGCACTTAGATATCGTTATCTTTTATGGTGCTGTAAAAAAGGTCACTTATAACTTTGCAGACTCTTACAGCATCTGTTTGAGATTTTTTAAGTACCCCCCCCCCCCCTCTCTCTCTCTCCTCTCTCTCTCTCGCTCTCTCTCTCTCTTTCCTTGTCAATAAGGAAGAGAAACAATAATTTTCTCCCTCTTTGTGACTGAATAATAGCAACTGACTGGATTATATGATTAAACGTGGTGATATGAATCTCTCTCTCTCTCTCTCTCTCTCTCTCTCTCTTGTCACTAAGACAAAAAAAAACAATATTTTTCCCCCCTCTCTTTGTGAATAAATAATAGACTGTATTATATTATTAAACCTGATGCTCTCTCTCTCTCTCTCTCTCTCTCTCTCTCTCTCTCTAGCTCTCCTCACAGCATACTTCTCTCTCTCTCTCTCTCTCTCTCTCTCTCTCTCTCTCTCTCTCTCTCACACACACACACACGTATACTTCTTTCTCTCTCTCACACACAGTATACTTCTTTCTCTCTCTCACACACACACAGTATACTTCTTTCTCTCTCTCACACACAGTAATACTTTCTTTCTCTCTCTCACACACACACAGTATACTTCTCTCTCTCTCTCTCTCTCTCTCTCTCTCTCTCTCTCTCTCTCTCTCTCTCTAAAACAGAGCGTAACGCCTCTCATCTCTCTTCCTGAGAACATAATGGAACTGCTCGTTTCTGCTTTTATCTTTATTATCTAATCAGCAGCGAAAAGGCCCTTCCAAAAGGGCGCCGGCCTCTTCGGGATGAGTTAGCGATGTTGTGAAAACCGTGACATAATAGGCTCCACAACATTACCAGCCGGGCCGACCCCACAAGGGATCCGACACCACAGGCTCCGTGTTACAAGGAGGATCGGATTCCGCCGCGCCGCTGCCCTTTTGGCTTTTGTTGTTCTCGGGCCGCCGATGGGTGGTGGCTCTAGGCTGACGCGCGGCTGGACATTCCAAAACCCATATATCTGGTCTGGTAGATGTGTGTGTGTGTGAGGAGAGAGAGAGAGAGAGAAGGGCGGGGGGTGGCTGCTCTCCAGTCGTACTAGTACTGGGTGTATTGAAGATGTCTCTTCAAGGATCTAGAGGTATTATGGGGTACGACTCGAAAGAGAGGCCCATGGGAGGACATTTATGGAGAGAGAGAGAGAGAGAGAGAGAGAGAGATACATGCACTTGCATCAGGTTCAATAGTATGATAGGTAGGTAACTAGCTCCCATTATCTGTTGTGAATAGAGAGAATATGTGTCGTTTTTTCACAGCAACAAAGAAGTATACTGTGTGAGAGAGAGAGAGAGAGAGAGAGAGAGAGAGAGAGAGAGAGAGAGAGAGAGGGTGGGGCTGCTCGCCAGTCGTACTAGTACGGGTGTATTGAAGATGTCTTTTCAAGGATCTAGAGGTATTATGGGGATACAGCCCGTCGAAACGCGAGGAGCCCACCATAGGCAGGCATTATATTGTAGAGGCAGAGAGAGAGAGAGAGGAGGAGAGGAGAGAGGAGAGAGGGGGGGGGAGGGTGGCTGTGGACAGTGGACTCTCACAGCAGCAGAGTGTACTGGGAATGACCTGGTGTAAATGGCAAGACGGCGGTTTCAAAAATTAATTTGTGTATGCATCTGATAAACCAAAAAAAAATATGTTTTTGCCTGAGTGCAGACCGAAGGGTTAACAAACCCCTCAACCAATGATGAAGCTGTGACGTCATACCAGAATCTAAATCCTTGACCATTCTGTCAAAGAGACCGACGAAATGAGAAATGTAATTTGAGACAGACATATCTGTCTGCTGCATCAGTGAAAAAAAAAAAAAAAAAATTACCTTCATTATACTGCATTTTAGTAGGAAACTTTCATATTGGAATTAATGCTTTCGTTATTGGAACTTCGATTAAATATGTTTTTGCAGAACTTCGTCTGTTTATTTTCTCATCTTTTCTTGGCCTTTTGATATCCTACTAAATAGTAGGATATCAAAACAAATCTCCTCTGGTCGCTGTTATTTCCTCAATCAGTTTTCTCACAAACACGAATGGACTTTTCCACAGTTTAAATAGTAAACAAGTGACACAAGACACTTCTAGAAAAATACTGAATTCGCAAAATCGTTTTTTTTTTTTTCAATACATTACTCATAACCCTTACCTATTTTATGACCCATGATTTTCAAAATGTTCCATACTTTTGAAAATGTTCCATACTTTTGAAAATGTTCCATACTTCTGAAAATGTTCCATACTTTTGAAAGCGTTCCATACTTTTGAAAATGTCCCATATTTTTTAAAATGTCCCATACTTTTGAAAATGTTCCATACTTTTGAAAATGTTCCATACATTTGAAAATGTCCCATACTTTTGAAAATGTTCCATACTTTTGAAAATGTTTCATACTTTTGACAGTGTTCCATACTTTGGAAAATGTTCCATACTTTTGAAAATGTCCCATACTTTTGAAAATGTTTCATACTTTTGAAGGTGTTCCATACTTTTGAAAATGTTCCGTACTTTTGACAGTGTTCCATACTTTTGAAAATGTTCCATACTTTTGAAAATGTCCTATACTTTTGAAAATGTTTCATACTTTTGAAGGTATTCCATACTTTTGAAAATGTTCCGTACTTTTGACAGTGGTCCACACTTTTGAAAATGTTCCATACTTTTGAAAGTGTTCCGTATGTTCCATACTTTTAAAATGTTCCATACTTTTGAAAGTGTTTCATACTTTTGAAAATGTTCCATACTTTTGAAAGTGTTCCATTCTTTTGAAAATGTTCCATACTTTTGAAATTGTGCCATACTTTTTAAAGTGTTCCATACTTTTGAAAGTGTTCCATGTTCCATACTTTTGAAAATGTTCCATACTTTTGAAAATGTTTCACACTTTTGAAAGTGTTCCATACTTTTGAAAATGTTCCATACTTTTGAAAGTGTTCCATACTTTTGAAAATGTTCCATGCTTTTGAAATTGTGCCGTACTTTTGAAAATGTGCCGTACTTTTGAAAATGACCCGTGCTTTTCAAAATATGCGGAAGCTCAAGATGTACAGTCAGTGACATAATGTTTAATAACAAAGTAAGGAATGACGGGTCATTCACTCTGGTAATAATGGAAAT
>NC_087217.1:61856921-61866921 GCF_015104395.2 Macrobrachium nipponense | reverse complement strand
TAAGAAACCAGAGTTATATGGCTTTGTAATTTTAACATGTTTTCCATCAATAGCTCCGAGGCAGTGAGGAAAGTCCCATTTCCGATCAAACTCTTCAGACACTGACATCCATTCCTCCTCGCTCTCTGGTATCTGTGAATATTAATAGGATACATAAATATCTTCCAAATAATACCCTTAAATGTTAATTTGGTTACAAACTTCATTATAGAATGATACTACTAAAGATATCACCAAAGGAACACACACAATACGGCCCCTTTTTCCTCTCTCTTCTCTGCAGAATTAGCTTTTAGATATTTTTTTTTCATCAGTCATCTAAATGCCAATGGAAATGTTGTGATCCCTGGGGGTTCACGAACCAGGGACGGATTCAGAATTTTTTTTGTGGGAGGGGGGTGGGGGGAGGAAAATCTTCCATTTATAGATATATTTTGTTTTTATTTACAAACAAAATCTCTAAATATTATATATATAATATATATATATATATATATATATATATATATATATATATATATATATATAATATATATATCATATATATATATATATATATATATATATATATATATATATATATATATATATATATATATATATATATATATATATATATATATATATATATATATATATATATAATATATATATATATATATATATATATATATATATATATATATATATATATATATATATATATATATACATATATATATATATATATATATATATATATATTATTTTTTTAGTTTTTTTTGCTTGAGGGCAGGGCGATCACATCCTCACTGACTGTTTAATTAAGCTTAGTTTGGGTCGGTCTTTAGCACAATTTTTTTTTTTGGAACAGTGGGAGGATGCATCCCCCATACCCCCCCCCACCCTCCCCCCTGGATCCGTCCCTGTCAGAAACCCGAGAGTGAAAACCCGTGCTTTAGTTAATTTCTTGACACAAGACACATTTGTCTGTAATGTTAAGATTTTATATGATGTTTATCACAATATATAATGTAATAATTGACTTTCAACCATTCCCCGTGTTTTCTAGGTACCAGGGACCTCTGGATGTGACACACAAAAATCCACAAAGAAAAGAAAAGTTGCTGCTGAGGGGAAAAAAATAGAATTACTAGAGTTAGCTTGTAAGCACCTTGAAAAGGACGAGGGTGTGGATCCATTAGGACAGAGCTGGGCAGAGGAATTTAAAAAATTAGAAGAAAACCAGCAAATTTACGCTAGAGAAGCTATTAATGATATATTATATGAGGGCCGACTCGGGAGACTCAACATGAACTCGGTGAAAATTAATGAACCACAACTCTTACGATCAGTACAAAAATCAGATCATATGAACACTGTAAGAGTAATCACTCATCCTGTTGTCAAGGAACATAGGTCCATAGAGATCTATTAATGATCCACAATTTAGTTAATATGACTGAGTACCAGTAACTGAAATATAAGTAGCCTACATAATGTGAAATTTATTTCTCATACATTCATGTAATTAATTACATACACTATGTTTTTATATATATACCGTAAACAGTACCGTTATATTTTTGTTTAAACTCTCCCTCTCTCTCTCTCTCTCTCTCTCTCTGATATGCAATGACATTTGCTTACACACCTGTGGTAAATATTATTTTAATTTCATAAGCTGCTTCCTACAACTGTAAAAGAGCAAATGATAAAATAAGCATTCATCAATTTGTTTTTTTACCTTACCTTTATTACATCTTTTAGTGATGACACTATAGCATCACACGTCTCTATCACAATGTTACCAAGACTCTGAGGAGAGATGCAGCACGCAAACTTCAGATCTTCGAAGGAATCTCCAGTTGCAAGAAATCGGAGAGTACATAACAATCGTTGACTTGCTGGTATAGCATCTCTGAGTTGTGTTGTCTTTTTCTCAATTATTGGTGAAACCATCGTCAGCAGGTTCATAAATGTGTCGTGGTCCATTCGAAGGTAATTTCTATAGTCTTCAGGTGATGATACCAGTAGCTCATTTAACAGGCATTGATGAGACAGTTCACATCTCTTCTGTACCACTCTTTCATCCACAATCGTCTCTTTTGTTTTAATCGTCGACTTCTTCGCTGGCAAGCGCCAGCAGAATAGCTATACAAGCTTTCCTTTTGCTCATGCCTCCACGCCTCAATGAAATGTACTGACGTTTGATCATACATATTATCAGTCTATGGCAGTGTATGAACAAACATGTTGGTCATACATGTTTGACAGTCTGTAGGGCGGGTAACGTAAGAGTAATGGTATTAATAGAGAAAAATGACAATAACGACTTTAAACTACGTGGTTACACAGGTTTTAATGGCTATGCATTCTTGACAGCAGTTAAGGACGTAACTGGGTGTTATCGTAGCTGCCAGTGATACCGTGATGGGTTGCCTGTAAAAAATGAAAGTCGGTTGAACAGAAGTTAGTGTTTCTGAATTTGTGGTCGCGAGAGGTTGACATTAAGTTAGACGACTTTATTCGGGTACTGTTTTTGATTGTAGACTGATGAAATATATGACAAAATTGTGATTTTTTGTGGTCGTTATCTGTGGAAGTTTTAATTCTTTTGACCCACTCCAATTCAGGTAAGAATGTCTGTTATTTGTTTGTGTGATGATCTTTTAAAGGTATCCTTTAAATAAACTCCGGTTGTTGTCAGTGTTTTAAAAACCAGGTGAATGAGAAGTTTTAGAAAATATATTACCGGTTTGTTTGTATCGGTTATCGAATATGTGTATGTAACTATATATATTGAGCACCTTAGATTCCAGTACCTCTTTAACGCTACCTATAATGTATACCTATCCATCCTGATCTTCCTAGGGCTTCCTCTCTCATCTTCTCTCATTGCAGTTCAGAATTACCTTAAGGTAGATCTAGGGTACCTATCCGCGGCGGCCCAGACTATGCAGTTGCGGTTTTTCTATGCAGTTTTACCTACTGAACAAGAATTTTAAGTAATATTTATTCGGACGACTGTAATTAACCCCCAGGGGCCAGTACTAAACACGGCGAAATGCATTGGACACCCCGATCCTAGTGGTTGTCGTATCCGCGGTTACGTTTCTTGCAGGGTAATTCTAAAGAATAGTTCCCTACGAACTGCAAGGAACGTAACCGCGGATACGACATCCACTAGGGATTGGGGTGTCCAATGTATTTCTCAGTGTTTAGTACTGGCCCCTGGGGTTTAATTACAGTCATCCGAATAAATATCACTTTAAATTCTTGTTTAGTAAGTAAAATAACATAGGAAAACGCAAATTGCCATAGTCTAGGCCACCGCGGATTGCTTCTGTAGAAATACCATTAAAACAGGTGTAGGCCTACTTAGAAAGAACAAAAATGAAAATAGAACTGTATTCCTTATAATAGAGCACATCAGTGTTTGCATAATTCAGTGAAAACATAATTAAGAGCAAATGGAAAAGTAACAAACAGAACAAACTTAAACAAAACAAAGGATGAAAATTTAGTTTTTAAATTTAAATTTGATTTTTAGTTATGATTTTGCCACATGACTGACACACATCAGTATAGGATGTGCATGTTTCATGAAGCCATCGTTTGCAGCGAACACACTGGATCCAGTTGTATGGTCATAATCTTCACCACATGCCACACACTCATTAGTGAGAATATCAGGTTCATCACTTGACTCCTCTTGAATCTCGACATCTTCCTCAGAGCTGTTACTTGATGAGAGACGTGACGTCCTCTTTGGTTTAGACAAAGGCTTAGGCTTTGATATGTACTTATTTGGCATCTGAAAAAAAGGAAACACATAACTGCATTTTTCTACAAAAATAACTCTTCGAGGATGGCCATCTCTCCCATTTTTAAGGGAGAGATGGGCATAGCACACAACGATGTTTGACTTTGTACCACTTCATATGAGGCAGTATGTACAGAGAACACCAACTTGCTTATTATGATATGTTTCAGAGGTCAAGCTCACTAAAATATATAATCTTTTAGCATTTGTACAATGACAACACGAATTATTCACAGTAAGAGAATAATTTTATCTAAAATACTCACAATTGCAATGTTTTTTTTATGGTTTTTCGACATCAACCGTCCATGTCAACAGTGCACTCACTACTGAGAGAGCGGCAGATCCATCTAGTGAATAATGTAGGAATTACATCGATGGGCCATCTCTCCCGCATGGCCATCTATCCCGGAATTACCCATATATATATATATATATATATATATATATATATATATATATATATATATATATATATATATATATATATATAAACATATATATGATGTATATATATAGTATGTATATATATATATATATATATATATATATATATATATGTATATGTATATATATATATGATATATATGTGTATATATGTATATATGTGTATATATGTGTATATATGTATATATATATATATATATATATATATATATATATATATATATATATATATATATTTGTGCCATTTAAAGGTGTTCTTTCTCAATCAAATTAATCAATTTTAGAACGTAACTTGTGTTATCGTACCAAGATTAATATATTTGCATTTTCTTTGTAGCGAACACTTAGCTATGTTTGTATGAAAACTTTACCATTAATAAGAAACGCAATTCTTCATTAAAATAATCAGCCAAATTCTCCTTTCTTGGCCGGTTAGTTTTTTTGAGTGGTTAATGAAATGGCTGTATTAATATTTAAAGTTCATGGCCATTTACATATGCTTAATATAGTAGCAAATCCACTTAGAACGACTGGTATGTGCTAAATGTATGCAAGACATAAACCACACTGTGTATTTGTGAAGTGGGGAAGAATGGTGTTAGGCAAATCCAATAAATCTCATATTACTGAATTTACATTGCCCTCATCAGCACAGCTTTACTGATAAATTGTCGGACGTCAATAATATTCGTACTTTATACACTTACAAAATCACATGGCCATTGTATTTGAGTTCAACCTTCATCTCCGGTATTTTTTTAAGACTTCAAATTTCTTTAATCTGTTCAGAATTCAGGTCCTCTCTTAAGTCCGCCAATACACTATTAACGTTTATAAAAATGTGATCTTTATTTAGGTTTTTTCCTGCCGATATTTACTTTATTTTCTCGAAATGCTTCTATTTTCTCAACATACTTCAACCTTGTGCGTTTTCTGAACTTCATACGATCACTACCTGAATTTTTCAAATAACAGTAAAATTGCCATAGTTTTATTTTCTAATCCAGTGTTCAGTTTAATTTGTTCTTATTTTTGAAGGAATAGTATTTTTACTTTTGATTATTTTCAAATGCTTAATTACGAGTATGTGGTAGAGTATTTTAATTTTCCCATTTTCTGTTATTCCTTTGAATTTTTGGGTCTTTGATTTCCTAATACTCAGTTACAATATTTTTCGTAAATCGTTGCCAAATCTAGTTATTTTTATTTGAAAGTTGCAATCTTCAGCTACAGCTACTCTTGTGTATATCTTACGGTTTGTAAATTACATTGGTTTTATTATAGCCCTTTCTTCAGAGTATCTTATCTTAAATAGACTAGTCTCCTTTTAAGATATTTCTTTAAAGCCCTCCAATATTGAATTACCTCTTGTCGAAAAGTTATTCAGTTTTTAATGCAATTATGGCATTATTGTTAAAACTACCACTCTTCAAGGATTGTAATTTTTATATAAACCTTTTGTCCTAATATTACAGCACTTCCTTATTTAAAATGTATCTGCGGTTAAAATATAATTTCTTTAAATCAAGTACTATTCAGTATTTCTCCAGTGCTCGCATATGTTTTATCTATATATTTGTGGCTTTCATGTGCCCCTGTTGTTTCTCTGTTTAGATACTTTATCTTCGGTTACGACGTAGTTTTTTTTTTTCGTAAACTTGTAATGAACACTGTAATTTTCTTTAAACAGGACAGTCTCTGTTTCATCATATTTACTTGAAACTTCAAATATGTAAAAGATAAATCACTGCATTATTTTTACCTCTTTTTATCGGTTCTTGCTACTTTTGAAGCCCACCAACCTACGGTTAAATTTATCTTCTGCAAATGCTGCGGTCTTTTTAAAATGCTGCAGCTATTTTTTTTTAAAGTTCTTTGCTTTTTTAAAGTGCCTTTGCTCAAACCATCCAGTACTATTCAATTAAAGTATAATTAATTTTGAGCAAGCCAATCTCCAGCTGCAGTATTTCTCTACAAAAATCGTGCACGCTTTAATTTTATTTTTCTTAAGTTTCTTCATAATTCATCACCAGTCACTATTAGAACATCCTTTCTGAATTTATAATTTTTTCTTTAAATATTACAGTGTAATTGCAATGCTTAATTTTATCTTTTTATTTATTTATTATTTTGATTAATTAAGTTTTTTTTTTTTTTTTTTTGCTGACACCCAAAGTTTGTTACAGAATTTTCCTTTGAAGGTACGGATTTTTTTTTTTTTTTTTTTTTTTTTACATCCTCCATTTTAAAATATGTTTCATTACAACCAGCTTTCAGCTCCAATAAATTTTCAAGTTAAATTCATCCCAATGTTGCTTTTATTCAGTTGCAGTGATTATCCTCGAAATCCTCCAGAAGCTACATTGATTTTCGTCAGTACAGCAACTTACTTATGGAAGTTGTTTTTTTCTTTATATTACATTGATTTTAAACTTTCCTGTATTCATTTACGAAACTTGTACACTTATTGTTTTCTGCAATTATGTTCTGAATTGTTTGTTTTTTAGATACTATGATTATTCTTAATGAATTTTTGCTTTTTATATATTTTGTTTTTACTTAATTTGGTTCGTTATACAGAATTTCTATTGTTTTAGTTGCTATGATTTCACCATGATTTTTATATGGTTAATTATTTTTGTCATGTCCTTCAATATCATTTTCGCATCGTTGAATTTTCTTCAACCAGAAGTTCCGATTCCCAAAACCTTCTCTTTACCAGACACAAAATTTCACATGATCTTGGAGTTTCATATTTAATCTGCAAATGCTTCCAGCATAATTGTCAAGTCATTTATGTTTTATTTTCTCAAATGTTCAGCCTTCTTAAGCGCCTGTCAATTTTTTGCACATTTGGTCCAATCAGTGTGAAATATGAGAAAGTCAAGCCTCCTGTTTGTCGAAATTTGCGTTTCCCTCTGGATGTATTTATTGTATTTTCTTGTCTCTGGGGCCTTCTGCTCCAAAACGTCCTTTTGGGTCTACCGTATTTTTTTATTTCGTTTTTCTTACGAGCTTTGTCCTCGTAGTATTATTTAATATAAGATGGACTAAGGTTTTCATATGATAAAAAAAAAAAAAAAAATCTTCCGTTCACGGTTTTTCCATGTCCGTTTTTTTTTTTTTTTTTTTTTTTTTTTTAATCCCAAGGGTAATGTTTATTTTTATTTAAAATCAGTGGATTGATAGATTGATTTATTAAGTTGATTATATATTTTAATGTTATTTATTGACTTTTTATTTGTATTATATTTTTTTTATTTATTGACTTTTTATTTGTATTATATTTTTTAATGTTATTGACTTTTTATTTGTTAATTTTTTATTTAATTGATTTTTAAATTTATCTGATTTTATTTTATTTATTTGTTTTTTTTAAAGCAGTTGCTTTCCTAAATGGGAACAAAATGTGCTGTTTCAGAAAATAGCTTATCACTCCTTCTTTAAATTGTTTTATTTATATTTCATGGCAGTGTTGACTAATTATTTTTAAAAACTGTATTTCGTCCTACGTCATTTAGTTGAAAGCCTCCACACTTCAGTGACAGCAGTTTTGCTTTCAAATCCTCATTTTTGCTTTCAAATCCTCAAATATTCTGTTACCGAAATTCCAGTTCGGTGATACGGAATTTCTTTTTTCTTCCATTCTTAAGATATTTTATTTTTGTTCGTCCAGTTTTCAGTACCAATAATTACTGAAGTCCTCCAATATTCTGTGGTAACATTTTTCTGAAAACCCGACTACCTTCAGTTGAAGTTTTGTTCTCAAAAATCTTTTGTTTCGTTTTCACGTATTTCAATGATTTTATCAATATATTTTGCTTTCATTTAATCATGTTATTTTTATTTGAATGTCTGTCATATTAACTGCTATGATTTGATTATTATTAATATCCTTACACATATATGTTGATATTCCTTATTTCTCGTTACCTTTATTCTATTTTATATATACATTTGTTTGCTACTTACAAAGGATATTGCATATTTCTCGTTACTGTTATATGCTGTTTTATCTGTACATGTTTGCTACTTTTAGTATAGTTATTCAACAGTTTTTTCCCCTTTGTCCCAAATAACTAAAAAAAAAGCTCTTTCTGCTTTTAAGAATTTTCTTCATTTTGATATTTTCAAACATAATTTCGATTGCCAAATCCATCCCTTTATCAGACAAAACAATAAGTGTGTAGTTTCAAATTTAATCTACAAATGCTTCTACCATAATATTCAAGCCATTTTATCCTTAGCTTTCCCGAATTCTCTGCCTTCCTAAGTGCCTGTTAGTTATTTTGCATATATGATCCAGTCAGTGTGCATTATCATAAAATCAAACATACTAATGTGTCGCCATTGGCATTTTGCCCTATGTAATAATACATTTATTTTTGTCTTGGATGCTTTATAGTTCCTAAATATATTTTCCTGGTCAACCTTATTATCTGAATAATTTTCAAAGTAGGTTTATCTTTATAGTGTTGATGAATATGAATTATTCCTCGTTTAACGTATAATAATCATATGAATCTTCCTTCCATGGTTTTTTTTATATGTTCAGTGTTGTATGTTTTATTTCCGGAGGGTTTTGCTTTTTTATATAAAATTTTGCTGTTTAAAAAGCTGTTGCTTTCAAACATCGTTCGTAGTTAAGTACTGGTCTGGGAGTGCCGTTTTAAAATTCAGCTACGCACCTTTTTTTTTTGTGTGTGTGTTTTTTTCTATTGTATGAAAGTATTTATCCGTTTTGTATTTTTAAGCATCTCGTGACTCATGTTTTTCTTAAAACGTCCTTTCCTCTTATCAGTTTTTTTGAAGTCGTCATATATTCAGTTTAAGAAATTTTCTAGTTCTTACATAATCTTAAGATGCTGTTGTTTCAGTCCTTGTAGTTTCAATTTGCAGTGATTGAAATCCTTCAGTAAACCGTAATATTTTTCTTCAGTTGGAATTCTGTCATTATATATTTTAACTCTTAAACCTCCAGTATTTAATTACAGTCTGTAACTCAAATTGCAGCTTATGCATTATTTTTCCCCGTAACTGTCCTGAATCTAAATTATTTTATATTTTTTTTATTTCATGTGTCCTTTGAATTTCATTCGTTTTCACTGCTGCACATTGACCATAATTCCTTATTTGTTGTTAATTGTAAAGCTTATTTTGCATAGATATTACTGTCAGTAACTGAAAGGGTTGTCCTGGATTCAAGAATATCATTCATTTTTGAATATTTATCCTTATCTCACGATTCCCCAAATCGTTGTCTATCAGGGATGAGACATCATACGACTTTCAGAGTTTCATATTTAATCTACAAATGCCTCTACCATGATTGTCAAGTCATTTTATCTTTTATCTTTCCCAAATGCTCAGCCTTCCAAAGTGTTTGTCAGTAATTTATTTGCCTATATGGTCCAATCAGTGTGTGAAATATCCCCAAGTCTAGCCTCCTAGTCTGTCGAGATTTCCATTTCTTTCTGTTTATTCATTTATGTTTTTTCTTGTTTCTTAGTCCTTCTGTCCCAAAAAGTCCTTTCGGGTCTACCCTATTTTCACATGATCTAAGTAGCTTTGTCTTTTAGTATAGTATTGATAATTACAGAATGTACTTAGTTATCTGTTCAGTTTTCTTTGTCACATTTCCCTATGGTCCTGCTTTTTTGTGCGTAAAGTGTTCATTTTTATTTATATATTTATATATGCATTTTATTTCATTTAAATGAGTTATGTAATTTTAAGGAGCTGTTGCTT
>NC_087217.1:61826921-61851921 GCF_015104395.2 Macrobrachium nipponense | reverse complement strand
TTCATGGCAATATTTCCCAATTATTTTTATTTCACGACAGTATTTCCATATTTTGTTCATGGCAATATTAACATATTTTTTTTTCATGGCAATATTTCTATTTTTTTCATGGCAATATTTCCCAATTATTTTTATTTCATGGCAATATTTCCATATTTTGTTCACGGTAATATTTCCATATTTTTTTCATGGCAATAATTCCATATTTTTTTCATGGCAACATTTCCATTTTTTGTTCATGGCAATATTTCACCGTTATTATTATTTCATGGCAATATTTCAACGTTATTATTATTTCATAGCAATATTTCACTGTTATTAATTCTTGGCAATATTTCACCGTTATTTTTATTGAATGGCATTATAGGGGAGAGTGGGGTAAGAAGCCCCCCTTAAGGAGAAATGCTTATATAGTCTACACTCTACAGTATTTCAGCTATTGACCTAACAGAGATATTTCTAGAAAGCTTTGTTATTGGAGTATCAACGATCATAATCATGAGAAGCTGTTAGCAATTTAGGATAGTAAAATCATGACCTGAAAAAAAAGAACAAAGGGGGCCTTTTACCCCATGGGTGGGGTAAGAAGCCCACGGTGGGGGCTTTTTGCCCCATACCTAAGGTATTGTGGTACTTCATGAAAACTACCATTTATATTGAAAAGTAGACTCCTACTTTTGCTAAATATAAAAAATTCAACCTTCCACACAAAAATATTCAAGAATAATGTTGGAAAATATACAAAAATTAATCTTAAGAGTTTTTAGTTTAGTTTCTTGTAAAACCTAGGAACTTTTTGGTATTTATAGGAACTGAAATTAGCAAAATTGTAAAATAAATTGACACTTCCTCTACATGACAGCTGTAGCAGCACAATTAGAAATAAATTCACTTTTATATAGCACCAATAATAACACAAATAAAAGAAATAATGTATAAGTTTTACATAATAACAAAAATAACATAAGTCAAAAAGGTAGACTAATTTTCTTTACATTACTCCATTCTCTCTGGCTAAATTCCTGTGACTCTGGTGGCCATCTGGAATTGTAATGTGCTTTTCTGCTCGGCTTGGCTAAACAATTTTAACAGTGATGTAGCCAGTCTACGAAACAACCAGCATTAGACCATCCTTTTGCTGTGCATCTAGCAATTGATCCAGGTGAGCTGCCGATCATAAGTAGTGAAGTCATCATTTTACGGGGCAAATATAAACTTAAGAGGAAGACAAACTCCTGCTGCCTTCATTGCACAAATAAGATGTAGTCAGTCCTCTTTCACCACTGGTTACATGTCCAACTGATCAGATGGGGTAAAAACCCCCCTGGGGTTCTTGCCCCAAACCGTGGTGGGCCTTTTACCCCACTTGCCATTTTTTAAGAAAACTAAATCCACCTGTACCTCAATTGAGTTTTCAAGTCTGGATTGCATTGCAAGATATTTCTTAGCTCTCATTTAAAGTAACTGTAGTTAAAGTACTGACTTCACTGACAAGATGTCCGCACAGGATATCCATGATATAGCACGCATACTTACATGAAATGTGTCCAAAGAAGAAAAATGCGTACTGGCTGTGTCCCATTCTAGTTCTCCCTGGCTGTTTGGTATAGAAAGCTTCAGGCAGAAGGTGTTGCTGCACTGATCAGTTGACTAAGTTGCTATGATATGTAATAAGCAAGAAAATAGGGGGAGGCCTTTTACCCCCCGGGGGCCTTTTACCCCACTCCACCCTATCCCCATTTTTATTTCATGGCAACGTTAAAATCATTAATTATTTTATGGAAACGTTAAAACATTAATTTTAGATCTCGCGTGTCCCCTAATTATAGTATTTCCTCTAAAGCTTCCACTCTGCAGTAAAGTTATTTTTTTTCGTTGGAATCCGCAGTTATTGACTTTTAAGAATTTTTATTTAAGCCATCCAGTCGTGAGATACAGTTTTTACTCGCCTCCTCCAGGCATAAGTGTGTTTCATATGAATCCATCCAGTCTTCAATTACAATGATTGTTTTTGAAATTTTCTTATATTAGATATTAATAATTTTCTCGAAACCTGACAACCCTCAATTGAAATAGATTTAATTTAGTTACACTATTCAGCTCTACTTTTAACTTATGCTTAATTTTTCATCGTAAGTAGTTTCTAAATTATTTATATTTTTAATTTTATTAGTAAGATTTGAATTTATTAGTTTGAGTTATTATTATTGGACCATAATTCAAGTCCATGTACTTGTTAATATTGCAGATTTTTTGTTACTTATACAGTTAATTTTGCAAATATATTTGTTTACTACTTATACAATTGTGATAGTCAACAGCTTTTGCCCTCTGTAACTGAAGTTTTTTTTTTTTTATTCAAAAATATAATATAGCTGTTTTCATCCGTATGTCACAATTCCCACCTTCTCAATCTGACCAAGGACATCTTGTGATGTTTGGAGTTCATATTTAATCTACAGTGTTGCTTCTACCATAATTGTCAAATCATTTAATCTTTCTCTTCCCTGAATGCCAGCCTTCATAGGTGCTTGTCAATTATTTATCTGTTTAGTCCAAAGTGGATTATCTCGCACAAGTGTCCTGGTTCGTCTAGGTTTAATTTTTATTTTATTTGTTTTATCTCTAGGGATTTCTATCCCAAACCATCCTTCCTAGTGAACCGTATATTCTTTCTCAGAGGCTTTTTTCTATGGTATTATTCACGAATATAAAATAGAAATTTACCGAGTTGTACGTAGTACTATGATCACAAGCATCTTGTATTCGTGGGTTTTGTATCTGTTTAGATTTCGTCCTGTTTCTTCAGTACTCTGCTGCCTATTTGTAGATATGTTTTTTAAGGGCTATTGCTTCGAGCATCGTTGGTATTCAAGCATGTACTCGTCTGGTAACAAATGTGTTGTTTAAAAGAACAGTTGAGCACCCAATCGTTAGATTATCTTATGTTTCATGGAAGTTTTTCGTCTTAATTTCGAAACCTCTCGTGCCCTGTGTTGTAATTTTCTGTAAACCTTAAGTTTTCAATTATGAGAGTTTTCGTTTAAATCCTAATGTATTTCATTCATCTCGACTCTTTCCAGCTTAAATAATAAAGTGTCTTTTGTTCATGGGTTTTCCATCTTTTTTTTTTTTTATATGTCTACGGTTCTACCTGTTTGTAAATCATTGCAAAGATGTATTTTTTTTGCAAGTTATTCATTTCAAACATGGTTGGTTGTTCAATATTAGTCTATTTAAATATCCAGTGGTTACGATGTTGAATTACTTACTTTTATTTCACGGCAATATTTCCCCATTATTTTTGAGCCTCTTCTGTTCTATATAACTTCCTTTAAAATTTCCATTCTTCATTTAGTTTTTTTTTTTTTTTTTTTTTTTCAAGTCATCATTATGAAGTTACAGAAGTTTTCTCTTAGCTTTCTATTCGTGAGATATGTTTTCACTTTACTTAGGTCAGTCTTTAGATATGGTTTGATTTCTGTTCATCCAGATGTCGGTTATAGTGATTGTTTTTGGAAATAATCCAATATTCAGTATAAAAATTTTTCTTTGTCTTTGGAAATCCTCCAATATTCAGTATAAAAAGCTTTCTTGATATGTTTTTGGAAATCCTCCAATATTCGGTATAAATATTTTTCCCCATATATTTTTGGAAATACTCCAATTTTCTGTAAAAAGTTCTCTTGATGTGTTTGGAAATCCTCCAATATTCGGTATAAAAATTTTTCTTTGTTTTTGGAAATCCTCCAATATTCGGTATAAAAATTTTACCTGATATATTTTCGAAAATCCTCCAATATTCGGTATAAAAAGTTCTCCTGGTATTTTTTTTAGAAATCCTCTAATATTAGATATAAAAATTTTCTTTGTTTTTGAAAATTCTCCAATATTCGGTATAAAATTTTTTTCTTTGTTTTTGGAAATTCTCCAATATTCGGTATGAAAAGTTTTCTTTGTTTTTGGAAATCTTCCAATATTCAGTATAAAAAGTTTTCTTGATATGTTCCTGGAAATCCTCCAATATTCGGTGTAAAAGTTTTCTTTGTTTTTGGAAATCCTCCAATATTCAGCATAAAAAGTTTTCTTTGTTTTTGGAAATCCTCCTATATTCAGTATAAAAAGTTTTCATGTTTTTGGAAACCCTCCAATATTCAGTATAAAAAGTTTTCATGTTTTTGGAAACCCTCCAATATTCAGTATAAAAAGTTTTCATGTTTTGGAAACCCTCCAATATTCAGTATAAAAATGTTTTCATGTTTGAAATCCTCCAATATTCAGTATAAAAAGTTTTCTTTGTTTTTGGAAATCCTCCTATATTCGGTATAAAAAGTTTTCATGTTTTTGGAAACCCTCCAATATTCAGTATAAAAAGTTTTCATGTTTTTGGAAATCCTCCAATATTCAGTATAAAAAGTTTTCATGTGTTTGGAAATCCTCCGATATTCAGTATAAAAAGTTTTATTTGTTTTTGGAAATCCTCCTATATTCGGTATAAAAAGTTTTCATGTTTTTGGAAACCCTCCAATATTCAGTATAAAAAGTTTTCATGTTTTTGGAAATCCTCCAGTATTCAGTATAAAAAGTTTTCATGTTTTTGGAAATCCTCCAATATTCAGTATAAAAAGTTTTCATGTTTTTGGAAATCCTCTGATATTCGGTATAAAAATTTTTCTTCGTTTTTGGAAATCCTTCAATATTCAGTATAAAAAGTTTTCATGTTTTTGGAAATCCTCCAATATTCAGTATAAAAAGTTATCTTTGTTTTTGGAAATCCTCCTATATTCGGTATAAAAAGTTTTCATGTTTTTGGAAACCCAATCATCTTCAGTATAAAAACAGTTTTCATAATGTTTTGGAAATCCCTCCAATATTATCAGTATCCAAAAGTTTTCATGTTTTTTGAAATCCTCAATATTCAGTTATAACAGTCATGTTTTTGGAAACCTACCAATATTCAGTATACAAAGGTTTTCATGTTTTTTGGAAACCCTCCAATATTCAGTATAAAAACAAAGTTTTCATGTTTTTGAAATCCTCCAATATTCAGTATAAAAAAGTTTTTCAATGTTTTTGCGAAACATCCAATATTCAGTATAAAAAGTTTTCATGTTTTTGAAATCCTCCAATATTCTCAGTTTTATAAAAGTTTTCATGTTTTGTTTTTGGAAACCTCCTCTGATATTCGGTATAAAAAATTTTTCTTTGTTTTTTGAAATCCATTCATTATTCAGGTATAAAAAGTTTTTCATGTGGAAATCATCCAATATTCAGTATCCAAAAGTATCTTTGTTTTTTGGAAATCCTAAATATTCGTTTTTACAAAAAGTCATGTTTTTTATCCTCCTATATTCGGTATAAAAAGTTATGTTTTTGAAATCCTCCAATAGTCAGTATAAAAAAGTTTTCATGTTTTTGGGAAAAAACCCTCAATATTCAGTATAAAAAGTTTTCATGTTTTGGAAAATCTCCAATATTCAGTATAAAAGTTTTCATGTTTTGGAAATCCTCTGATATTTCGGATAAAAATTTTTCTTTGTTTTTGAAATCCTCCACTATTCAGTATAAAAAACAAGTTTTCATGTTTTTTTGGGAAATCCCCTCCAATATTCAGTATAAAAAAAGTTTTTTTCAAAATGTTTTTTGTTTTTGGAAATCCCTCCCCAATATTCGGTATAAAAAAGTTCATGTTTTTAAAAAAGAAATCCTCCAATATTCCCGGTTATAAAAAAGTTTTTTTGGAAAATCCTGTTTTTGGAAACCCTCCAATATTCAGTATAAAAAAAGTTTTCATTTGTTTTTTGGAAATCCCCTCCAATATTCAAAGGTATAAAAAGTTTTCATGTTTTTGGAAATCCTCCAATATTTTTTTTTTTTGGTATAAAAAAGTTTTTTTTTTTTTTTTTTTTTTTTTTTTTGGAAATCCTCCAATATTCAGTATAAAAAAGTTTTGTTTTTTCTTTGTTTTTTTTTTGATCCTCCAATATTTGGTTATTTTTAAAAAGGTTTCATGTTTTTGGAAAAATCCCTCCCAAAAATATCAGGTATAAAAAAGTTTTCATGTTTTTTTTTGGGGAAATCCTACAATATTCAAGTTTGATGTTTTTGAAATGCCAATATTCGGTTTTTTTTTGTTTTTTGTTTTTTGGGGAAAATCCTCCAATATTTGTAAAAAATGTTTTCTTTGTTTTTGGGAAAAATCCTTTTTTAATTTCAAAGTTTTTTTTTTTTTTTTTCTAGTCTGTGTTTTTTTTTTTTTTTTTTTTTTTTTTGGAAATCCTCCAATCTTTGGTATAAAAAAGTTTTTTTTTTTTCATTTTAAAAATTTTTGGAAAAATTCCTACAAATATTCACGTGGGGGAAACAGTGGTCTTTTGTATTTGTTTTTTGGAAAATCCTCCAATATTTGGTTGGTTTTCATGGTAGTCCAAAAATATTTGGTTTTTTTTTGTTCATGTTTTTTGGAAATCCTCCAATATTCAGTATAAAAAGTTTTTTTTTCATGTTTTTTTTTTGGAAATCCTAACAATAAAATTTTTTTTCCCCCAGTGGAAACCTAATAAAAGTGTTTTTTTTTTTTTTTTAGTCTTTGGTTTTTGGAAATCCTCCAAATATTCTAAAAAGGTTATAAAAAAAAAAAGAAAATTTTTTTTTTTTTTTTTTTTTGTTTTTCCCCCATGGTTTTAAAAAAGTTTTTTTGGAAATTCCTCCAATATTTGGTATAAAAAGTTTTTTCAAAAAATGTTGTTGGAAATCTCCAATATTCAAGTATAAAAAGTTTTCATATTTTTGGAAAATTCTACCAATATTCAGCATAAAAAGTTTTCTTTGTTTTTGGAAATCCTCCAATATTTGGTATAAAAAGTTTTCATGTTTTTGGAAATCCTCCAATATTCAGTATAAAACGTTTTCATGTTTTTGGAAATCCTCCAATATTCAGTATAAAAAGTTTTCTTGCTTTTGGAAATTCTCCAATATTAAATATAAAATGTTTTTTTGTTTTTGGAAATCCTCCAATATTCAGTTTAAAAAGTTTTCTTTGTTTTTGGAAATCCTCCAATATTCAGTATAAAAATTTTTCTGTTTTTGGAAATCCTCCATCATTCAGTATAAAAAGTTTTCTGTTTTTGGAAATCCTCCAATATTCAGTATGAAAAGTTTTCTGTTTTTGGAAATCCTCCAATATTCAGTATAAAAAGTTTTCTGTTTTTGGAAATCCTCCAATATTCAGTATAAAAAGTTTTCTGTTTTTGGAAATCCTACAATATTCGGTATAAAAAGTTTTTCTCTTTTTTGGAAATCCTCCAATATTCAGTATTTAAAGTTTTCTTTGTTTTTGGAAATCCTCCAATATTCAGTATAAAAAGTTTTTTGTTTTTGGAAATCCTCCAATATTCAGTATAAAAAGTTTTCTTTGTTTTTCTATATCCTCTGATATTCAGTATAAAAAGTTTTTTGTTTTTTGGAAATCCTCTAATATTTAGTATAAAAGTTTTTCTTTATTTTTGGAAATCCTCCAATATTTAGTATAAAAAGTTTTCTTTGTTTTTCAAAATCCTCCAATATTCAGTATAAAAAGTTTTTTTTTGTTTTTGGAAATACTCCAATATTCAGTATATAAAGTTTTCTTTGTTTTTGGAAATTCTCCAATATTCAGTATATAAAGTTTTCTTTATTTTTGGAAATCCTCCAATATTTAGTATAAAAAGTTTTTTTTGTTTTTGTAAATCCTCCAATATTCATTATAAAAAGTTTTCTTTGTTTTTGGAAATCCTCCAATATTTAGTATAAAAAGTTTTTTTTGGTTTTGGAAATCCTCCAATATTCATTATAAAAAGTTTTCTTTGTTTTTGGAAATCCTCCAATATTCGATATATAAAGTTTTTTTTTCTTTTTTTTTTTTTTTTTTTTTTGAAATCCTCCAATATTCAGTATATAAAGTTTTCTTTATTTTTGGAAATCCTCCAATATTTAGTATAAAGTTTTTTTTGTTTTTGGAAATCCTCCAATATTCAGTATAGAAAGTTTTCTTTGTTTTTGGAAATCCTCCAATATTCAGTATAAAAAAAGTTTTTTTTGTTTTTTGGAAATCCTCCAATATTCAGTATAAAAAGTTTTTTTTGTTTTTGGAAATCCTCCAATATTCAGTATAAAAAGTTTTTTTTGTTTTTGGAAATCCTCCAATATTCAGTATAAAAAGTTTTTTTTGTTTTTGAAATCCTCCAATATTTCAGTATTAAAAAGTTTTTTTTGTTTTTGGAAATCTCAATTTTCAGTATAAAAAGTTTTCTTTGTTTTTGGAAATCCTCCAATATTCAGTATAAAAGTTTTTGTTTTTGGAAATCCTCCAATATTCAGTATAAAAAAGTTTTTTTTGTTTTTGGAAATCCTCTAATATTCAGTATAAATTTTTTTTTTTTCTTTTTGGAAATCCTCCAAATATTTCAGTATAAAAAGTTTTTTTTGTTTTGGAAATCCGCCAATATTCCAGTATAAAAAAGTTTTTTTTTGTTTTTGGAAATCCAATATTCAGTTATAAAAAGTTTTTTGTTTTTGGAAATCCTCCAATATTCGAGTATAAAAAGTTTGTTTTTTTTGTTTTTGGGAAATCCTCCAATATTCATATAAAAGTTTTTTTTGTTTTTGGAAATCCTCCAATATTCGTTTTTTTTTATAAAAAGTTTTTTTGGAAATCCTCCAATATTCAGTCCGTTTAAAAAGTTTTTTTTGTTTTTGGAAATCCTCCAATATTCAGTTTTTTTTAAATAAAAAGTTTTTTTTGTTTTTTTTTTTGGAAATCCTCCTAATATTCAAGTAAAATAAAAAGTATGTTTTTTTTGGAAATCTCCAATATTCAGTATAAGTAAAAAGTTTTTTTTGGTTTTTGGAAATCCTCCAATATTCTTTGTTTTTTAAATAAGTGTTTTTTTTTGGAAATACTTCCAATAAATCCAAGTAAAAATTTTTTTTTGTTTTTGGAAATTCCTCCAATATTCAGTATAAAAAGTTTTGTTTTTGGAAATCCTCCAATATTCAGTATAAAAAGTTTTTTTTTTTTTTGTTTTTGGAAACCTCCATATTCAGTATAAAAAGTTTTTTTTTTTTTTTTGGGAAAATCCTCCAATATAGTATAAAAAGTTTTTTTTTGTTTTTGGAAATCCTCCAATATTCAGTATAAAAAGTTTTTTTTTGTTTTTGGAAATCCTCCAATATTCAGTATAAAAAGTTTTTTTTGTTTTTGGAAATCCTCCAATATTCAGTATAAAAAGTTTTCTTTGGTTTTTTGGAAATCCTCCAATATTCGGTATATTTTTGTTTTTTGTTTTTTTGGAATCCTCTAATCGGGTATAAAGTTTTTTTTTTGTTTTGGAAATCCTCCAATATTGGCAGGTAATACTAAAGTCTTTGTTTTTTTGGAAATCCTCCAATAATTTCGGATATAAAAAGTTTCTTTGTTTTTGGAAATCCTCCAATATTCGGTATAAAAGTTTTCTTTGTTTTTGGAAATCCTCCAATATTAGTTTTATAAAAAAAGGTGTTTTGGAAATCCTCCAATATTCATATTTTAAAAAGTTTTTTTTTCCTGTGTTTTTTGGAAATCCTCCAATATTCGTATAAAAAGTTTTTTTTCTTTTTTTGGTTTTTTTTGAAATCCTCCAATTACTCAGTAAATAATAGTCGTGTTTTTGGAAATCCTCCAATATTTCAGTATAAAAAGTTTTCTTTTTTTTGTTTTTGGAAATCCTGCCAATATTCAGTATATAAAACAGTTTTCTTTGTTTTTGGAAAATCCTCCATATCAGTTTATAAAAAAGTTTTTTTTTTTGTTTTTGGAAATCCTCCATTATCAGTTATAAAAAGTGTTTTTTTGTTTTTGGAAACCCCATATGCAGTTTTAGTAAAAAAGTTTTTTTTGTTTTGGAAAATCCTTTTCCAGAAATTTTCAGGTAAATAAAAAGGTTTTTTTGTTTGAAATCCTCCAATATTCAGGTTATAAAAAGGTTTTAAATTTTGTTTTGGAAATCCTTTCACAATATTCAGTATTTTAAAAAAGGTTTTCTTTGTTTTTGAAAATCCTCCAATATTCTGGTATATAAAGTTTTCTTTGTTTTTTGGAAATCTCCAAATTCGGTATTATAAAGTTTTCTTTGGATTTTGGAAATCCGCCATTATTCGGAATAAAGTTTTTCTTTGATTTTGGAAATCCCCAATATTCGGTATATAAAGTTTCTGTTTTTTGGAAAATCCTCCAAATATTTCGGTATATAAAGTTTTCTTTGTTTTTGGAAATCCTCTATTATTCAGGTATCTTAAGTTTTTCTGATTTGTTTTTGGAAATCCTCCAATATTCGGTTTTTTTACTATAAAGTTCGGATATTCCAAAAATAATTTCCGTTTATATAAAAGTTTTCTGTTTTTGGAAAAACCTCCAATATTCCGGAATATTAAAGTTTTTCTTTGGTTTTGGAAAATTCCCTATAAAAATTTTTCAGGTTTTAATACAGTCTTTGTTTTTGGAAATCCTCCAATCGGTTTATTAAAAAGTTTTTTTTCGTGGAAATCCTATAAAAATTCGTATAAAAGTTTTCATCCTGTTTTTGTTTGAAATCCAATATTTTCTTTATAGTTTTCATTGGTTTTGGATCCTCCAAAAATATTTTCTTTGTAAAAAGTTTTTTTTGGTTTTTGGAAATCCTAATCCAATATTCGGTATAAAAGTTTTCTTTGTTTTTGGAAATCCTCTATTATTCAGTATACAAAGTTTTCTTTGTTTTTGGAAATCCTCCAATATTCGGTATAAAAAACTTTTCTGTTTTTGGAAACTCCTCCAATATTCTGGTATAAAAAGCTTTTCATGTTTTGGGAAATCCTACCAATCTTTCTGTAATAAAAAAGCTTTTTCATTGTTTTTTGGAAATCCTCCAATAGTTCGGTTAAAAATAAATAGCTTTTCTTTGTTTTTTGGGAAATCCTCCAATATTCGGTATAAAAAACGTTTTCTTTGATATGTTTTGCTTGATATGTTTTCGGCATGAATATTTTTCCTGATATATTTTTGGAAATACTCCAATTTTCTGTAAAAAGTTCTCTTGATGTGTTTGAAAATCCTCCAATAATCAGTATAAAAATTTTTCTTTGGTTTTGGAAATCCTCCATTATTCTGTATAAAAATTTTTCTTTGTTTTTTGAAATCCTCCAATATTCGGTATAAAAATTTTTCCTGATATTTTTGAAAATCTTCCAATATTCGGTATAAAAAGTTTTTTCGATATGATTTTGGAAATCCTCCAATATTCGGTATGAAAAGTTTTCCTAAGTTTTTGGAAATCCTCCGATATTCAGTATAAAAAAAGTTTTCATTGTTTTTGGAAATCCTGCAATACTTGGTATGAAAAGTTTTCTTTTTTTTTTTTGGAAATCCTCCAATATTCGGTATAAAAAGTTTTCTTTGTTTTTGGAAATCCTAAAACCAATATTCCGTTTTATAAAAAAGTTTTTCTTGTTTTTGAAATTCTCCAATATTCAGTATAAAAAGTTTTCTTCTTTTTGTTTTTGGAAATCCCTCCAAATTCGGTATAAAAAGTTTTCTAGTGTTTTGGAAATCCAAAAATCCTATATTCAGTTTTACAAAAAGTTTCTTTTTGTTTTTGGAAATCCTCTATATTCAGATAAAAAAAGTTTTCTTTCTTTTTGGAAATCCTCCAATATTCGGTATAAAAAGTTTTCTATGTTTTTGGAAATCCTCCAATATTCACTATAAAAAGTTTTCTTTGTTTTTGGAAATCCTCCTATATTCAGTATAAAAAGTTTTCTTTGTTTTTGGAAATCCTCCAATATTCAGTATATAAAGTTTCCATGTTTTTGGAAATCCTCCAATATTCAGTATAAAAACTTTTCTTGAATTGTTTTTAGAAATCCTCCAGAATTCAGTATAAAAAGTTTCCTTTGTTTTTGGAAATCCTCCAATATTCAGTATAAAAAGTGTTCTTTGTTTTTGGAAATCCTCCATATTCTGTATTAAAAAGTTTTTTCCATGTTATTGGAAAAATCCTCCAATATTCGGTTAAAAATAAAAGTTTTCATGTGATTGTAAATCCATCCAATATTCGGTATAAAAACAGTTTTCATGCTTTTCCGGGGGAAAGGAACAATCCTCCATATTCTGTATAAAAATTTTTCATGTTATTGGAAATCCTCCAATATTCGGTATAAAAAGTTTTCATGTTATTGGAAATCCTCCAATATTCGGTATAAAAAGTTTTCATGTTATTGGAAATCCTCCAATATTCGGTATAAAAAGTTTTTCATTTGTTATTGGAAATCCTCCATATTCTGTCTTAAAAAGTTTTTTCATGTTCTTGGAAATTCCTCCAATATTCTGTAATAAAACGTTTTCAGTTTATTGGAAATCCCCTCCAATATTCCGGGGTATAAACAATTAAAAATTTTTTTTGGGTTTTTTATTTTTTTTTTTTTTTTTTTTTTTTTTTTTTTTTTTTCTTGATATTGTTTTTGGTTGGAAATCCCCTCCAATTTTATTCAGTATAAAAAGTTTTCTTTGTTTTTGAAAATCCTCCAATATTTAAGTATAAAAAGTTATCTTAGTTTTTGAAAATCCTCCAATATTAAGTATAAAAAGTTATCTTTGTTTTTGAAAATCCTCCAATATTCTGTATAAAAAAGTTTTTCTTTTGTTTTGCAAAATCCTCCAAACATTTCTGTAATAAAAAGTTATCTTTGTTTGGGGTAAAACTCCTCCAATAAAAGTTAGTAATAAAAAGTTATCTTTGTTTTGGTTGGAAATCCTCCATATTCTGCTTATAAAAAAGTTTTTTTTATGTTTTTGGAAATCCCCTCCAATATTCTGTAAAAAATAAAAGGTTTTCTTTTTTTTTGGAATTTTTGGGACCATCCAATCCAAATTCGGTATAAAAAGTTTTTCTTGTGATTATGTTTTTTGGAAATCATCCAACTATTTCGGTATAAAAAGTTTTTTCTTTGTTTTTGGAAATCCTCCAATATTCGGTATAAAAAGTTTTCTTGATATGTTTTTGGAAATCCTCCAATATTCGGTATAAAAAGTTTTCTTGATATGTTTTTGGAAATCCTCCATATTCTGTATAAAAAGTTTTTTTATGTTTTTGGAAATCCTCCAATATTCTGTATAAAAAGTTTTCTTTGTTTTTGGAAATCCTCCAATATTCGGTATAAAAAGTTTTCTTGATATGTTTTTGGAAATCCTCCAATATTCGGTATAAAAAGTTTTCTTTGTTTTTGGTTTTGGAAAATACCTCCAATATTTCTGTCTAAAAAGTTTTCTTTTATTTTTGGAAATTCCTCCAATATTCTGTATAAAAAGTTTTTTTTGTTTTTGGAAATTCTCCAATATTCGGTATAAAAAGTTTTCTTTGTTTTTGAAAATCATCCAATATTCGGTACAAAAAGTTTTCTTTGTTTTTGGAAATCCTCCAATATTCTGTATAAAAAGTTTTCTTTGTTCATGGAAATTTTCCAATATTCGGTATAAAAAGTTTTCTTTGTTCATGGAAATTTTCCAATATTCGGTATAAAAAGTTTTCTTTATTTTTGTAAATCCTCCAATATTCGGTATAAAAAGATTTCTTGATATGTTTTTGGAAATCCTCCAATATTCAGTATAAAAAGTTTTCTTTATTTTTGGAAATCCTCCAATATTCGGTGAAAAACAAAACAAAAAAAATTTTTTGTTTTTGGAAATCCTCCAATATTTGGTGAAAAAAAAAGTTTTTGTTTTTGGAAATCCTCCAATATTCGGTAAAAAAAAAAATGTTTTTGGAAATCCTCCAATATTCGGTAAAAAAAATTTTTTTTTTGTTTTTGGAAATCCTCCAATATTCGGTATAAAAGTTTTCATGTTTTTGGAAATCTTCCAATATTCGGTATAAACATTTTTTTTTTTTGTTTATGGAAATCTTCCAACATTCGGTATAAAAAGTTTTCTTTGTGTTTGGGAATCCTCCAATATTCGGTACAAAAAGTTTTCATGTTTTTGGAATCCTCCAATTTCATTATAAAAAGTTTTCATGTTTTTGGAATCCTCCAATTTCATTATAAAAAGTTTTCATGTTTTTGGAATCCTCCAATTTCATTATAAAAAATTTTCATGTCTTTGGAAATCCTCCAACATTCGGTTTAAAGTTTTTTTGTTCATGCCAGTCAATCTTCAGTTAAAATTTTGTTTATAATCTTCCAACTTTAAAACTTCTCATGTTCAGTTACAGTACGTAACTCTGTTTGTATATACTGCGCCGTTTTGCCTCCTAATCGTTGTATATTATTTTTAGTTGTGTTGTTTCTTATTTCTGCTAAGGTGATATGAATTTCTATTTTCAGCACTACGATTTAACCATGATTTCTGTCTGTTTACGCGTTGATATTACATATTTCTCGTTACTTGCGCTGTATGCGTACCTCGTACATCTATTTGCTAATTACAAAGTTTCTTAGTTAAAATTTTTTCTTATTTTTCTCATTACCAGAAGGAATTGTCGTTGATTTAAGAAAAGCATTCATTCTAGAATTTTGACTCATACTCGTATGTTACGAATCTCAAGTAGTTCATTTTATCAGAAACAAGACATACGTTTTCGAGTTTCATGTTTAATCTACAGTTGTTTCGACCATAATTATCAGTCCATTTTATCTTTCACGTTCCCAGGTGTTCACGTTCCCAGGTGTTTAGCCTTCCCAAGTGATTGTCAGTAACTTGTATATATGGTCCAATCTGTGTGAATTATCTCAAAGTACAGTAAAGCTTCCTAATCTAAGTTTGCATTTCTTTTTCTTTTAATTTATTTTCTCGTGTATCTCAAGAATTTTTTTGTATACTAATTTTGTTAGTATAACCTTCCAAATCCTTTTACTAAATTTTAAATATACCAAGGTTCTACCTGTATGTGAATATAAAATTAATTTTCAAATATGTTTGGTATTTAATTACCAGTCACGTAGTAAAATTGTACTTTTGTGATGAACAGCTTTTCAATCTTGAAGTTTCCTGTGTATAATTTTATGGCAGTATTTTCCCATTATTTTTAAGCCTTTTGTGTCCTGTATTATTTCTTCTAAAACATCCACTCTTCAGTTTCAGTATTTTTCGTTTTAGCTCTTGTTATTAAGTTATGAAATTTTTCTTTAAGCTTTCCATTTGTAAACTACAAGGTTTATTTTTTATTCTCCAATCTTGATATACGATTTCAATCCATTCAGTTTTCAGTTACAGTAATTGGTTTTGAAATATTCCAAGACTCAGTAATAAAGAAATTTTAATCTTTATAATTTAACTTTAAACCCTCTCATATTCAGTTATATGTAAACTCCGTTTGTTAAGTGTACAATTTTTCTTCATAATTGTTATAGCTTTTGAGTTTGCCATTTTCTTTGATCTCTGTTTAATAGGATTTTGATTGATTTTAATTCCTATGATCTGACCGTAATTCATATCCATATGTGTTTTATATTAGTGGTTTTTCATTCTCTAACAGTGTATGTTACCTACTTAAACAGTTTTGTTAACCAACTGCATATTGTCCTTTTCGCTCAGTAACTGAAAAGTTAGTCCTTGATTTAAGAGTTTCATTCCTGGATTATTCCAGATGTTGTTATTCCAGATGCTATCATTCCCCAAAGTTTCCCTTTATCCTTTATCAGACTCAAAATATTTATCATTTTGAGTCATATTTATTGTATAGATGCTGCTACCATAATTATCAAGTCGTATTATCCCCCATTTTCCCAAATACTCGGCTTTCTTAACCGCTCCTCTATTTGCATATGGTCCAGTCATTGTGAATTATCTTCAAGTTCAGCAAAGCCTCCTGTTTAGTAGTCGACAGTTGCATTTTTCCGTATTTATTCATGTTTATTTTCTCGTCTCTGGTGCATTATATCCACAAAAATCCTTTGGGTCAACCTTATTTTTAAGTGGCTTATCCTTCATAGTATTATTGATGAATATAAAACATACCAGGTTACACATAATATCACTTGAATCTACTGTTAATTGATGTTTCTTCTCTTCAGATTAGTTTGTTGTTTCCTTATGGTTCTGCCTATTGATGTAGAATTTATTCTGAAGCACTATTGCTTCTAAGCATTGTTGGTATTTTAAGTACATTTTGTTATGGTAACAAAATGGGGTTTAAAAAACAAAACAGCTGAACTCCCAATCTTTAATTTTGGTTTTCTTTTTGGCTACATTTCTCCATTTTTTTTAAGCTTCTCATACTTTACATTATGAGTTACTTTTATGTTTCTACTTTAAAGTTACAGTATTTTTTCGTTGAAATCCTCAGATAATGAGTTAAGAATTTCTCTTTAGAGTTTCTTTCGTATTCCAAGATAACGAAGTTTCTTTCATTACATCTTCATAAGATAGTATTTTGGTTTATCTATCCAGTTTTCAAATAATTGTTTATTCGAAATGTTCCAATATATTCAGTAAAAATATTTTCCTTAGGCCGACATCAAATTTTAAATCCTCCAATATTCAGATAATGATATTTTTAAACTTCAATTGAAATTTTGCTCTCTACATTTTTTTTTAAACTAAACTTTTCAATATTAAGTAATAATTGCTTTTGAAATCCTCCAGTATATTCAGTAAAAATATTTTTCTTTAAACCCGACATCGAATTTTAAATCTTCCAATATTCAGGTAATTATATTTTTAAACTTCAATTGAAATTTGGCTCTCTACATTTTTTTTAAACTAAACTTTTCAATATTCAGTAATATTATGTAGCTCCAGTTGCAACTTTCACAATTTTAACTTTCACACAGTTTCCCAGTAATTCTTTTCTAAATTAATTAGCAGTATACTATTATTATAATTGCTGTTATTTGATTAATGTTATTTCATTTGAGTTGCTGTGGCTTAAATTGTCAGCTGATCAAAATATTTGTTTATATACCTGTTATTTCTTATTTCTCATTTCTTATATTTGTATTCAGCTCGCACATTTTGTATCTTAAATAATTTTGTAAACAAAATTTTCCCTTTTGTTCTTAGTAAACTTGATTGAAATAGATCTTTCATTTTGGAATTTTCATCCACGTGGTATGATTCCCAAAGCATTCCCTATCAGACACAAGACGATCATATGATTTTGAGTTTCATACTTAATCTACAAATGCTTCCACCATATTTGTCAAGTCACTTTATCTTGAACTTTCCCAAATGGTCACCCTTTTAAGTTCTCATCAATTGTATGCATATGTATTTCGATTCGGTGCGAATTATCTGTGAATATATCTGGTTCGTCCAGATGTATTTGTTTATATTTGTATTTTAAAAATTTGTTTTTTCTGGGTTTTTCTGTATCATAAAACAAATATATTTAAACCTTGCTTTGGTCCGTAAATTTAATTTCCTAATAATGATATAATACGGTGCATTCTTTGTACATGTCCCGTTCGTTCAAAACCTTTTTATTTTTCAATGTCCTATTTTTACCAGTTCTTAGATATAAAATTTATTGGTACAGAGCGCTATTGCTTTTAAGAATTTCTAGGTATAGAAGAAGTAGGCTGATCTTTTAAAGTTTTATTCTTTAAAGTATAATGAAAAGTTTACCAATATATTTTTTTCAAAAGCTGCTTTTAATAGAAATAGCTTGTGGCTATTTTCAAATTTTTATGTTTCAAGCTTCCAACCTTCTATAGCATTTTAGCTTTCGAAATTTGCAATATATATATATGTGTATATCTATATATAAATTATAATTATATATATTATATATAATATATATAATATATTATATATATATAATATATATATCTAGATAAGTATAATATTAAGAGGGATAGCTTGGTGTGGCTAATATATATATTATATATGATATATATATAATGAATATATATATATATATAATATATATATCTATATATATATATATATTATAGGGATAAGGGTGTGGCTAGGAATATTATTTCTATTATATTTATATATATATATTATATTTTAAAATATTTATATATATCTTATATATATTAATGGATACGCTGTGGCTATTTTAATTTTTTTAAGTTTCCAACCCTCTATAGCTAGCATTTTAGCTTTCGAAATTTTCAATGTATATAGTATATATATCAATAGAAATAGCTTGTGGCTATTTTCACATTTCTATTTTTTTAAGTTTCCAACCTTCTATAGCTTTTTAGCTTTGGAAATTTTCAATATATATATAGTACATATATTAATAGAAATAGCTTGTGGCTATTTTCTCAATTTTATTTTTTATGTTTCCAACCTTCTATGGCATTTTAGCTTTGGAAAATTTCAATATCTATAGTACATATATTAATAGAAATAGCTTGTGGCTATTTTCTCATTCTAATTTTTTTTTTTTTATATTTCAACCACCCTCTATAGCATTTTAGCTTTCGAAATTTTCAATATATATTATATATATATATATTATATATATATATATATATATATATATATGTATATATGTATATATGTATATATGTATTATATTAATAGAAATAGCTTGTGGCCATTTTCACATTTTTATTTTTTTAAGTTTCCAACCTTCTATAGCATTTTCGGTGTATGTTTCAAAGACCATAATATCCCTATTGGCTTGAAGCCACCCTCGCACCTGTAGTTTAGCTGGCTTTACTCTTTAAGAGAAAATTTTTAATTATTTTTCATAATTTTCATTTAATATTCTGGGATTTATACATAAGCCTTTACTGTTTGATACAGAATAAGCTTGATGTTTTAAGTTGCACAGTACATACATACGTATGTCTGTCACACACGCGTGTTTTCGTGCGAGTCTGTGAATCATTTCTCTCTCTCTTGGACGATAATCGAAGGTTTGTCCAAGCCTTGAAATCTCAGGCGAATCCCAAAGGCCGTTTGAGGGAGAGGTCGAAATATTTGAGAGAGGAAATCAGGGATTCTGTTTCAGGACAGGGCTCTCGATTAGTGTGTGTGTGAATCAACCGACATGAGAAACAAATGGCAGTTAAATCCATTTCGTTCCTCTTTAACAGGTTTGGGAGAAACGGTTGACTTCGTCCCTGTTTCCTTTTGGCAAGTTCGTTTTTAACCAAGAGTTCGTTTCTGATTGATTGGGCTCAAAATTCATTCGGTTTTCATATGTCTATGTATTTATTAATTTGGTCGTTCTTAAATAAAAGAAAGAAAGAGATGGTATGTAGTATAGAAAGAAATATGAAAATTTAATTGACTTACATTATTATAGTTATTCATTTTTAGTGCTTGTATCATTTGCTTCTTTGAAGAATTTTTGCTTGATATGCAATAGGAATTTATCCCAAAAAAGATCCTGTAGGCTGTCAGATCATTATTTTTTTCTCAGTTATTCATACGAATATTAGAAATTAATGAGAAAAAATACTAAAACGAAACATTTAAATATGAACAATGAGAACTTAGGGCAGAAAATCCTTACCAGAGAGTATTTTTGTGAAAATTAATAAGTGTGATTTTGGTAGTTTTAGTTTAAATTGTTCTTCTGGTTTGGGGAGGTGAGAATTCCCCCCCCCCCCCCTCCTCCTCCTCCCAACACTATTTACCTAGGCTTCATTGGAACACGTGGGAGCAATAGAGTGAGTGTTTGGGAAGATAAATGTACAGCACGTGAGAACAGTATCACCGACTGTTTATTTGAATAATTTTGGCAAAGTTATCCTCTGTGTCAGGGCGAAATTCTCTGTTGTTTCAGTTTGTTTTTATACAAATTATCTATTTCCTACTATCATACTCTTGACCTACTCATTATTATTTCATAGGTCACGCCTAGGTAATTGTTTTTTTTTTTACAAATAGAAAAAGTTGAAAATCTCATTAAGGAGGAACAGTTTGCCATCGTTTTTTATTGCCATACTATTGAACAGCTTTGAAAAAATAAATTTATAGAAAATAGCCCAGGTTAACAGAATTGAATTAAAAATACTGTTTTTTCTTTAAAAAATCTACAGATTTTGATCATTACTCCAACTGCATATAAACCAACTTTTTGAAAAAAGCTAAACTTTTAAATTCAAATAATCGTGAAGGGTGCAGAGTCAACTGTTTTATTTTTCATTTACAACTCTATAGGATATATACAGATGCATACATCTTCACGAATCCTAATTTGAAAGGATATGGGGTGGGGGGCCATCCAGATTTTTTTCTTTTTTTTTTAGGGGAAACCCTGGGTCCTAGGTCATTCAAGAGGTCATATCTTTACGACCACTTTCGCAAAACTCTCTCAATATCATGGGCTTAGTAAGGTCAGATCTCCACCATATGGAAAATCTGGGTCCCTATCGTTTACCCTCTAAGATTCAGTCTTCGTGACTACTCAGATAGACGTATAAACAGTTTTACATCTGAGTAAACACACACACAGAGAGAGAGAGAGAGAGAGAGAGAGAGAGAGAGAGGCTGAATCTCTTAAAGCTGAGCAGCGTCAACCACTGACATTTCATGTACAATTATTTGAAGAAACTATGATTGCTACTCACATGAATTAGAGATATTGGAGAAGAAATGAAAAATGAGACTTCAAGATTTGTTGTGCCAGAGAGAAATATATTTACTCAAGGAAACTGAACAAAAAACTGGCAAATAAAAAGGGGTCCTCTTGATAAAAGCCGAAAGGGAAAAACCCTACAAAATGAAAGCATGAAATAAGAAAGTAGCGAGAATTTTGATAATTTCAGTCCTTTCACAGGTAGCAAATTTATCTATAAAACGTTAAGCAAAAATTTAAATGAGGAAATAAGGCATCTTGAGGATGCTGTTATACTAAAATCCAAATTAAAATTTGAAATTTAATTATCTATTCTAGCAGTTAAAATGTGAGGCAGAGGTCAAGATTTCTTTTTTAATTTTATCCTGTTTTGAAAACTTGGTTTCGAAGACTGATGAATAATTAACTTTGTTCTTGCTCCTCCATAATGGCAATGATGTTAGGGTTTTGTAATAATAAATGGTAATATGATTGATGTAATGATGATGATGATAGCTAAGAATGAATTATTCCAAACAATTGTACGTAAAACTTATATACAGTACAAATATTTCAGGATTGGAAACAAAAGAAAGACACATAAATAACGGTTTTTTTTTTTTTTTTTTTTTTTTTTTAGCTCATGATTTATGTAATGATGATAATAATAGCTAAGAATTAGTTATTTCAAACAATTGTACGTAAAACGAAAGACTCATAAACAACTTTGTTTTTTATACATATATAATTGATAGTATCTGATAGTGTTTATTCACAAAGTTACAATTTTTCAAGGCCTAGAGTGTCCCGTGGTGGGAGCCCAGATGATTGGGACAGAATAGTCGTTGAAGGCTTCTAAAATCTGTTAGATAATATCCTGTTCATATGATTTCCTATTATTACACACATACGCACACGCACGCACATATATATATGCTTAAAAAATCGCAGTAGATGCACGTGACTTCATTAAATAAGCGAATACCCCAGGAAAATGATAGGTAGAAATCCAAGCGCTTTCGTCTTAAGACATCGTTCCTTTACGATGTCTGAACAGAGACGAAAGCACTTGGATTTCTGCCTATCATTTTCCTGGGGTACTCGCTTATGTATATATATAATATATATATATATATATATATAATATATATATATATATATAATATATATATATATATATATATATATATATATATATGAATAATATATATATATATATAATAATATGAGACCCTCAGGGGTAAATTAAGTTCGAAAGAGGAAATTTCTTTATTCTCAAGCCAAGCCTTCAGTGAGTCTCTTTTGCCTCCGTTTCCAAGGTTACTTGAAGATGGAGGCAGACGAGCAAGTTCTTTGAATATGCATATACGTGTATAACATTTATATATATATATATATTATATATATATATATATATATATATATATATATATATATATATATATATATATATTATATATATATGATATATATATATATATATATAAGAATGTATAGTATGTATATTTTTTAAATTATTTTTTATTTTATTTACCTGTTCACTGTAATAGTAAGATTATTTCATATGTTTAACCTGTAAATAAATAGTGAATTCTTGAAAAAAAAATAATCTTAATTTCTTCCATATTTATTTTTGTTAATTTAAGTAATAAAGTTTAAATGTTTTCGTTCACGCAAAATTTCTAGAATATTGTACATTTTACATTAAAATATTTTCTTAATTTTACACTGTGCTATCGAATTCTTTCATAACTTAATTTCATCGAGATTAGTTTTTTTTTAAGATTGGAAACACTATCAAAGACTTTAAAATATTTTTGTTTAGAAGCTTCTTTTTTGATAAACTAGACACTGGATATTTTGATCCAGTTTTGAATAAGTGTCCATGTATCTATGCTAGTTATGTAATTTATGTATTGTTATACAGCATATTTTATGTACCATTTATGGGTTTACATTGAAGTCTTGTAGACTCCTAAGAGCAATTTTATTATTACATTTCTTTAAAGGTACTCTGTTAAATTTAAATCAAGCCTAGGAAGAAAAACTGGGTGAATTTCCTTAAGGACAGATGAAAAATATAACTTTTGTTTGTCAATAAAACAAAGTTTTATATATTTTACGGTTGTTTCTGCGGCTTCAACTCTGTGTATACTCAGTAAATTGATGTAAGTTTGCAATGCGGATTTGTTTTACAAATGGTGTGGTCATTTATCAGTTTTGTAGAATTTATGTCTATCTGAATTAGGCTTAAATGAATGATTTTGCCCGGCATCATTAGAATAGTTCGTTTGAGACGTATCAGTGAAAAGTATTGTAAAAAGTTTTGCGGAAACTGAATTCAACTTGTGAAGTTTTTGTATATTTTTTATTGAATTGGCTTATGAGCTTTTTTCCCCACAAAAATTTACACTTTCAGCTAGTTTTTATGTAACTACTTTTCTTACACATTCCTGTGAGTTTCTATGTAACTACGTTTGTTACACATTCCAGTGAGTTTCTATGCAACTACTTTTCTTACAGATTCCAGTGGGTTTCTATGTAACTAATTTGCTTACATATTCCAATGAGCTTATATTTAACTACTTTTCTCACACATTCCGGTGAGTTTTATGCAACAACTTTTCTTACACATTCCAGTGGGTTTCATTGTAACTACTTTTTTACACATTTCAATGAGTTCCTATGTAACTACTTTGCTTACGCATTTCAGTGAGTAGTTGTTGTTTGAGATTAAGCTGGCCTTTTGCCAGCATTGGGCTCTTGCCCGTAGGTTTCAGTGAGCTTCTCTGTAACAACTTTGTTTACATATTTCAATGAGTTTCATTGTAACAACTTTGCTTACACATTTCAGTGAGTTTCTATCTAACTACTTTGCTTACACATTCCTATGAATTATTAAAAAAAACGGTTCCGTAATGGCTTTTTTTTATTTGCGTAGTAAGATTTATTTAAGTCTTTTTAATGTGAGAAAATCATACCTTATCACCTTCGATTTACTTCTGTTAATTCTTTGGAGTGAAAATCATATTCTTTGAAAGCTTGAATTTCAAGTCAGTGTTCCACGTGGGCTCATTCATTATGAATAGGGTTCATATATTCCTAATAATAATAATAATAATAATAATAATAATAATAATAATAATAATAATAATAGTGTTAATAATAATAGTGTTAATAATAATAGTGTTAATAATAATAGTGTTAAAAAATATATTTCTATGTAAAAATAGAAATATGTGTTTGATTTTTATATATATAATTGCGGATATTTTTTAAAAATTTGTTTTCACGAGAGACTGGATTTCTTTATACTACTACTACTACTACTACTACTACTACTACTACTACTACTACTACTACTTGGTGGTTGATATCATACCTTTCATTTTAACTGATTTTTCTTTGTCTCTTCAATTTTGTCCCAAACTCTTTCTTACTCACGGAATATTTTATTACCTTCTAAATGTACATTTTTTTTTTTTTTACTTCATTTATCATATTCTTGTTCAAGCTTTATACCAAGAGGCCTTTGGCCATGTCTTTGTTGATAAAGTATAAATGAATGTTTTTTTTTTCATTCTCTTCTAAACTTCAATTATTTTTAGAACTAGAAATGGTGATCAGATATTTCTGCCGAGATTTATCATTGTTAATACAGACCAATTTATTATTCACTGACATTATTAAAGTATATCTTGACTTTTCAAATAATATATAAATAATTATTGTGAGTAAAGAAACGTAAAAGTGTAGCATGTTAAAGGTAAAATCGTGAGTCTGATTACATTTTAACATCTAGATAAAGCTTCAAGGAAATCGTTAACTAGTATGTTGTCCATGAAATTTGAAGTCTAACCGGTGTAACTATTATAACTAATTTTATATATCACTAACTTTACTTCATGTTAGTTTGTTTTCAGTTGAGTATAATTCAGTATGATGTAAAGAACTTGCAAATATTTATTGAGCTCTGACTGTAGGTAAAGTAACCCATAACCTCCATGCCATAGATTGTAATATTTTGAATGGTGAATATGTAGTTTTATAATGAGATTGATCAAGGCACTGATAATAACACGAATAATCTCTGAAAACGTAAAAAATATATTTCTGAAGCCAGTATTTAATCAAGTTTGGTTTAACGCGAGCAAAGTTTTACGCCTACGTATTAAGTTGCAATTATATTAAATAGTATATTAAAATTTCTTAAGTACTGTAGCATATTATCTTATTTGAAGCTGTCGAGTTGATCTTGTTCCGTGAATAAAACCTACTTTTTCTTCTTGTTCCATAAAAAGTCTGATTTGGTAGCCATAAAAATAAAAATATCCTGAAATATTAGCATGAAAGGCTTCCCTTCTGGAGTACGTTGAAGATCAGTTTATTATAAATTCCTTATAACATATTTTTTATATTATCATTTCGGTAGTTGAAACCTATTCACATTGAATGAGCATTATTATTTCGATAGATGAAACCTATTC